>NC_056761.1:36311944-36631444 GCF_018687715.1 Carya illinoinensis
AAGTCTCAAATTATCTTCATTTGAAATCACATGAGACACCAAGTCTCCCAAATCTGGAAGCACCACTCAAGAAGACTGCCCCAAGAATTCCGTGAAATACTACATAGCACCATCATGAACTTCTTAAGGGGATTTTAGTATCAATCCATTTGGAAACTTCATCTCCATGATCTTAGACAACTTCCTTTATTAAGTAACGCATGAAAGTAGCAAGAATTCTTGTCACCTTGCCTCCACCAATGAAATTTTGCTCATTGAGCTAACTGTACATCTTCTCTATGATGCCAAGTATCCAGTTCCATTTTTTAAGCTAAAAGATCAAGCTCCACATCTTCTTCATACTGTACTTGCAACTTACCTTCCAACCTTTTTTTTTTGATTTTCCAACTCCTAAATATGCACACTCGTCCAACCAAAGACCGACTTATTCTAAGCTTTAAAAACTTGTTTAAGCTTTTTCAATTTCACCGCAAGCTTCAGGAGACCATTACTGAATTCAACTTGTTCCCATGACTCACGCACACATCTAGTAAAATCCGAAAATGCATCCAAGTAGTTCTAATCCAAGAAAGTACGGTCCAAACAGGCCAAGCTACGAGACCTACCATCATGCCCATTGCACCAAGAAAAACCCAAAAATTTCATCTCGAGTAATCTGCAAGAATGAATCCATGAAATGAAGTCCTTCATAGCCACCATAGGATGTGGCCTCCCTTCTCTTCCTTCCATATCAGAAAAAATAATATTGAAGTCACCTATAACTAGCCATGGGTCTCTTGAATTACTCTCCCTTGCCAGTTCTAACCATAGCACCAGATGTTGTTCATAACGACATTTAACATACACAAAAGAAACTTTACATTTAATCATCCCATCAGAAATGAGAACTATAATATGCTAAGTTCCACAATTTAACATACTAACATTGACTTCATTCATCCAAAACATCCCCAATTTTTCGTCCCAAGTTGCATTCGAAAAACCATAATCAAAACCAAGCAACCTCTTTATATCATCCTACCATTCTTCACACAAAAAAGGTTCAACAATAACAAAATTAACTTTCGGCTTATACAATCTCATAAGTTTTGTCAACCTAATGTTAAAAGATCTTACCCCTTGAACATTCCAATATAAGATTGGATTAATCATAAATTTAATTTAGAGGATCAGGTAATAACCCGCTTACTTCTACGAACTTTCATCACTGAATCCTCACCCTTTTTCTTCACATTATCCGACACTTCAGAATTAGAGACTACATCCTTGCCAGGTTGCACTTTTTCTACCACCATTTCATTATCTAATAGACTTAACAGATGATCAACCTAATTTGAAAACCCATCATCAGTCAACACTCTGCAATCCACCCTATTCTCTCTTTGCTCAGTTCCTTCTCAACAACAACTCCACCTTGAATTTCTTTTGAATGGCTATTCACAATGCAAAATAGATCCTCCTAAGCCACCTCCACAGGGATAGAGGGTGGAAAATTTTCTATACTAGGAACGTGAACCTTCGCAGGAATAGAAAAAACTGACCTTCTTCTAACTCTTGATCTTGAGAATCCATTTCCTTTGCACTATCCACATTCTCTATACGAGGCAACTCCACCATATGTAAATTAGCCACATCCTCACCTACCTTGTCTTCAATATGCTGATCATCACTCACCAACGCCAGAGTCAGTAACGTTGCTTACCGCTCCCTTAGCCTCCAACGCTTGAAGCTCTATTTTCAAACCCGAAGGGTCCAAAGTAGGCAGATTTTTCTGCACCTCCCTATATTCTATTATGACAAGTTGCTTCTCCTTCTCCTTCTTAAAATGCCCTTTCTTACACGTCTTATCATTATGCCCCTGTATTTACAATGAATACAAGACGCAGACAATGTTTCATACACCAACTCCTGTAACTGACTTGCAGAACAAGATGGAGCACCAATCCAGAACAACAAAAGAGGAGGTTTTGCAACATCCAATTCTAAGTAGACCCTCGCCTCATCAGTTCTTGTAGCACACCTCGTAGAATTATCACTACGAATATAATTACCAATTGTTGATGTGAGACTTTATGGGATTGAAGGATGATAAAAATTTAGGGCTAACCCTAGGAGAAAAATCCAAACTGGAACCATCGACGGCTCCTCCTCTTCATTAAAATCAGGAGACCAATGGAAAGGCCTATAAGCCATGCCTTCAATGGCACAAACTTCCCTAGAGAAAGCTTTATTGAAGTCCTCCTCTGACATTAGCCGGACAAACACGTTATGCTACTTTCTCATGGAGGAACCCACTACAACACCAGACCCCCCATCTGTTTTTTATGAACAATTTGATGTCATCCAGAGATGGCCTTTGCCTTAAAAACTTCAGCACCATCAAAAACCTAAATGGTTTGGCAGACTTCTGAATTTCCTCCTTCGAAAAGGGAAAATATAGATCTCCATCCATTACCTTCGGAACCCTTAAGGGCAACTGCACATCCGGAATTGGATGAGGAACCGCAGGTAGAAGATTTGCAAATGAACACGGTTTGGCCTTCGGCATGGGGCCACCAGTGGACCCTACGATTGCCATGCAGAAAACCATGTGAAAATCCTAGAAGACAAAATCACCAACCACGTCACCAACAAAACAAGAAAAACTTACACTCGAGATCAATTATCTCTACTTTTGCTTTATAGGCTTTGAAAGCATCTAATGCTTGAGCCTTCTCATTCAGAAAATAGTGATATATAAACCTAGAATAGCCTTCAATAAATGAGATAAAATATCTCTGACCATTGAAACAAGGGATAGGAAATGGTCCACAGATATCTGTGTCTATAATCTTAAGAACACTTGAGCTCCTTCTTGAACCTTTAGAATTATTGTTGGTCTGCTTGCCCTTTATGCAATCCACACAATTTTTGAAGTTAGTAAAATCGAGATCTTGTAGGACTCCTTCTTTTACTAAGCGTTTCATCCTCTCTATAGAGATGTATCACAATCTCTTATGCCATAGTAGAGAAGATTTTTCATTCAAAAGATTTCTCTTAATACTAACTGAATACAGCGAGAGGTAATTCTCCTCAAATTCGGGGATGAATATCTAATTTAAACAAGTTATCAACTAAAGTTCCAGAACCAACATAAATTTTATTCTTAAAAATAGTCATAGTATTCTTAAAAAGATTCTCAAAAAGGAAATTGTAACCTTTGATAATAAGTCTGGAAACAGAAATTAAATTTCTACTAAATTCTAGAGTATAAAAGGCATTATTTAAATCCAAAACATGTCCCTATTTGATAATCGCTCTAAAAACTCCAACTGTAACAACTTGTGAATGCCCTTTATTTTCGGTGAAATCCCAAAGCTCACTTGTTGTTGGTTTCCTTCTGGTAAGGAAACCCTCCAATGTATTCACAATATGGATTAAAAAATCATAGTCAATCCACCATAAATTTTTAGGAGCATCAATGAAAAAAGATTCATGACACGCAAAAGAGATAGAGCTACCTTTCTTTTCAAGCCACTCTTTATACTTGATGCATTTCTTATTTACATGGCCCTCTTTCTTGCAAAAGAAATAGTTAACCATTTTGCCATTAGATCCATTGGATTTTGATGGCACATTACGTTTCCTTTTATTTTGAGGTCCACCTTGGCCTATCTCGGTCTTAACTTTATTATTCACAATCATATTTGCACTTTCAAGTCGATCATGCTTCATCCTTTCCTCTTCTTGTACACACATGGTTAGAAGATCCGTAACTGACCAGTTTTCCTTCTGTGTATTATAAGAGATCTTGAAAGGCCCATACAATGTTTCTCATTTCCATAAAGTATGCACGCATTCCCTTAGAATTGTCAAAAGCTTTAGTAGTGAATTCCTGATGAGAGTGCTAGTTAAAGCCTTGTTAGAGTAAACAAACTGTTCCTCAATTGCCTGCATTAATTCCTTAATTCTAGCATAGTCACCAATAGAACCTCTAATGCTCTAACTCATATGAGACTTTAAGAGCATTAGACTTAGGTGATTAGATTGCTCCCACCATTGGCAATTTTCTATGACTTCTTTTGTATCTGTATCTGTGTCAGCAAGTGGTTGCTCCACACGAAGTGCATAGTCAAGGTCCATATGCCCCAAGGTAAAATGAACCCAATCTTTTCAGTCAGAATAATTAGTGTCATCAAGCATTGGAATAAAATAAACACCATAAGCCAAGGATTGTGGAACAATAGCTGCAAAACCAAGAAAAACTTTAATACTATGAATTCAAGTAAATTTTAACCTTCCTGTAGGAAAAAGTTGCATAACAACATAAATTTACTTATCTTTATTGATAAGACAAGTTATTTCAAATATTAACAAATAAAACTATCCACACCTGTAGGCAAAAGACAAATTTTACCGCCAATACCAAAAATCTTTTTCTTATACTAATTAAATAAAACAAAATTAAAGATTTCCTTATAGGGATAAATCCTTAAAACTTAAAATTTATTTACAATGAGATTTCAAATTTATTTATTCTTTTAAATAATAAGGATACTGTAGCATTACCTTCATTATTAAAAAAGAAATACTACTGGGCATAGGGCATATACTAAAATAGGTAAAAAACCTATTAATTGTAAAGTAACCCAAAGGCCCATCAATATGTATAAAACTTGAAATTAAGCCCAAAGTAAACATCCCTTTGAAATCCATTAATATAGTTATGAGCAGATAACCATCCGGATATAAGGTAAAAAACCTATTAATTGTAAAGTAACCCAAAGGCCCATCAATATGTATAAAGCTTGAAATTAAGCCCACAGTAAACATCCCTTTGAAATCCATTAATATAGTTATCAGCACATAACCATCCAGATATGAATTCAAAAACAAAAAACTTAAAAGTCGAGAGTACAACCCATCTCTGAAATCATTAAAGACTCATTATTTGAACAAAATTAAAATTCTAATAATTCAAACACAAAACTGAAAGGTTCACTCTGATACCAACTGGTAAAAAATAAAACACATCTTGAAAGAATAAAGAGATCTATATAATCTTTTACCTCCAGCCATTTGGGTTTGAGAAATGAAAAAAAACCTACAAAATAGAGTAGAGATTTTCTGTAGGGAAGGAACTTCTAGTCTTTTGCCTTAGACATAACAAAATAGCAAGGATTAACCACTTTATTTATTTAAGGTAAATTGCCTATACTTGATAGATAAAGTGAATCATCTATTAGATGAAGTGAACCACCTTATGGAAGACAAATTCCCTTTCTAACATGGAGACGCAATCATTGAACACAACACAATCCCCTCACCTTCAAAACGTAAAAAGAAAATAGTTTCTGTTCAGAATAGTTTGATAGCATATTGGCCTGCATGCCCATTAGCCTCTAGCTTGTTGTTCCTTCATTTAAAACAAAAATGGCCATTTCTCTATTCAAGGAATTCTCACACATGCATTCCTTTGAAAGTACCAATAAAGGGACGAATGGAATGAATTTGACATTCCACATGGCCAGATCATGACACGTACGGTTTCCTCAGATGATGCCTTGGTTTTTCTTTCTTCTGTTTTCTTTATTTTTTTTTAATTTTTAAAAAAATTTTATTGTTTATAATTGCATCTTCAGCCATACTTCCAGATTCTAATTTAATCTTGTCAAACTCCATGCTTCGATGTCCTTAGGGTTGTAGAATTCCAGTGATTCTTAATAGCATTTATCAATTCTTCCTAGCAAAAACTTTGCGCGCCACGCGGCTATTTGTTTACATGCATGAATTGCGCGCATGTGCTGCAAGTATGATCCTATCCTTCGTTGAAGATAATATCATGATTTGATTCACTTTGATTTGATATTATTTTGATTTGGTTTTCATAATGTTTAAAATATTCACCTTATCATGGTCCAACAAAACTTTTGATCAAGTATCAAAACCGAGAGTCTCCTCTCAGGTTAGCTCTCGAGCAAAACCAGAGGTGGAGTTGTCTAGTGTTCAGTTTGTCTCTTTTCAGTGCCATAGTTCAGTCTCCTTAAGTGGAGAACTTCTATAGTTTCGTTATGTATGTAGGAGAGAGTCACATAACTGAAGATCTGGAGGATCTATGGAAAAATTTAAAGCTAACAGAAGAGGAGGAGGAGGTGGTAGAAGTGGAGGGTAGCGGGTCAAGGTGGAGATAAAACTTAGAAAGCAGATTGCCAGGGGCAGATTCATTAGTGTCCAGGGTACAAAACATTGGGTCCACTTCCGGTACGAATCGTTATCAAAGATCTGCTTCCAGTGTGGCTGGATCCTTCATGATGTTAAGGGGTGCCAAGCGAGTAAAGAAAAACAAAGAGAGGAGGACCCTAACGGCAAGCCACAGTTTGGTCCATGGCTTTGGGCTGAGATTGCCCCTAGACGATGGTCTGGCCAGGCACGATACCAAAGTGATATGGGAGCAAGGGAGAAACAGAACAATGGTGGCGGGGGAAGGGAGGTAATACCAGAAGATAGTGTCGAAAAAGGGAGGATGGTGGAGGGATTGGACGGAGGACGGGAGACCTCTGTTTCTTCTCACATACAGAAACCTACGGAAGCTATGAAGGGTGACAAGGTAGACACCAGGTGTCAGGGACAGTGGGTGACAAACCTAGAGGAAGGTGGAGATGTGATGGAAGCTGACCTCCTAACCTGCTTGAAAGAAAAGGAACAGTGCAAGGCTGGGCGAGACAGTTTTAGGCGGGAAGGGGAAAGGGAACTGTACAAGGCTGGGAGAGACAGTTTTCAGCGAGAAGAGGGAAGAGAATAAGAAATTAACTTTGGGCCAGGCGAAGAGGCTGGGCTTTATGGTATACTGGGCCGTCACTTAAATCAGAAAGGGCCAACTCTCTTACGGTTACTAGCCTGGAAGGGGCAGCAGTTGAGACAGTACCAAACCACGAACAAAGTAAGGCACTGCAGCAAGAGCTATGGAGATGGAAACGCTAGGCCAGGGTGTAGAAATGCTCAACATCCTCCTCAATCTCCACAAGATCAAAAGGGGTAAAACGGGGTTTAGAGGTAAGCACTACTAATCTTGGTTCTCATAAGAAACTGAAAAAGCTTGGTGTGTTGGGTTCTTTGGAGCAAAACAGTGAACAATTGGAGAAGGTGGTGGCTGCTAGTCAGCCCCACCAGAGGATATGAAGATCCTAAGTTGGAACTGTCGGGGACTTGGGAACCCCCGAACAGTTCAAACCTTTCGCATGGTGGTGAAGGAGAAGATGCCTGATATGGTTTTTCTTATGGAAACCAAACTTTTCAAGACACCATTTTAATGTTTTGGTAAATGATACTCAGTGTAATTTTAAGTGGCTACTAACTTGTTTTTATGGGCACCCGAATTCAAGTTTGAGAAAGCAGACTTGGGATTTGCTTTCATCTTTCAAGCCTGGTGAAGGGGGGTGGGGAGTGATAGGGGATTTTAATGAGACCTTGTTTAATGACGAGAAAGTGGGGGGAAGATGTAGGAATGAAAATCTCATGAGGATGTTTAGAAACCTGTTAGAAGAAGGAAATTTGGTTGATCTAGGGTGGAAAATAAACAAATTCACATGGTACAACCAACATGAAGATGAGTCTTTCACAAAGGAAAGACTAGATAGAGCTTTAGTCAACCCAAGGTGGAAAGCAACTTATACAGAGGATTCAGTGGAAACACTTCCAGCTATCTGTTCTGATCACAGCCCAATACTACTTTCCTGTAGTTTTGAGAGGTGCTCAGCATACAAATATCACTCTTCATTCAAGTATGAGGCCAACTGGATTAATGAGATGGGCTATAGAGAGGTAGTTTCTGAAGCATGGCAGGGTAGTTATAAAGGGGAGACTGGCTTGGAAAAGGTCTTATACAAGCTTGACAGAACTAGAAAGGGGCTTCAAAAGTGGAGTAGACACATGGTTAGAGACAGAAATAGAGCTATAAGAGAAAAGACACAGCTGTTAGGTGAGTTGCAAAGCCGAGAAGAACCAAGTACCATAAAGAAACAAAGAAGCCTGCAGCAAGATCTTAAATTTCTATTGGAACAAGAAGACATAAGGTGGAGGCAAAGGGCAAAGAGACACTAGCTGATTGGTGGTGACAGAAACACAAAATTCTATCATGCCTATGTAAATCAGAGAAGGCAAAAGAATACCATCACAAGAATTATTGACATGGAAGGAACATAAATGAGAGAGAAGGAAGAGGTAGCTGCAAGTTTTAAGAGTCATTTCACAGTAATATACAAGTCGACAAAACCTAGTTCAGAAAGTATTGAGCAAAGTCTGCAGGGTTTGGAATCAAGGCTTACAGCTGAGATGAGTCAAAGGCTGGACAGGGCATTTACAGAAAGGGAAGTGAAGCTGGCTCTCAAACAAATGTCTCCGTTCAAGTCACCAGGGCCTGATGGGTTTAGTGCAGGGTTTTTCCAAGAACACTGGGGACTAGTTGGGAAAGAGACCTCACAAGCAGTGCTGAATTTCTTAAACTCAGGAATTTTACCAAGGGAATTAAACCACACTCATTTAGCTCTAATTCCTAAGGTTAGTTCTCCTATTTCAGTACATGACTTTAGACCTATCTCTCTTTGTAATGTGTTTTACAAGCTTATCTCAAAGGTAATGGCAAACAGAATGAAAGGCATGCTAGATAAGGTGATATCAAGGAATCAAAGTGCTTTGATTCCCAAAAGGCTGATAACTGATAACATTATGGTGGCTTATGAGGTTCTTCATTCAATGCAGCAAAGAAAAGGGGGGAAAGAAGGTGCCATGGCAATCAAGTTAGACATGTAGGCATGATTAAAGGAGTGGATGTAATGAGGGGAGGAATAAGAATCAACCATCTTCTCTTCGCAGATGATTGTGTAATATTCTGCAGATATAAGTTAGTGGAGTGGTACAGAATTCGTGGAATCTTGGCACTATATGAGCAAGCTTCAGGTCAAACTCTAAACAAAGAAAAAGCCAGTGTTTTTTCAGCACCAACACAAGAGGAGAAACAAGAGAGTTCATCCTACAACAGATCAATGGTTTAAGGTGTAATAACTATAACAAATATTTAGGACTCCCTACAGTGGTTGGAAGGTCTAAGTATAACTCCTTTAGGAGATTGAAAGAGAAGATATGGAAGAGAATCAACAGTTGGAAAACAAAATTCCTTTCTTCTGCAGGCAAGGAAGTATTGATAAAAAGTGTTTTACAGGCAATTCCTGCATATGCTATGAGTGTCTTCAAGCTACCAGTAATGCTACTAAAGGAGACTGAAGCTATGTTGGCAAGGTTTTGGTGGAGACATAAAAGAGAAGGGAGAGGTATTCACTAGAAGAGCTGGAAGTTTCTGAGTTCAGTTAGAAACCAAGGGGGATTAGGCTTTAGAGACCTCAGTTCCTTCAATAAAGCACTACTAGCAAAGCAGTTGTGGAGGTTTATAAAAGAACCAGATCTGTTGGTCTCTCAGGTTTTCAAGCAAAAGTATTTTCAAAACAGTGATCTGTTGGAAGCCAAACTGAAAGGCTCTCCCTCCTATGTGTGGAGAAGTCTGTGGTCTAGCCTGGAGTTGGTTAAGGAGGGAATGGTTTGGAGGGTGGGGAATGGAAAGAGCATCAACATTTGGAAGGACAAGTGGCTACCTCGACCAGTTACTTTTCAGGTTCAGTCTCCCACGAATACTTTTGATAGAGAAGCTAAGGTGGAAGCACTGATAGATGTGGCTACTAAATCATGGAAGAAGGAAGTAGTGGAGGCAGTTTTAAGAGAAGATGAAGCAGAATTGATTCTATCCATTCCATTAAGCAGTAGAGGAGCAAGGGACAGGAGGATATGGGCAGCTTCAGTAATAGGGACCTTTTCAGTCAAGAGAGCCTATTTTCTGAAAACTACACTGCAGAGAAGAAACACAGGGGACACGTCCTCAGATGGGTCAACTAGTGGTATGTGGAGAAAAATGTGGGGCCTCAAGGTACCAGGTAAGGTAAAGATGCTGATATGGAAATGTGTTACTAGGATCCTACCAACTAGAGATAACCTTTTTAGAAAGAATATAGTGGAAAGCAATGTGTGTCCAATTTGCATGAGGGAACCTGAAACCGCAGTGCATGTGGTTTGGGAGTGCCCTGCAGTAGCAGATGTGTGGGGAGGGATTTCTCTTTTCAGAAAATGGAAAATTAGCTTCAGTGATTTTCAGATGTTGTGGGAAGAGATGGTAATGAGGCTGAAACAGGAAGAATTGGAACTGGCAGCAGTAGTTTTCTATCATCTTTGGATAAGAAGGAATGGTTTGGTCTTTCAGGAAACCTTTCACTCTCCTAGTACGATTGTTGCTAAGGCATTGTCAGAGCAAGCTATGTATAAGGAAGTGCTGACAGAAGGAAAAGATAGAAAAGAGAGTAGACAAGCAACTGGTATGAGGTAGTTTTGGAAACCTCCGGATTGGCCTTTCTTTAAAGTAAACTTCGATGCAGCTTTTGATCAAGATAAAGGAAGCATGGGGATAAGAGTGATTGTAAGGGACTCAGAAGGAGAACTGTTGGGGTGTTTGGTTGCACCTAGGGAGAATATCCCATCAGTTTTCCAAGCTGAGTGCTACGCCCTCCACAGAGCAATGGTTTTGTGTTTTGAGCTAGGTTTGTCACAAGTGTGTTTTGAAGGGGATGCCAAAACTGTTGTAGATGCGGTAAACTCAAATGAAGAGGATAGTTCTTGGTCTGGACAGGTGATAGAGGACCTCCAACAACTCATGGCAGCAAATCCCGAGTGGGACTTAGTTTTTGTACACAGAAATGCAAATGTAGGTGCACACACTGTTGCTAAACTAGCAGTTAGTGTGCCTAGTGAAGTAGTTTGGCTGGAAGACGGCCCTGCTGTAGTCAAAAGAGTCATTTTGGATGACTTAATTTGTAATACTCGTAACTAGCCTATGAAATGAAATGGTTTTCTTTTAAAAAAAAAAAAATATTCACCTTATCTCATCTCAATGTAATTTCTCTATAAATTAGGATATAATATATATATATATACCTTTTTATTAAATAACAATTCAGAAAGTAAAAATATAGCCTTTAAAGACTCTTTCCATCTTTCTCTTTCCTCCATCTTCTTTTATATTTTATTTTACTTTCTATCATCCTCCCCGAAACTAATTTTTAATTTGGCCAAACTCGAATAACAAATGGCATGAATCATGATGAAAAATTGGCATGCATGATGACACACAAAACTTGCAAAGCTACAGTATATATATAATAAACGAAATGACAGGGCAAATTTCGTTGGTGGTGGAGGTGGATGTTGTAGAGGAGGAGTTGGTGGTGGTGGAGGTGGAGGTTGTGGAGGTGGATGTGGCGGGTTATAATTAAGAAAGATGTGAGAATTCACTAATTATGTCTTGGAATGATCTCTTTGTGGCATTAAGTATATATATTCTATGTAGTGCAAATTAAAGAAGAATTAAATAACAACATTCATAAAAGAATATTATTATATAAATTCGATTCTCCAGCATATAATATATGCATGCAGTATTCTCTCTAAGCTAGTTAGCTGCATCTTCTCCTAATTTTGTTGTAGTTCATGAGCATAAAGAATAGGGGATCGAGTTATTCATGTGGCAATTTGCCCCCGTTTGTTTTCTACTTTAGCATTATTGATCTACATATGATTCAAACTAAACAGCCGTTGAGTTTACTATTATTGATCTTTAATATTAAGAGAAGACAATATATTATGCTCGCGATCATTGCATATATTTGGAGAAAAGCAAAAGCATATGTCAAGGCTCTGATTAATTAGAAAGCAAAAGAAAATTGGTAATTCAAGGGACCAAATCTGCAAACCAGAACAAATAAATACAATGACTCTTTAACATACTTCTAAACAAGACCCAAACTCTACAATTGACTATCGGACTGCTTGTGGCCCACAACTTAACAATAACAGACACACTAAATGCAAATTAACATAAACACATGCAATAAACATAAACCATTAGATCACTTTGAGGGCTAAGATTCACTTGAGCTTTTTACGGACATGATAGAGACCCCCTGTCTTCAAGAACCTTATGAACTAGGTATCCGAATCTAATTCTGAAATCCCTAATTTCCTCCCAAGTTGCTTTCTCTTTGGCCAGACCGTGCTATTTCACAAGGAGCTCTGTCGTTGCTGTTCTATTGGGCCGTTTTAGACGTCTTTGTATATCTTCTCCGACTCTGGAAGGAGGGAGCCGTCGTCGTTGGTTGGAGGCAGCTTCAGTTGAAGGAGTGTGGTCTAACTCGTTTGTTGAAATACTGCTTTGCTTTTCTTTTGTTGTTCTCCATTTGCACCGCAACTTCTTCTCGTCTTTCTTCTAAGAGGTCTAGGTTTTCTTTTAATCTTTAGTCGTTGAGGTTTGGGTCAGAGTGCTAGACTCGATACATAGGCATTCCTATCTCTACAAGGATCACCGCCTCTCTTCCGTAGGTGAGGACGAAAGGTCTCTCCCGTGGGGGTTCTCACAGTCGTCCTCTCACAGTCATCTGATAGGTTCACAGGACCTTCGAAAATTCTTCGGCCCATCCTCCTTTATGGGGCCCCAAGTTTTCTTCAAGGTGGCCTATAAAGTTTTTTTGGTCGCCTCGACCTATCCGTTGGCCTGCGGATGTGCCGAAGAGGAATACTTGACCTTGATCCCCAACTCAGCGCACCATTTCCGGTAGTCAAGTGAGCAGTCGAATTGTTTACCATTGTGCGACACGAAGTTTTGGGGGATGCCAAACTGGCAAACTACCGACTTCCATAGGAACTTCGTGATGGCTCAGGCGGTGATGGTTGCCAAGGCTTCCGCTTCGACCCACTTGGTGAAGTAGTCGATCACTACGACAACAAACTTTATTCCTCCCTTGGCCACCAGAAATGGGCTGATCAAGTCCAGTCCCCATTGCACGAAGAGCATAGGGACATGATTGATGTCAATTCCTCTAGCTGGTAGCGTGACATAGGTGTGTGTTTTTTACTCACAAAAGGCGATGGGGGTGAAGAACTTACAATAGACTCAGTTGGTGACCAACGATCATCATGACAGCGATAGAGAACGTCAGCGTGGCCATGGGTGGCTCCAAAAGCTCACTGTTGGGTTGCACCGATGAACATGTTGTGGTGTTGGTGTCAAGCGGCTTCCTGTGGTGTGCACTAGTCAGAATGGTGAGGGACGTTGGCGAGGAGCTCCAAGGAGGTTGGAAACCACCATGCCGTTGACAAACAACACCAGCGAGCAAGGTGGTGGTCGATTTTTGGACCTTCGTATGAGCTAAATTGAGCCATCTTCTCGTAGTGCGAATGGCAAGGATGGTGAGGAATAGTGGCGAGGAACACCAGGGAGCTTGGGAACCACCACGCCAGTGACAAACGACTTCAATGAGCAAGGTGGTGGTCAGCATGGGCTGGCCGGCGCATGGACGCCTGGTTTGATGGTACTTTGGCAACGTGCATCCTTAGCCCACGCTGTGCCCGACGTGATTAGCTTTCGGTGTCATGGAACCACCCCACCCTGTGACAAAAATCACCGGCAATGCAGGGTGGTGGCTGGGTGTGGCCTCACCAACTCACGGACACCTGTTTATGGGCCTCCAACCACTTGTCAATCTCTAGCCACACTATGCAAGCGTGCACAACGTGCCACTACAATGAGCAGCCAGTGGGGGGTTTTGTTGTCGCGATATCTCCACCATACAGGGCAGCCGCCCTCGAATCCACCATGCTATGGGGGTGATGGTTGCAGGTCCTTCATGAGGAAAGATCAACTAGGTGCATGGCATGCACCCCTTACGTACAGTGTGCATGGCATGCACAGTGCATCTATCACGTTCACACTAGCTTTTGGAGACAATCTTGTGAGCCGCAGAATTCTCCTACTCACCATTTCAGCGTTAAGATTAAGAAATTGATCTCACAAATGGCACCAATGTTTTGAAATTTGAAAAATTTGAATTATTTTTTATATTTTATTTGAAAGTTTGGTAAAGTTGTAATAATTAAGTAATGATTATATGAAAAAGTTGAAGATTTTAGATTAAAAAGTGTTTGTGTTTATGATATTTAGATATTGAGATGAGATAAAATGAGAAGAAATAGAATTATCTCTCTATCTAAATCAGGCTTTTAATATTTCTTGTGCACTTAGTATTGATTGGATAAACTCTTGACCCCGAAATCTGAAGAAAAAATCTGTGAGTTACTTCTAAAATTCTAAAGAAAAAAAACAAAAAATTAAGTAACATTTACTTTCTTCACTATTTCACGGGATCTGCGATCCTTATCTAAATTCCACTTTTTCTTCTTTTTCTCCCCACTTGTTTGTCCATTGATCTGAATTCCATTTCAAACCTTTTTAGCATTATCTAATCCCTATCGACATCGAAGCACAATAGTTAGTGATCTTCAGTCTTCTGTAGAGTTTATGGTGGGGCTGGTTTTTAGTGGCAGATAATAATTAAAGAGTTGAATCTTGCATCTGGGTTTTCTTTTTTCTTCCCAGCATTAATTTCCTCCCTTTTCTTTTTTAGCTTTCCTTTGATCAAGGAGCTAGCAGTTTGTCGACAACTAAAGAAAGCAAGAGTACTAGGATCGGACGTTATATTGGTTCGGTTCATAATCCTCAAGGAAAGCACACGAGGCCTATAAAACTCATCAGGGATCTTGTTGTGTTTGTTCGCCAAATAGTAAACATATATATTTTTGGATCTAAAACCCACCTACTGAGAAACTAAATACAGGAGTAGACCACCCAGAAAATAAAATAAATAAATAAATAAAGGTGAAATTTCCTGGATAAGGGAGTTCTAGAAAACGCGTACGACAGTCAATAAGTTCAAATCTGAATTGTTCTTGGTCTAAGCATTCTTTACGCAACCACTTAAATGCATTAAGATTTTCCAAATAATTGCATCCAGTTGGAACTTATCTCCCCCGCAAGGCGGGGCTGACTCTGAAAGACTTGAAAAGTAGATATCATCTCCAATTGTTTGATCAAATGAACAGTTCAACTTAGAGATATATAATATACTGCAATAAGGTCTCGTTTGGTTACACAGTTCAAATAAGATGAGATGAGATATTTTATTTAAAATTTAATAAAATATTATATAATATTTTATAATTTAAATTATATTCTAATATAATTTTTAAATATTTGAAGCTATGCACTGTCTCTGAATCAGTTTAGAAGAATGATATGGCCTATGGATGGATGCCCGAGTTAATTGAACGGTCATTTTCTAATGTTTAATTACGTTAAATCTTCTAGTGAGGCCACAGTTTAAATGACCGATCTCTCACAGACACAATGACAAAGCAGGAGTGTTCCTATTTTCAACAATTTTCTTCTGTTATCTCGAAAATTCCCTTTCTAACAATTAGGAGATACAATCATTTAACACAATATATCCCTTCACCTTCAAACCGTTAAAAGAAAATAGTCTCCGATCAGAATAGGTTGATGGTTAGCATATTGGCCTTCATGCCCATTAATTACCCTCTTGTACGATGTTCCTTCGTCCATTTTACTCTATATGAAATTTGAAAAACCGATATCGCACCGGTTATATCTCTAAACCGGTACTTCCAATTTTATCAGTTCTGGTTCAGTTTTTCGGTATATTTATATTATATAATATATTATATATATAGTATATATTATATTATATATATATTATAGTATATAATAATTTAGTGATAATATATTATAGTATATTATAATATATAGTAATATAGTATTAGTATAACTACTAATACTATAGACTATACTGATAAGATATAGTTATTTATATAGGATTTTATAATTTAATGTTATATTAATTAGTAATTTAGCATATAATACAAAATTATTTTATATAGAATTTTATATATTCTATATAAAAATTATATATAATATAATAAATTATATAAAACTATTTTATATAATATAAAAAATTAAATATATATATATATATATATATATATGAATTGGTTTGGTCTGGTGTTAGAAAAAGAAAAACTTGGGTTCGGTTTGGCCTTTGGGATTTTTCATCTCAAATACAAAATTCTAATCTCATCATTACAACTTTCCCAAATCTCCATACAAAATATAATAAACAATTCAACTTTTTCTTAACTTTCTCAAATCCTAAAATAATAATAATATTATTAAAATATAATATTTTAATATTTAATCTTAAAACTCAAAATTCTCATCTGAGAAATTTCAGTGGCCAAGCAAAACCTTACCAAATCAATTTCGGTCCGGTGTTCGGTTCGGCTGATTCACCGTTTTTTTTCACCCCTAGTACCACTGGGAAGAATTGAATGAATTTGACATTTGACATGGCCACATGACATTTTTTCTCTAATTGCATTATCAGCCATGCGCGCATACTTCCATATTCTAATTTAATCTTGTCAAACTCTTAGGGTCGTAGAATTTCAGTGTCGATTCTTAATAGCATTTACCAGTTCTCTCTAGAAAAAGCTTTGCGATTGCTGCCCATTTGTTTCCATGATTTGCATGGTGCAAGTACGATCCTATCCTCCCGTATATATATCAAACTACTTTTCAATTAATTGAAGAATAACAAATGGCAAGATGACACACGGAACGTTTAAGCTATGGCTATTTCTCCGAAGTTTCGTGAAGATCTTTAAATGAATTTATCATATGCCTTGATTGGTACGCCTTGAGTGGAACACACGCGGCGCCAAATTAGCTAGACTATTCCAAAGAATAAAAACATGGCTTTAAAATTATACTACCAAGCAATTGACTATCCAGACCTCCCCTGAGTCTATAAAATGGTGCCAAGATCACTGCTACTTCCATATCTAATAAGACCAAGAGATCAATTAGGAAATCTCCGATAAAAAATGGTTAGAGATTTTGTTTCTCTAGACGTTGCTGCCCATGCACATGATGAATTGGGTGTTGCGTTGAAGAGCTCGAGTGGACTACTTTTGGTGGGTATGATCATCATTTCTCTCTCAATTATATCAATGGTCATCTTTGCTTGTGGCGATGATAACCCTCACAGAAGAAGAAAAGCATCAGGTGGAGGTTGGGTTGGAGGAGGTGTTGTTGCTGGAGGAGGTGCAACTTGTGGAGGTGGAGGTGGAGGTGGAGGTTGTGGAGGTGGAGGTGGAGGTGGAGGTGGAGGTGGTGGTGGCGGGTGTTAATTAAGAAAGATGTGAGAATTGATCACTGATTTGTCTTCAATGATCTCTTTGTAGCATTAAGTATATACATATATAGTGAAAAGGAAGAATTAAATAACAAAAATAAAAGAATATTATTATATATATTCGATTAATCTCCAGCATATATATGCATGCAGTATTCTCTCTAAGCTAGTTAGCTGCATCTTCTCCTAATTTTGTTGTAGTTGAGCATAAAGAATAGTGGAATTGATGTAGCGACAATTTGTTTTCTAGTACTACTTTTGCATTATCTACATATTTTATTTTATTTTTTATTTTTTATTTTTTTTAAAAAGAGCCGGTAGCCACCTACATAGCAGCCCCGTCCCAAGTTTATTAATAACCCTCAAAAACTGGTTCCATTGGCTGTATAAATTGCTTGCCCTCCATATCCAGAGTCTCACTGATATCATCATTTAATCGTTCTTTGTCAGTAATTCCCGCTCCCAACCCATCAAAACCATGATCTTCTTTCGTTCCACGGGTGGCCTCCGATTCATGTATCTGCACAATTGCCAATGAGTCCGTAACTATTTTCGGATTAGATGAAATCTCCCGATTGCTAGGTTCCCCATGTTCTTCAACCACCACTCCCTCAAACTGCACCAAAGGCTTCTCATATTTCTGTAAATTAGTATCCTCGTGGTCTTTCTCTCCCTCAGCTCTTCTGGATTTTTGCACCCATATCTTCCCGACCTTAGCCTTATATTTTTGTTCCCGTCCACTACATTTTTGTATACTGTGACCTTGACATCTACAAGAAGGACAGTAAGCCGGCAGAGTTCATAGATGATCTCTTGCCTTCTACTTCGTTGCATGCCCGGCATACCAATCCAAAAATGAGTGATTGGCTCCTTAGAAGCGTCGATTTCTAAACACACCCGTGCCCCATCTGTGCGAGTGGCACAAGTTGTCGGATTGTCCCTGAGTATGAATTGTCCCAATGGTGCAGTAAACATTTTCAGAACAGAGGAGTGGTAAAAGTTTGGCGGAAGACCCAGTAGAAAAACCCAAACCGGAACCGTTGGTGGTTCGAAATCCTCATCAAACTCTGGTGTCCATGCAAACTGTCTGTAATTAACCCCCTCCATGTCGCACGATTCCCTCGAAAGGGCTTTAAGAAAATCTGCTTCATTAGACATGCGGATAAATATATTCCTGGGACGCTTCATTGCAGAGACTACCGGTACACTAGACAAGCCCTAGCGATTTCGGATAAACGCACGGATGGAATCAAGGGACAACCTTTGTCGAAGAAACTTTATCACCATCGAATATCTGAATGGTTCTGCAGTTTTTGCAATCTCATCCTATGAAAACGTGAAAAACAGTTCACCATCAGCAAGTTTGGGCTGCCGGAACGGAACCATTGTCTCAGGCAATGGTTGGGGCACTGCCGAAACCAGATCAGCAAACGACCGAAGAGGGCCTGCCATGGGAGGCTGGCCATCCACGGCCACCATGCAGCGGTGGAACGTAGACGCAGCAAAAAAGATGAAAACCTAGCAGAGGATTTTCACGTAAAAGGAAAGTCATAAAACTTTCTTAGCCCAATTGGTGCATTATCTACATATGCTTCCATTGTATGGATGTTATAAGAAAACCAAATTAGCCAGTAAAGTGACGGAAAACTTCTTTTAGATGATATATATATATATATATATATATTAGATATTCAAAAATAGGAAACCTCATAGATCTCTAATTATAGATCCTATAATTAGAGATATATTCCATTGTCTTTGGGCAGAGCTACTCTAGATACTCGATCTTTTCTTCTAATAAAACTATGCAGTTCTTAATAATGGGATTCATGTGCTCTAATCCTTTAAGCTACGAGAAGGGTCTGTCTCTACGTCTATCTAGATTTGTTCTAGAGTACCTCGATCGGTCCTCGAACTTTACAAGCTAATAGTTAATTAGATGGAAAATCATACAGTATTTACAATTCTTTTTTACAACTTTTATATAATGATATGTTAAATGAGTCATATTTTTATAAAATAATTTATTATAGAGATCGATAGAAGTGTCGAAATCTAGAGCCAACAATTTACAGTACGAGTTGACGACAACCACCATGCACGCACCACCTTTGAAAGCATGGTTGGTCATGAAATTACCTTTCCCAAACAATGTGACCACCAAGCCTTTCTGAGAACCACCTCGTAACTTGATTACTGAACTCTTATATGAATAAGAGAGATCATGTTTATGCAATCCCACTTAATTATTGAACTCTTATCCAAATAAGAGAGATCGTATGGACTATAATTTATAGAAACTACGAGTCTCCGTTTAAGGATCTAAATGTAGGGATAAATTTATTTAGACTTTTCTTATTTTCTTTAAAATAGATTACAATAATATTGCATTAGCATATATATAGGCCGCACAGGACACTCATCGTACTTGATGACCATAAGGTTAGTCTTAAAATAAAAAAAAAAGGACACACTATTAGAAAATGAAAGACAACTTTAAGAAATGAAAAGATACCCTTAAAAAATTGAAAATTCTTCTTTGTAGAATGTACAAAAGTCTTCGTAAGCTGGGTTTGTTAAACTTCGATCGAAAACTATTGATTTATTTGTTAGTTTTATGATGAGTTTAGGATTTTTCAGAGGATGTGGATATAGATAAATTTTTGGCTGATATCACATCATATATATGGAGCTTCAGAGCATCATGAGCTTGTGGGAACAAAATCTACAATTAGGACATATCACAGATCATGTAAAATGTATATAAAATTATTGTTTAGTCCTTACTGTAAATAGATAGTGTAAATAGTTAGTTAGAAGTTTCCTGTTATGTGATTTTACTAAGTAGTTTACTTTACTCGTATAAATTCAAAACAATAATTATAATATTAAAAAATAATACCATAATAATATTTTATTCAACTTTTATTTTTCATCTAAAATTATTTTATCTCATCTCTAAATCCAAACCAGCATTTAAGGAGAAGCAAGCAAAAGTTTTATTCTAAAATATTATATCTAGTATGCAATATTGCGAGAACAAATAAAATGTTATAAAATGCATTTTTTATTAGCTGTTGGCACAAAATCAATGAAGGCTTAGCTGGAATATATGTGCAAGACTACATTATTAAACATTGTCGTACAAACACATGCAAATTAACACCATTGGCATATAGATAACATGCATGCATGTGTAGGTGCAATAGAAGAGATTGGATAATGAATTCTCTCATCTTTCTTGATTAAGTGCACCCCAGGGCCGCCGCCACCACCACCTCCACCTCCACAAGCACCACCTGATCCTGTGCTAGCTCCACAAGGAGTACACCTGATTGATCTGTAGCTCTCAGTACAAAGAATATGCCCTGTTCCAGCTCTTGAATCCTTTGGAATTCACCCTATAAAACGCAGCATCTGGCCTGTACCAACAATTCTGGGTTCATCGCATTTTGGACACCTTAGTTTAATTGCAACTGTTGGAACTCAGCTGATGTTGTGAATCATTGCGAAAATAGATGTTTTCCATCGTTTTATACTGATGGGAAAAACAAAGGAAAGCCGCTACAACTGCCGTTACAGCAAGTACCGATTGTAATCGCTGCAGCAAATTGTTTGGGTCGATTAGTAACGTCGCAATACCGCAAAGATGTCGCTGCAATTTATCAGGTGCATCCTCGACTGAATCCTTCTTTGCTGTAAGTTCTAACTTTACGTCAGCAGCCCGTCCACCACAAATCTGGTTTTTTCGCTGATGTTGTCCTTTCTCAACGACTAAGAAAACTAACAGGTTTCTTGTGTGTGGGCAACAGAACAATACTTTGCAGCTTTGGAAAATCGCTGCCATGGTTTCCTTCTCAACGGAATGAGTTTTGACGCATCAAGTGCCATAATATATTTATCCTGTCTTTTTCCTAGCTAACGTCCATATATTGCCGCTGCATGTTGCGATAGTCCCAGCGAATATATATTGAAAGTTGCAATATGTCCTACTTAAAGACCTTTTTTTGTCCCAGCTGTTGCATTGATTTAATTTACAAGATATTAGAGGCTTTTCCAGCAGAAATTCTTTTTGTTGCATCGATTTATTTTACAAGATATGTCAATATGACATTGGGCATTTTCTGCCATCGATCTAAACCATATCACCACTATTGAAAGTTTGATTGCTATATTTTTTTGTAATGCATTTCTCCCCACAAACTATACAATATTGCTGGTAATATAAATTGGCTACGCTTTTTTGTACTGCTACTTTAATTAATAAGTAGATCATAATATTACAGTAGATCATATTCATTGTCAGTAGATCATATTACAGGATAATATTGGTCATTAATTTGGTAACATAATAAGTAGATCATATAAGTGTATTGCATATTATCATAAATATACTAAAATGAGCAGAGGAATCTGAAATCTGTGTTCTTCACCCCGATTGATAGAACTCATAGCTTAACTTATTAGTTATTGACAATATGACAATAACTGTTTTTGGAAAAATTACATGGAAAATGAAGACAACAATCTTATATATTTTATAAATATATATAAATTTTTTCATAAGTTTTTTTCATTAATAAACAAGCAGATATATAGATTCCTAGCTAATTGCATATATAGACCACCTAAACACTCATGTTAATGCATTCACTATGAAATTGCTAAATTGGGTCTCATCCTCATGCAATTTAACTGACTAAAAATGGAATTTCAAGAATGCAGTTGTCATATATGAAATCTATAACATTGCATAACGATTGAGCAATTGAAGGTGCATATGAACCATCTCAATTTTAAACTCTTGCAACCCAAACATCATATTGCCATACAAAATCACAGCTTCATTGATCATCAAGCTCTGAAACCAGTGCCATTGTACAAACAAAAATGGCCTTTGTTTCCAGAACATTTTTCTTACTTCCTTACAACTGCCCAGCCCCTACTAACTAGTCCAATCCCCACAATTGCCACATGTATTTAAACTTTAACAATTCCATATATATACACTGGTGCATTCATGTAATTCACACATAGAAAGAAAGGAGAGACTGATTTCTTACACATTATATATCCCCTAACTGATATATTGTAATTGCATGGTACTCAATGAACCTTCTGGTCCATGCCCTCTGAACTGTCATCTTGCATTGCAGCATAGCCCTACACATTTCTGGCAGGAGTGGGTGGTACTTCTTAATTAACATATATAGCCCTCCCACAATAATTTCCTAGCATGCCGCCCAACAATGCCCAACATGAAGTCGCATTAACTCCAACCACCTCCATTCCAATAGCCCTTTTAAAATCAATGGAGGTATACATGAATAGAAATATATAGTTAAGGTAAATTATTAATGGTATGCTAAAATACTCTATCACTTTGTGGTTAACATGAATTCTTACATATTCATAAACTCGAGTAGTTGTAGTTGCTTCTGTCACTCACTATCCAATAGCAAACTATTGCCCTTACGCGTCTTCCATTACGAACCCCTTATACTTGAAATATATGCCTCAGTCAAAAGTGTGCTAGAATTCATATACTAGCAATGTCAATTAACCCAGTGTGAGTTCCCTCTAGATCAAATCTTTGCTGATGATCACATCTGACCAACACGTATCAACACAGTTAATTGTCCTATTTACATGTTACTTTGGTTGCTCGTGGTTTCACAATAAACTTTTGGTGATTTCTTGAATATATTCCCAGTAATACGACTTCCTATCCAGCTATATCAAAAGCTACCTATTCGTTTTGGCAGTCATGCCTATTCTTATTGTGATACAAATGTGCCTCTACTGGCATCTATGGTGTATTTTGTGTTCCTCTTAACTTAACACCTTTTTGAATACACAATACTCATTCAGCTATTACGTATACTTGAACACTTGCTAGAAATATTTGGTCTTTATGATCTTTAGTACCCTTAAAGATGTCGAATTAACGGCATCATATACATGCCAACCAGTCAGTTTCATGCTATAGGACATCAATCATGTGCTCACACAATAGTCCCAGCGACCATTTTGTTATCACTTTTTTTTAAATAATCCCATTACTACCTCCAACGTCTATCTCTAATCTGTGTAGCCCACCCCGTATATTCATAAGTGGTTAAAATTTGTCCTAATTTCAAGTGCTGCCCCATGTTTGTAGAAGCCAACATGCATCAGTCTTGGCACTCTTGACTTTATTGCATATATTCATGCTAAGGATTGATAAATGGGAAAGGCATGGTTATGACTAAGTTTTGTAACTTATATCTCTTTGGCATTTTCAACTTTTTTTTAAACTACAATGCAAAGCAAAATTCAGCACCGGTTTTTTCAAAAGCAGCCATTTCAAAAGCATGAATCAACAAACCAACTAATGGCTTATAAGCATTACTACAACACAGTCATCCCACAACACATTAAATTTTACCATTTTTCTAACCTTGTCAAGGAAATGTAACTGCTTACCAGACATCTCCAAACATTTTCAATACACTTGAACATTTCGTTTTGTGATATTGCTCGACATATTGTCCCCCAAGGCGTCAAGTTGCGATTGCCCAAAGGCAACCAATTCCATCACTTCAGTCTTGGTTGTACCTAGATAGCAAAAATCCTGTCAGTTTAGTTCTAATAATTGAGCCGTGTGAGCAAGTAAATTCATGAGTTCCTGATTAAAATCTCATACTTACATATTGTATGTTTTCTAATTCTGCTTCAAATATGTAACCCATTGTACTTCTCCCCTAATATGCTAACTTACTAGCTTAAAACAAGCTACTCTGTTTTAAGAACCAAGAAATATATGGCCAACTAGATAAATTGCTCCTCCCCCAACCGTCCCACACCTACCCTTTTGGCTTCCACAAAAAAGGACCAGTTTGTACCCTGTACACAAGGCATAGATAGACAACAAATTGCTACATATTTATATATGTATATATTTATATGTTTTCCCCCAGCCACTCTCTCCTCCTTTCCTAGTAGGCATGCACTATAAAAACCCATGAAAAAGGCACCCAAAATAAGTCAAAAAATTGCTAAATATATTTGCATGCAGCTCGGGGGTCACTGCCTCCCCCGAAGAGAGTCTCCCTTGCGCGACTGAAATGAAGCCATGAAACTCCTCAACAGAGCGTCACTTTCAATTTGACTCTCCACAACCACTCACATTTCTTCCCTCACACGGTCTAGTTGACTCTTGTAGTCCTCCGCATCTTTCTTATGTCTTTCCACTAACATTGCATACTCTTTAGCTTGTAACACGTCCTT
Source organism: Carya illinoinensis (assembly GCF_018687715.1). Lineage (NCBI taxonomy): Eukaryota > Viridiplantae > Streptophyta > Magnoliopsida > Fagales > Juglandaceae > Carya > Carya illinoinensis. Next base: position 36,336,388 of record NC_056761.1, read on the forward strand.
TTCTCTTGTAGACTCTGGTATCACCATCTCTCCGAGGCCTTGTTCATATCTTGGCCTATGCCCAAGTACCTCCCTAAAGACAGCCTTAGCTGCCTCATCAGTGCGATTCTCAGGGGCTAAGTCATCCATCTTTCCAGTCATCTCCTTCTGCACATAGTGTAAAATCAGTTATTTTTCCTTTCCACAAAAGAAACAATGGTTTATGATTTTGTACATTTTTTGTTCTAGGCTTTTTTGTCTATATGGGCTGGAACATTTGAGAAAACTTACATAAATATCTTCAATGGCATCTGTGACAAATCTATCATTCTTCTTTGACCAACGGACTGCTTTGTAGAAGTCCACTAAGTTTGCTCCTTTGGTTCACTATTTGTTATTAAAATGATAATTTAGTTAGATGGTTCAACATGACAGTTTGAAAGTACTGACGATGTATAATCAACAACAAAATCTACAGTGAAGTCTAAAGTATACAACCACAGTTAATGAATCTATTTCCCCAGGTAGGATGTGCTTTGGATTTTTTTAACCTAACTTTGTGCTTTCTCTATGATACATCAGATATGCAAAATATTAGGCAATTTAATAATCTAGTGGCAAGTCTAACAGTTTCATGTTTTTAACTATCACCTGCAACCATTTAAGTTAAAAATTCTATCTTACCATAAGTGGTTGCACAGCTAATATAGACATCCATCACAATCTAGAAAGGAGGGTTGTCTTCAAGACATAACATGGAAGTTGCAACAACACCTTTGATCTCTTCCCCCCCCCTCCCCAACCCCAACATTCCAATTTTCCATGGCTTAACCCCTAACCTAACAGCTTGTATGTGGCCTGTTATGAAGCATGCAACCGTAATACACATGGAGCTAATCTCACTTATATGTCTGTCTCTGCTTGATAAAAAATACTTAAACAATGACCACATAACTAGAAATATTTTAAAACAGAATCTTAATGCAAAAATATGGTGGTATTGAGTGAATGCAGCAACTTACAATTACTACCTCCAATCACTGATCTTAATAGAAGGCTGTGTGTTTAAAAATAATCCAGTAGAAATTGTGATATAGAGCTTAAGATTAGCATAATCAGCTTGAAATGAATTGAAGCAATTTGCCCAAGCCCTATACCTTTTCCTCTAGGATCCTCCCAAACGATTTTCGCCCTGTAGTGTGATTAATCTTCAGCTTCTTACGATTCTCCTTATTTATGTTTGAGATTTTTAGCCATCATGCAAAGAAACAGGTTATTTTTCTGCCAACTATATGGACCTTTGTCATCCCATGTCTATATTGTATATACCATATGGTAACCCAAAATATGGGCAATAACATACCTTGAAGTGGTCACTTCCCCATCGGCCACATAGCTTAACCCATACCAAGGGCTCGACCAAGCTTATCCCACCAGCCAATGCCTCCTAATGGCTCGCATATGCCAAATACTTCTTGTGAAGCTCATGGTGGAAGGCATTAAATCTCTTACACAGTTGCTTCCAAATTGCCAACCGATGGTTCTTCAATTCCCAATCTAATTCAAAGTCACCCTATACATATAAAAAAAACTATGGTCATCAAACCCATTTTTAAGTGGAATTCCTTACAATTGCATTACAGTTGTGTATATTGTCTTAAAATGACCCTGTCAATCAACTCATCCTTAACAGACTTGGGTATGTCCATCCATCTTGCAAAGCTCATGTCTGCATGATGTTTTAAAATCCACGTTACTCGTGTTGTAAAGAATGAGGCATTCTCACAGCAAGGTGTTGTTTCCCCATCATTTATTTTCAAAGGTACTTTCTCGTGCCTCAATTTATCAAACTCAGTACACTTAGAGGGCCCACGTCCACGTTTCTGCTATCCAACGTTTGTTAGGGGAGCTGTTGCTTCATCCTCTATGGCATTAAGATGGGAAAATTAGTAAGCAATTATTTACTTAGAACAAACTAAAATTACTAAAACATATCAATAAAGATATATTGTAGGTCAAAGGAATCTTCAGGTACATGAATAACACAACAAGCTACTTACCAATATTGTCTCTAGTAGAAATGGCTTCCGGTATCGGATTGGTTATGGGAGTATTTATTTCAATGATCGGTGGCTGTGTTGATGCATCAAAGCTCTCACCTTGACCCTCTCGCTGACTCCATCGCCAAATATTGTCTCTATTAGTGTCTGCTGTCGGTATTGGATTGGCGTAAACAGAATATCTTTCTATGAAGGGTGGCTGTGTTGACTCATCATGCATTTTCCCATTAACCTCTCGCATTACCCAACGCCAAATAGGGTCTCTATTAGTGTCCGCTGTTGGTATTGGATTGGCGTTGACAGTATTTCTAAATACGGAGGGTGGTTGTGTTGACTCATCATAGCTATCGCGTTGACCCTCTCACTGACTCCATCGCCAAATAGTGTCTCTATTAGTGTCCACTGTCGGTATTGGATCGGCGTTGAGAGTATTTCTTTCTACGGAGGGTGGTTGTGTTGACTCATCAGATCTTTCGTGTTGACCCTCTCTCTGACTCCATCGTGAAATATTGTCTCTAATAGTGTTTGCTGTTGGTATTGGATTGGCGTTGACATGAATTCTTTCTACGGAGGGTGGCTGTGTTGACTCGTCAAAGCTCTCGCCTTGACCCTCTGGCTGACTCCATCGGCAAATAAGTGGAGGCCGTAGTCGGCCTCTTGAATAAGGTGCACGTCGTCTTTTAAATTGTCGAACTCCTCTATCCCTTCCTCTCCCACTTTGTTATATCTAGTTATCCAACTTTATCTTCATATTAGGTGACAACCAAATCAGTAAATTAATTACAGTCTAAAGGGTTGTATTACATTAGGACCCTTCTGATGACTGAGTCAATTCATGTATGAAAATAGAAAGCAATGACTGAAAATTAATACTGTGCAAATTCTATCAAACATTCTCCCTCATACAGAAAGTGTACTTTTCTGTAATATGACAGAGTACAAAAGAACTGCATGCAAGTCTATATTTATATTAAGTGGGAAGAAAAGCAATCACCAAAACTTGAATATTGCACTATCTGTCTAACTTTGCTACTCATGTTTCGTAAATTGCTCTGCACAGAACATGTAGCACTATCCATTTTGAGTTCACCCCTTGAATATCCTTCCACCTAGATGTTGGGCAATGTCAAAAATAAATATGTCATCTATTTTATTGGGAGTAAAACACTGCCAAACCAACACCATGCAGCTTAATATCAACTTATGCAAATAATAGTAGAGCAATATCAATTCAGCTTTAGCTTCAAAGAAAATTGGAAACTTGTCCTAACCATTGTTTCCCTGTCTTAATATAATTAGCTAAGACAACTCAATTTGATCACCAACAACCTTTAATGTTACACCATGTATTCCGTAATTTTCCTTAACCAATGCAGCAAAATAAGTGACTATTATCAAAAAACTAAATGTCTTAACAGCTTCCCTCTATATTAATTTACAGCATGTTATTTAAAAGTTTGAAGTTAGGCATGCAATATATGGTCCTACATCTGCACTTCCTCACTTACCATGCAGTTGAATAATCTCAACCTAACATAAGGAAAGTAGTTTACCTCTTACAGTTTTTTACCTGCGCTAAGGTTGCTGTTGGTAACACCCCACCTTACGAGGTTGGTAATCCAATGGATAGAGAATTTGATGCCTTCTATGACTAAATGGCTAGTTACTGGGAATAGTTTGACCTGCCTAATATGAGTCAGTCATCAATTCACCCAAGGATAAGGCATAGATATTATAATACCATAATTATCAGGATTTCAATTCACTAGTAAGCATACTTGACTATGAAAATTGCAAAAAAAGGTTTTTCATATGGAGTTCAAAGGCTGGCCTTTTATCTTAGCACAAAGGGTAAGAAGAGGAACAAAAGTGTTGTTAAATGGAGTGCATTGTAGTCTTGAAAACCAGCCTAACCTGGAATGTAACAGGTTTGGTTAAGTCAAACATTTTGTCATTTTTTTTCTTTTTTGGACTCTGTACTCAAGCATTTCACTCTCCATGTAATGGAGAACTCTCTATTTCCTTATCCCACAGAATTCTGTAGCCTATATTATTTCCACATGATATATTCTTCCCGAATACACCCCACCTAACACAAATCACTACAAACGTTGCAATCTCCTATTTCCCACCCATTAGAAAATCTCAGCATGAATCTCAGCATGAATCTCAAAAAACAAGAAAAAGAAGAAAGCCAACGGGAAACCAGTAATAAAATTCTGAAAAAAGTTAAAAACTGTTTAGAAGAAAATAATTGGATAGAGACAAGTCTAGGAGCACCAACCAACCTTTGTGTCTTCAATAATAGCGTTAATGAATAAACAATTTCAAGAAATACCTTCCTCACTTACCTTGAACCTTTTAACTTCAAAGCAGAAATCTGTGTCCTCTTACCAAGTGGCTGTTGGGAGTTTTGCTGCAAAAAGGTCCAAACTTTCCTTAGAAACAGGGAAGGCAAGAGCAGTTGCTAAATTCATGTGCAAAACCAGAGTGGCAAGAACTTCAACTTTGTTTATATGTACTGAGCACCAACCGTATACTTGATCAGCTGATATGCAATAGTTTAAATGTGGTAACTTCAAAATTTACCCCTGTAATTCCAACTTTCAGTATCTAAACTCCCGCCCACTAAAATCAGCGCCAAAACTTTCCCCCCACCCCACTGATAATGAACTGTACGTTTGCACATCAGGTTTTAATTAAGTTTCACTAGCTTTTTAAGTTACCAGTTAACTTAAAATAAGATTTTAAGTAAATCTATCTTTTAAGTAGAAACAGCTCTTGATCCTGCTCTACAGTGTTATAATACATCATGTATAATTTGTAGTTGCATTAATTAATTCATAGATTGATCAGAATACCTATTTACAGTTTTATAATACTGCCCACAACTGATACCATGATATATCATGCATATCTAATACTGGGAAGAAAGCTTGCAATTTGGAAATATCAATTAAACATAACCTTAAGTGCAGCTTGTTTATCTAGGGGTCATGTTCAGCATGTTACATTTTGAGAAACAGTTGTTTCCTTATCCCCACTTTCGTCAGTGGAAGCACATTTAGTAATTATTTAAAAACTCACTTATATTGGCATAAATGAGTCCAATATTTTGCCTCTATGCTTTTCTCCCCTTGCATCCAATATAGTAATTATATCTAATAATTTACCCTTTTTTCAATTGTCTAGTGTCTCTGCCAATTGGAAAGTGCAATGCCTAATCAACTGGATAATTATAACATGCATTTTGTCACTATGGTGGTTGCTCAAGTGTTCACCCTTTCTATCAACTCGATTCTGGTCCTTATATGGAGCTAAAAATCTCTAGTAGTTCCACAATAGCCATACCATGCATTAAAATAGGATTTCATTTATGATTAATTTATCTAGTGATTCTTCCAATACAGGTTGATTACCCAGGCCAACCTTGTTGGTATAACTCAATTGGAATGCAAATCTCATGCAAAATACTCATGCAGTTCAGTTACGTGTATGGTACTAGAAGTATCATTGATATGTTCAATTTAGATTGTGCTTGTTGTCTATATGGACTGCATTTGGTAGAATATTAATACACCAAACATTAAGTTATAAGGGGGCCGGGCTGATGATTGCATTTTGTCCATGCTCCTACCGCATCTCCACATTACTAATGGTCTCTACACACTGTCCACATTTTCTCTCTACTTATAACTTCATGCATGCCCAAATTTTGTGGTAATTATGGATGTAGTGAGCTGTATTGTTACTGTTCAGACGCAGCTCATTCAAGTTGCACATGGTTAGTTTAATATAGTACATCACATGCACTATAGCATAGATATTATTGTCAACTTCGACCAGCTAACATTTAGCTACAACAGCACGCTGTCGTGTTACAGCTTAAGTCATTTTATCACCTGCAGTAACAGCACACACATCCATAACCATGGTTAGTACATGCGTTAGGATGTTTGGCTAGAATCAACACAAAGACTCCACTAAAACAAGCAAGCATTAAATAATGGGCAAATTTTTCACTTACTACTCTCGGGACCCCAAGTACCACTTAAAGCACCCTGCACAAAAATATTTACATTACACTCTAGCCATCAATAAATCGCACAGTACAAGATAATGCATTTATTATTGAGAGACTATCACTAATAAGTAGAGCATTTACATCTTAATTGGTAATCAATATAGATGAAGGTAATGGCCATTCAAGTCTGGGCAAAAATAATACGGTGTTTACCTTTTATCCAAAGCACATTTAGGTGGTCTAATTCGACATTGAATCTTCATCTGTGGAGAAATATTCCTTGTCATTGCCATAACCATCTTCTGAACCGTAAGCAACCACCTTACCATTGATGAAATCCGTGCTATTCTCATCGTGACGCCCCAGATGCATACCTTCTTGTGCATCAATACTTATAGGTTCTATATTAGTCCTACTTAGTGGAGTTGAGACTGGATCATCATCACAATGCATAGGAGCATACTCATATGATGGAACATCTTCTTGATAGGCATCATCGTCACTTAATTTGACATCAATATCATCTAATGCCCTCGGTCTTGGTGGAATGTCGTAAACATTTCTATTTGTGAACTTCTGAACAACATACCAATTCCCTTTGAACCGTAAATCTTTTACATAATAACATTGGGAAGCTTGGCATGCCAACACAAATGGCTCGTCCTTATACGAAGTGCGTGACATGTTGACACTAGTCATATGGATGTCCACTCGGACCTCTCGTCTTTGATCACTGAAATCAAACCAATCACAACTGAACAAGTAAACATGACGCCCTCCCATATAGCATAACTCCAAGATTTCATTTATAACACCATAGAAGTCTAGATTATTAGTCAAATTTTCACCCATTACAACAACACCAGAATTTTGTGTCTGTCGCCATGGTTCACGTTGTTTTGAATGGAACCTTTTCCCATTTATAATGCAAGCAGAATATGTTGCAACCCAACTGTCAGGACCGCAAGCTAATGCATATAGATCTACGGAAACATCTTGCGGGTTGACTATATGTTGGTCTTGAACCTGCTAGAATAAGGTGCACCGCCTCAACGTGTTAGGAGTTCGGTATTAGTGGGGGAATTATCTAAGTAGACTGAGATTTTGGACTTACACATTTCTTGAACCAAGTTGGAAACTCATTTTTGTGCATGCGATCAATTGAATTTGGTGTATGCAACTTACACTTCTCGTAGTGCTCACTGCACACAAAAGCCAAGGCCATGTATGTAAAAACCATGGGGACGTAACACATAATAGGTACAGTCTGATTGGAAAACATAAGTAAATGTTTATAATATATCAAGGATGCATACTCTATGTAGGGTTGAATCTCTACATAGTTGTTAAGAATGTACCATCGAGTTGAGATAAGGAGTTTATCATCTAATTTCACATTAGATGCTATACCCAAGGGACGAACATGTTGATTGAAAATTGAGAAACCATTTGTGGTGTCCTCTCCTCTGCCATCAATGTTGTGATCAACTCGATTGAACTTCGTCTCAACATCTTGGAGGTACATTGAGCAAAATTCCAAGCATTTGATATGAATATATGCTTCTGCTATTGAACCTTCTCGTCGTGCTTTATTCTTGACCTACAACTTGAATTTGCTGAGATATCTCTCAAATGGATACATCCATCTATATTGTACTGGACCCCCAAGTATCACCTCACGGGGTAAATGAATAGCTAGGTGGACCACGACATCAAAAAAAGATGGAGGGAATATCATCTCCAATTTACATAGGATGATGACAATATCACTTTGAAGCTGGGAAATGTGAGTCATATCAACTGTTCGTGAACACAACTTTTTGAAGAAACTGCTGAGTTCTATCAATGCCAAGGCAATTTCAGATCATAAGAACCCCCAACTGCAATAGGAAGTAGGCGTTGCAAGAAAACATGACAATTATGGCTTTTAAACCCTGATATTTTGCAATCACGTATGGAAACACAATGGGCAATATTGGAAGCAAACCCATCAGGGAACTTAACCTCTGCCAACCATTCACAAAATTTATTCATTTCTTCTTCGTGTAATTTGTACATTGCAGGTGGCAGTGTAAACTGTTCACCTGCACGCCTCAAATATAATTCCTTCCGCATACCCAAAAGCTCCAGGTCATGTCATGCATTGATGTTATCTTTGGTTTTGCCAGGAATGTTCATTAAAGTACCAAAGATGTTATCACAAATGTTCTTTTCAATATGCATAACATCCAAATTATGCCGAATCAAAAGGGTTTACCAATAAGGCAACTTGAAGAATATGCTATTCTTTGTCCAATTCAACTCTTTCTAAGTGCGTTTTCTCTTCCTTCAGGATTTACCAAATTGCACATCCCCAAGCATATATAGTTGATGTGACAATGTCTGATCCAGATAACACCCTTGGTGGAATACGGTGATCTTCTTTACTATTGAACAACCCTTTCCTCGATCTCCATATGTGGTCTGGCGGTAAGAATTGACGATGTCCCATATAACACTGTTTCCTCCCAAACTTCAACCATTTTGACTCTATACTGGCATTACAAAAAGGACATGCCAATTTTCCTTTAGTTGACTAGCTAGTGAGATTACCGTAGGCAGGAAAATCTTTGATTGTCCACATCAAGGCAGCATGCAACGTAAACATTTTCTTAGTGGAGGCATCATATGACCCCATGCTCCCAAAGTTCAACCAATTCATCAGCCAATGGCTACAAGTAAACATCAATGTCATTTCCTGGTGATTTAGGACCATGAATAATTAAGGATGTCATGAAGAATTGGTCTTTCATGCATGACCAAGGAGGCAAGTTATACGGCACGAGGATAACTGGCCAAATGCCATAAGGTTTTGCTAAATTGTTGAAGGGATTGAAACCGTCACTAGCCAAACCGAGCCTAACATTGTGAGCGTCACCAGCAAACCAACTATTGTCTTTATCAAATGTCTTCCAAGACTCAAAGTCCGCAGGATGCCTCCTAATGGTATCAGTTGTGGCTCATTGGTCTGTATGCCATCGCATATCAGTGGATATCTTTGTAGACATATATAACCGTTGCAATCTTGGCACCAACAGGAAATAATGCAACACCTTTTGAGGTATAACTTGTGTCCCATGTGTATTTGACATCCACCTTGAAGCCTTACAAACAGGACATTCATTCTTATCAGCATTTTCCTTCCAGAATAATATACAGTCGTTTGGCTATGCAAGAATTTTGTGGTACTTGAACCCCAACCCTCTCTCCAATGACCGTACCTTTTCATATGACGATGGGCATGTAGCATCAGGAAAGGCAGCCTGCAACAAGTTAAGCAACATATCAAATGACTTAATTGACCAACCATCAAGGGTTTTAATGTGTAGCATCTTGACAACGAATGAGAGTTTACTAAATTTTGTACACCCCGTAAAAAGTGGACGTCGGGCATCCTCTAGTAGCTGATCAAAAGAAGGTTTACATGAAGTTTATAGTACGGAGGGGCATGAAGGCATCAGAATAGTGTCGCCTTGGCTACCTTGAGGGACATTATGGAATGTCCCTGCCGATATGTCATCTAACATATGGTCCATGTCATCGATGTATTCATCCTCATCACTGAGATCGAGATCGAAATCGACATCAATCAAAGGGCAAGTTTCCCCCTCCCCATGAAATATCCATTGGGTGTAAGTAGGATTGAACCCTTTAATGAATAGGTGAGACTCCACCTCTCTGAAAGGCAAGAATAAATTATTACAGCATAGCTAACAAGGACACCGGATTCGATCACTTCCCATAGCATGGCTTCGTGCTAGTGTGAGGAAGTGGTTAACCCCTTCGGCATATGCAGGTGCTTGACGTCTATCAGGCAAGTTCATCCAACTCTTATCCATCTAAAATGGGTTATACGACATAATTAGTTTATCAAAAGATTTCAACGTACTAAATAGAGAGAGGAATCAGACCATGCGTTGAGTACCAAATGACTGAAAACAGAAAGGCAAATAATACATTGTACAAGTGTGCTAGGCAATTACAAATCATCTCATAACGAAGCATGCATGTAGTAATTGTAATTGCAAAGTAAAAACCATCAGCCATGTGTTGAACATTTATCAGTAAACAAATATGCTAAATATAATTTAAACATAATACTTAAAACACATAGTATTGTTGGAAACATGCCATATTTATAAATAACTGAACAAATTATGGTAAGATGTAAACATTTCTGGAACAATTCACAGCAGACTTACCATAGTACTGACAGCAGAATCATGCTATCATAAAATAAGGTAAGGATTGATCATGATTGATGAACCTGAAATTGTAAAAGTAAATGATTAGATCGTACTTAAACTCATGACGATCAAATTGGGATCATGCACGTATCTTAGCTAGAAGAAATGGGAAAAGAATAAAATAACAAAACAGAAAATAATAATGGTTGAACCGTAATATTGACAGTAAGGAGTGACGTCATCCCAATTTTTAGTTAATTGTTACAAAGAAAGAGTCTGAAGGATTTATTTTATATTCACGATGAGGCTCCCATTTCATTTTCAACTGGAGTAAGTGATGAAGTTAGTCAACTGTAACTACTTTACCTGAAAAATGACTTGAGGTATTATGAAAGCTAGTAAGGCTAAGGAATATGATATTACTACAATTGCATAGAACCATTAGATATGTATTGAACTCTTCATCGACACAAAGTTAGAAAATACTAAGAAATAGAAATATAGGTTTTCTCATGATCATGGATGAAGAATCGCAAAGGAATTAGTTCTCTATGACAATTGCTATACATTAAAAACCCCAAGACAATATGTGAATCTGTCAAAGTTAATTTTAGCAAGGATTACAAATGAATAGATGCTCAAAAACTGATATTTTGTAAACGGGTATTCAGTTTTTTTATGCCTTGTTAACTTTAAGCACATAAAGATATATTTTGTGCCCTCATACTGAAATTTTACAATGGTTTCCAAAGAAGAGAATGGTGGTGCAGAAAATCACATGAATATTTCATATAATCTTTAAGAAAATGCTTAAAAAGGAATGAACAAAGTAGGGCATAAATTGATATTTCTTAGTGCCGATTTTGCTTAAAGCTTCTAAAGCAACAGGTAATAAAAGTAACATTGCACAACCCTTTAAGGTATGGATCATGCCTTGATGTTATTTTGCATTCCCAACCTAATTAACTTCAAATAATTATAAGGGGTATTATGGAAGCCCACAAGCTTCAATAAAGTGGGTTTGGACTTGGATTTAATGAATAATCCAGTTGCATAGTATATCCATGTTTTCCAACCCAGGGTGAAAATATGCAGTTGATTTCATGGTTTGGGAAAGTTCTACATAATTGGCCTATGTTCTTTTGAGGAGAGAATTAATGGATGAAACCAAACCCAAAAAAGAAAGTAAAAGAAAACTTTTTATGTGACACTTGAGTTCTTTGTCTCTGTGCCAACTTTGTAGTTGCCTAGCAAGAGTGGATGGTTTTATAGAGAGAACGATGTTCTGCATGGACCACTTCACATAAATAGAACTAGTATATATTGTCTTATCTTGCTTGCTGCTCTAAATTTGATATAACCCTTATTCCGGTTTCACAAATAAAAGATCTAACTGACTGGAAAACAATCCTAAATGTTCGAAATGTTATTGATGATAGTGAGCAACATTTAAAGGTGCACCCTAATTGAATGGGACTACCCACTACCCAGCTATTCTGACCTAGCTAGGTTGGTAATAATCCTGTCTGACAGTGAGGTTAATTTAGTTAAACTCCAGAGTTAGTAGTTGGGTTGAGTTGTATTGGATTGCAGTATTTCATCTTCTTCTTTTTTTAATGTTCATTGATCAAATAATTCTCCCACACAATGGCTTGCCGCATATGTTTCAATGTCTCTTATTATTTGCAAAAGTTTTGGTCAATAAAATCTTTGTTCTGCTTCTGTAGGTTTATAGGTGTAAGTCACCTACTGTCGTTAATGCTGGGTCCACTGAAATAGAGTCTCTGCCAAATATTACAGTATGGCATTGATAGTGTTTAAATTTCATGGATTTTTTATATAGTTAAGTCAATGCTTATTATACAGTGGAATATATATCAGGCCTATTGGTCAAGACTCAATACATTGGTAGATTTTTTACGCCAATCATGTGTACTTATATCAGCTTTCCATGATACACTTCTTTACACTTGTATTTGAAAGAAGGAATATCAAAATAAATCATGGCTATTTAGAATCTTGACAAAAGCACAACAAGATTCATATGAATAAAGATTTTTAAATGATTTCATCAATGAGATAAAATACTTTAACAATAAGAATATGTGGATTAAAGAGATTTAATTCCCCCACATGCATATAGATGCAACACTATACTTACAGAAATTTATAAGACTGTATAAGCACCAGTTTTGAGAAGTTGGTCACATGGGCATGCACTAATGAGGATGTCACTAGGAATATATACCAAGCAACAAAAATAATCAATTTGGATTATTTTTTGCATTGGTTTGAACGGTCATATTTTTTGTATCAAAATCTTACTTTGGGAATAATTATAGCTACAAAATACTCATCTGACTATTTATTGTTATCTTACATTTAACAAGGAAATTTACTTTCCACAAAAATATTTAACAAGAAAATGATAGACAGTTTTTATGGTATTTTGTAGCATACACACGATGGATTGGGATTTTCACAAAAAAGGGAAAAAAAATGTCAATTATGAGCTATTACGTAACAAACATTGGTCACCATTTTTGGTCCTCATTATGCCCTTCTGGGCTTTCCGAGGAAACATATACGTGTTTAAATGTCAAATGAAATGGGGTTTTACATGGAAAAAAGTCGTATTTATAACACTTTCTATCCCATATCTAGAGGTACAGATAAGTGGCTCCAGTTTTGCTAATAGTTGAGGTGTGATACTCAATCCCTCTATCATGTATAAGGTTGAGTTGCGGACCTTTAGACTCTAGCCTCAATAACTGTTTTTTTTTTTTTTTTTTCCTTTTCATTAGTAACTTATATAAGTAGACCTGTATACTACCCAAATAATTCATGAGAACACCCAGTAGACATTCGTACAGGGCAAAGAGATATTAATAGTAGGAACGGCTTCCATCGCTGAACTTTAACTTTGTGGAAAATCCACAACTCAACACTATGTTTAGGAAGATTTATTTTGAGCAGCATAACAGAACCTAGAAAACATCATCAAGGTGGGTAACTGCTTCAAATATTGGAGGGCCCCATAAACTTGGAATTCCCCGAATTTGTGCAAGGACTTCACAAATTCATATACTCATCTCAAAATGGCAGCACTTTCTTCAGTGAATTAATGGAATTTACGCAGTTATGAAAGGTAAAGAAACAAGGCCGTAAGTACTAGAATTAGGGGCTTCTAATTCAGCATATATATATATTGCAATATATATTGTAAAATTATCTAATACACTCTGATTGAGCAGCTCAAACACAAGAGACAGAACAACAACATTAAACAGCAAAACAAAGGAACAAGCGACAGTTTAATTTTTGGAAATCAATTCAAAGTACCTGCCGGAAAAAAGGCACCACTACTTTTGTAATGCAACAAACTCATGAAGGGGGGAAGATAAATGCAATGGCAACAAGATATACCTGGAGCCTCGGTTTACCATACTATTCTGCCCAAAATCTTAGAAATTTTTCGAAATGGAGGGATGGAGCTTCAATTTGTAAGGGAAGCTGGAAACGGAGGGTACCGATTATGGAGATTTCAAGTGGAGAGAAGGCCGTGTGACCACTAGGGTTGCCGCGAGAGAAGGCTGATTGTTTGGGACTCGGAAAATGGGGCGGTTGTAAGGACGAAGGAGTTGGCGCCGTGAGAGAACACTGGGAACGGTGGCGCTTGCATGATATGAAAGTAGCCGGAGTCTGTTGGTGAAATGGGTAGAAGTGCAAATGGGTCCTCGAGCGTACAAACATGGGGAAAATAACAGGTTCTCTTGCTTGGTGCCCTTATGCTAGATCCCGACGAAAATCACTTGCATAGCAATATTTTTGTTGTCTTACGACGCACAAAGTCATCATAAAAATGACAATATTGCAACGCAACACACATCTTAATGAAGTCAGTTGGTAAGTGATTTAGACAGCCGCAACGAGTTATAAATCGATGTAAAAAATGGCTAATTGTGTCAATTTCTTTTGTATCGATTTTATGATAGTTGGTAAATGGCAGTTTTGTTGTAGTGTCTAGTACCTCTAAAACTACCAGTACTACTTAATCTAGATCAAGGGTCTCCATTTCAATTGCAAGGTGAGCCATCATCATCACCACCACAAGCAAAGATGACCATTGATATAATTGAGAGAGACATGACGATCATGCCAACCAAAGCAAGACCTGATCTGTCATCTGCATGGCCGACTAGTTCAGAAACAAAAACTCACACCATTTTTGGGATTTCCTAACTGATATCTTGATCCTTCTTAGTTACAGAACTCATTTCATAGACGCACACACATGATATAGTACTTTTTACTTTCTTTTTTATTTGTGTGAAATTGTTATTTAACTTTAAGGCTACGTTTGGGTAGTGAGTATTTAATATTTTATCATTATTTTTCCACTTCTATTTACAGATCATATGAGATTACCTAAATATACCCTTAAAACTGTGCTGTTTTTTCTTTCAACGTACATATGAAGTTTCCTTGAGAATTAATGAAGACGAATTCACTGTTCCGATCTAGGCATATATATGAGATATGTTTAAATCAGTGACGTCGTTTCACAGCAAGTGTGAAGACAAATACATTATAGTACCGCGTATTTGTATGACTATTCTACGCCGTGAAGCTTCGGCAAAGTGTTTCCTGTGCCATTGTCATTTTGACCCAATTTATTCAAACACATTGATTGACAACAAGTATTAAATTAGATATCTTAGTGTTGTGATTAACTCCATCGTTACTCCAGCGTTGTGGTTCATGCAAATCTTGACAAGTACGTCCTAGTTGCGAGGCAATTCCACGAGGGAAAACCTTAAAGTCCCAATATCATTTAATTTGGATAGTGAAATAAGATTAAATGAGTTGAGATAAAAGTTGAAAGTTGAATAAATTATTATTAGAATATAATTTTTTTAATATTATTTTTATTTCAAAATTTGAAAAAATTAAGTTGTTTATTATATTTTGTGTAGAAAGTTGAAAAAGTTGTACTAATAATTAGATGAGAATGAGAAGAGTTGAGAAACTCTCTCAATCCAAACTACCCCTTAATAGGAGGTTGACAACTCACCCAACTTTCAGTGAATTACAAGAAGTATGGGATTATAACCAATTTCAGAAATAATAATAGAGTTATTTTATTTTCGATCCAATATGTAAAGTTTATCATCCACATCACTTAAATAATAAGATTAGATTTGTACGATTAAAATTTTAAAATTTATTTTGAAAATCTAATTATATCATATAAGTATTTTATTCGATATGTATTTTCCACACACGTGACTTGATAATATAATTTTTCATAGTAATAATACTCACCATTCCTTTCAAGAAAAGCCTAGTCCTACCAAGATTATATACCCACCGAGAGTGGGTACCGATTGTTTTTTTTTTTTTTTTTTTACTTAATGGTTAATGAAGTATTTTTTAATGACTTTGTATTTTTTTTTAAATGTTTAAGAGGTTTAAAAAGATGTTTAAAACAAAGCAAAAAAAAAAAAAATCTACATTTTCGGTGAGGATTCTCGGTGTGAGAATTTTGGGTAGACGTTGCAGTCATCTTCTGTTTATCATTATTATCTCATCATTTCACGATGTGATACTAAAATTTTGAGACTATTTGCTATATTCTATTTCTGGATCAATTATTTAATGCATGACACGTAAAAAAATGTTAGAGAGGATTATAATTATGAAAAGGATGTCGGATAGAGAATTTTTCTTCAGAAAATGTCATCTAGATCTCTCCCATTTCACCTCATGATCTAGAACTTCATTGTATATTTTGCACATATAAACAATTTGTGGCCAACATATCAACGCCATGCCAAAACAATGATCACCTCTGCATCTAAATATATATTTATATCATTAGAGACCCTCCAAAATTTCAAAAAAAAAAAAAAAAGAACCTTATGGCAGCACAGGTGCGTGTTATCGACTCACGAAAGGCGATAGTGGAGAAGAACTTATGGCAGACTCTGTTGGTGACCAAGGATCATCATGACAGCGATAGAGAACATCGGCATGGTCGTGGGTGGCTCCACAAGCTCACTATTGGGTTGCACCGACAAACATGTTGTGTTGTTGCTGCCGAGCAGCTTCCCGTGGTGTGCACTAGTGAGAATGGTGAGGGACAATGGCGAGGAGCTCCAAGGAGGTCAAAAACCACCACGCTGGCGACAAACAACACCGGCAAGCAAGGTGGTGGTCAATTGTTGGACCTTCATGGCAAGCTAAATCGAGTCGTCTTCTCGCAGTGTGAATGGCGAGGAACACCAAGGAGGTTGGGAACCACCATGTCAGTGACAAATGACTTCGGCAAGCAAGTTGGTGGTTGGCATTGGCTAGTCGGTGCATGGACGCCTAGATTGGTGGTACTTTGGCAAAGTGCATCCTCTGCCCACACTGTGCCCGACATGATTAGCTTTCGATGTCAAGGAACCACCCCACCCTGCGACAGAAATCACTGGCAGTGCGGGGTGGTGGCCCCACCAACTCATGGACACCAGTGTATGGCCCTCCAGCCACTCGTCAATCTCTGGCCGCACTGTGCAAGCGTGCACAGCGTGCCACTGTGATGAGCAGCCGGCGGGGGGCTTTGTCATCATGATATCTCCGCCATGTTGGGCGGCTGCCCTCGAATTCGCCCTACTATGGGGGTGGTGGCTGTAGATCCTTCTCGAGGAAAGATCAACTAGGTACATGGCATGCATCCCTTACATGTAGTGTGGCATGCACAGTGCATCTGTCACATGCACACTGGCTTTTGGAGACTACCTTGTGAGCCGCAGAATTCACCTACTCTCCTTTTCAATGTTAAGATTAAGAAATTGATCTCACAGACGGCACCAATGTTTTAAAATTTGAGAAAGTTGAATTATTTTTTGTATTTTATTTGAAAGTTTGTTAAAGTTGTAATAATTAGGTAATGATTATATGAAAAAGTTGAAGATTTTAGATTAAAAAGTATTTGTATTTGTGATATTTAGATATTGAAATGAGAGGAAATAGAAGCATCTCTCTATCTAAACCAGGCTTTTAATATTTCTTATTCACTAAGTATTGACTAGATAAACTTTTGACGCCAAAATTTGAAGAAAAAATCTGAGTTCGAAAATTCTAGGAAAATAATAAAGAGGTCAAATTAAGTAACATTTACTTTCTTTACTATTTCACAGGATCGGCAATCCTTATCTAAATTCCACTTTTTCTTCTTTTTCTCCCCACTTGTTTGTCAATCTGAATTCCATTTCAAACCTTTTTGGCATTATCTAATCCCTATCAACATCGAAGCACAGTATGAAACGAAGCAACAATATAAAATCTCTCTCACATGTCAAATGTGGAAAGGAACCGATGCGCTTTCTCATATTCAGGAATTGACAGAAAAAGAGAGGAGGGAGGGAGGGAGGGGGGGTTAGTTATCTTCAGTCTTCTGTAGATGGTAAAGAGTTTAATCTTGCAACTGGGTTTTCTTTTTTCTTCCCAGCGTTAATTTCCTCCCTCTTCTTTTTTAGTTTTCCTTTGATCAAGGAGCTAGCAGTTTGTCGACAACTACAGAGAGCAAGAGTAGGATCGAACATTATATTGGTTCAGCTCATAATCCCCAAGGGAAGCACACGAGGCCTATAAAACTCGTCAAGGATCTTGTTGTGTTTGTTCACCAAACAGTAAACATATTTTTGGATCTAAAACCCACCTACTGAGAAACTAAATATGTTGCACCTCTGGCCTGTCCAAAAATCACACAAGATGATAGAGAGACAATATTTAAGTGGTTCGGTAACTTGCCTACGTCCACTGAAGCGGAAACTCAGTATTTTCAATATGGTTGTACAAAATTACAAACACTCATAAACTACTCTCTATCTCTCATATGACCTCTGTTCTGGGTTTCCCCAGAACCTAAATTTCGCCCAACCCTCTGCTTTGATCTCTCACCACAGTGAGGATGAATTTAATCTTTAGCAAATTATATCTCCTTTTATAGGAGAAGCCATGGGGGACAAAACACCCACACTTCTTGACCAAGAGGAGGCTTCTTTCAGTGCAAAAATATTGGTCAATATTTGCTGCTAGAAACTTTCAGTGGCTGGCTAGCTGGCTGCAAGTTCAAATGACATTTCACACTTGGGGGGTTTCCAACAATCACCCCCGCCACCCAAGTGTGCCATACTAGGATGCTACAAACGGTTGCATCCTTCAAATGATTGCACTCCTTCATTGGAATGCTTGTTAGCCATGAGAGATTTCCGCTATCAAATGCATCTGCAGGTACGTCTTCAAATGGATGTCCAGATGCCTCTCCAAATGTATCTTCAAATGTATTAGCATCGTCTACATCCACGGAGCTTGCAAGGGATTTTCTTCAGAGGAGATTTACAAGTGCTTTACTGCACAATCTCAACTCTCTAGGATTCTTCTTTCGCTCGAGTCAATGAGTCCGCACTCATGTACACCTTGAACAAACTGAGCTTTGCTCGAGCCACAGCCGAGCAAACAATCTACCTGGTGCCTTTACAGGTTTTAAAACCAGGCTCTATAATCCTACAATCATACCAATCTCCAACTTGGAGACTGGTTCTCAACATGCTATATAGGGCAACACATCTCCCACTGCACTGGGAATCAATGGTCTTGCACGGACCTTGTTAAGAAGGAAGAAGGGAGAAGAAATATTGGTCTGAAACTTGTATTTCGTATTGATCTTTTACAGATAAATAGTTGTACATTGTGCTATGTAAGGAAATAATACAAAAAAGGAAAGTAGACTAATTGGAATGAAGTCCTAAAATGAAACTAATTACAATCCTAAAATGAAGCTAATTACAAGAATCGTGCAAGACTTGATTTTAGGCATGTAAGGTAAGATAGCTGTCAATACTCCCCCTTAAGTTGGCGCATGGAGATCCGTAATGCCCAACTTGCGCGAGAAATGATGAAAAAGTTCCTGTCCCAAAGGTTTGGTGAATATAACCGCAAGTTGCTCATTTGAAGAAGTGTGGACAGCTTTGAGGAGGCCCGAGCGAATTTTGTCGCGAATGATATGACAATCAATTTCAATGTGTTTGGTACGCTCATGGAACACAGGGTTGTGTGCAATGTAGAGTGCAGATTGATTGTCACAATGGAGAGTGAAAGGCTCGGGATGTGGCACACCAAGGTCGGTGAGAAGCTGTTTTAACCAAGTAAGTTCACAGGTGGTGACGGCCATAGCACGATACTCAGCTTTAGCAGAAGAACGAGAGACTGTATTCTGTTTCTTGGTGCGCCATGAGATCGGACTGGTGCCTAACTGAATAAAATAACCAGTGGTGGAGAGGTGAGTGATGGGACAACTTGCCCAATCAGAGTTTGTATAAGCTGAAACATGAAGACTGTTGGAGGAAGGGAAGAAGATGCCCTGACCCGGACAGCCTTTGATGTAGCGAAGAACTCTGGTAGCAGCGTTCATGTGGGGAACGCGAGGAGTATGCATGAATTGGCTGAGTGTGTTGACGGCATAAACAATGTCGGGTCGAGTGATGGTCAGATAGATGAGACGACCAACGAGACGGCGATAAAGGCTAGGATCAGAGAGGAGGTCGCCATCATGAGGAGTGAGCTTCAAGTGTTGTTCCATAGGAAAAGGAGCGGTCCGTGCACCAAGTTGCCCACTGTCAGAGAGAATGTCGAGGGCATATTTGCGTTGATTAAGAAAAATGCCAGTGGGAGAGCGAGCAACTTCAAGTCCAAGAAAGTATTTCAGGGAACCAAGGTCCTTGGTCTTGAAATGTGTGGAGAGAATTTTCTTGAAAAGCTCAATCTGTGAGAGGTCGTTACCAGCAACCAGTATGTCATCTACGTAAACAAGAACAAGAACAATGCTGGTGGAAGTAGTGAGAGTGAACAAAGAATGATCTGCTTGAGACGAATGAAAACCTGCATCAAAAAGCACAGAGGTTAGTTTAAAAAACCAGTTTCGGGAAGCTTGTTTGAGGCCATAGAGGGATTTGCGGAGTCGACAAACACGGGTCTCCCCCTTAGGACAATATCCGGGTGGCGGGGTCATGTAGACTTCTTCGTCAAGGTCGCCATGTAAGAAGGCATTATTAACGTCGACCTGATGAATAATCCAATTTTTGGTGGCTGCGACTGCCAATAAGCAACGAACCGTGGTCATTTTGGCGACCGGGGCAAAGGTCTCATGATAGTCCAGGCCTTCAATCTGAGTGTATCCTTTGGCAACGAGCCGAGCTTTGTATCACTCGATGGATCCATCGGCTTTAAGTTTAGTCTTGAAAACCCATTTGCACCCAATGAGTTTCTTACCAGGAGGGAGAGGCTCAAGAGTCCAGGTGGAATTGGCCTCTAAAGCACAAAGCTCAACTGTCATGGCCTCACGCCAGTGAGGATGGCGGATGGCAGTGGTATAGCAAGAGGGTTCAATACATGAGGTGAGAGCAGTTATATAAGTAATATGTGAGGGAGAAAAGCGGGAATATGAAAGAAAAGCAGACAAAGGATGAGCAGTACCTGAAGTCGATGGAGCAGGCGTAGATGCAGTGGACTCCGTATGTAAGGTGGGACAAATGTAGTCATGAAGGTAGGCTGGTCGAGTAATAGTGCGGCGAGGACGAGGAGTTGGGGGAGAGGGGCTGGGTAAGTGCGCAGGAAGCGGAGAATCAGGAGGGACAGAAGAGTCGAAAAAAACCGGAGGAGCAGGAGGGAGGATAGAATCAGGGACGGGAAGAGGAACGATAGGGACGGGAAGAGATGGAGGATCAGGAAGGTCTTGGAAAGGAAATATGTGTTCGTGAGAGGTAACATCTCGGGAATAGAATATGGTCTGAGTTTGGAGATTATATAGTTTGTAGGCTTTATGCGTGCTCGGGTAGCCAAGAAATACACATTTAATGGCACGAGGAGAAAATTTGTCGCGGTGAGCGCGAAGAGTTTGTGCGTAACAAAGACAACCGAAGACACGAAGATGATCATAGTCAGGGATTTTGTTGAACAGACTTTCAAAAGGTGATTTATTGTTGAGAATACGGCTAGGGGTGCGGTTGATGAGATAGGCTGCAGTGAGGACACATTCACCCCAATAAGAGAGAGGTAAGTGTGCTTGAAAACGAAGACTACGAGCAACATTAAGAAGGTGTCGGTGTTTACGCTCCGCAACACCATTTTGTTGGGGAGTTTCGACACAGGTACGTTCATGAATGATGCCGTGTGTGTGTAGGTAGGTTTGAAATTGATGGGAAAGGAATTCTTGGCCATTATCAGTTCTAATAATTTTGACAGTAGTGTTAAACTGATTTTGGACAAGTGAAAAAAAATGCATTAAATGAGTGTATGCCTCAGATTTAAAACGCATAAGATAAATCCATGTGGTGCGAGAAAAATCGTCAACAATGGTGAGAAAATAATGAGCGCCACATAATGAGGCTGTGTGATAACCACCCCAAATATCACAAAATATGCGATTAAAACGAGAATCACTTTTATTTGCATAATTGGAAAAAGGTAAACGGGTGTGTTTGGAACGAGCACAAACATCACATTCAGAGAGAGTACAAGGAGAATTAAAAATATTGGGAATAGTAAAACTAGAGGGATGACCTAGACGTTGATGCCATAAGGTCTTATTTGCAGTAGATTGAGCAGCAAAAATGACGGGAGGATCGGGTCGATACACATAGAGCCCATTGCATAAATCACCCGTTCCAATCGGCTTCATCGATTGAGAGTCCTGAAATAAACAAGAATTAGAAGAAAAAGTTACAAGGCAAGAAGTATTAAGGGTAATTTGGGAAACTGAAAGTAGGTTGAAGGAGAAAAGAGGAACATAAAAAACATTTTGCAATATTAGAGAGGGGGAAAGTCGGCAGGAACCCAGCCGTTTACCTTTTTCTAAACTTTGTTGAAGCATCTGATTTGATATTAGTATTTCTAAACTTTGTTGTGAGTTTATTGTGAATTTGTTTGTGAATATGTCAATATATGCAGAAGTATGTGATATCATTGTGAATAAATATATGAACTTTTATTGAATATGTTGGGAATATGTTTATATTGTCATGATTATTGTGTGTGAATATTTATTAAATATGTTGTGAATATATGAAATTGTTGTGATTAATGTTTGTAAATATTTATTAAATATGTTGTGAATATAGTGAAATTATTGTGATTCTTGTTTGTTAATAAATTTGTAAACTTTTTTTGAATTTGCTCTTTCTTAGGAACTAGATGAAGTTTATGAACTTAAGTTAAGACTAAGGATAAACTTATTATTCACTAAAGTTCAAATATTAACATTTAATATAGGAATAGTAGTTTAATTAGAATATAATTATTATGCAACCTATAAGTAAATAACTTAACTATATCTAAAGTATAATATACATATAATAACTATAATTAATAATACCACATTAAATATTCCTATCGTTGTGACTTTCCAAATCATTATATTATTAAATATAATCTAAAAAAAAAGAAAGTAAAATACTCTTCAAAAAAGAAGTCTTGAACCCACCAAATAATTAAGTTGAGAGAGCAAATAGCTAAGGATCAAATAAATGCTTAATTATAAATTTATATATACTTATTGTCTATATAAATAAATAACTCACTCAATTAAGTATATAAATATTAGTAAACATTTTAGACATAATAACTAATTATAATTAATATGTGCTTATTTTTGCAAGTAATTAAAATAAATGAACTATACTAAGTTATAATATAAATAATAAGAAATAAAAAAGTTATATATTATAATAAAATATATATAATAACAATTAAATACATATAATAACAATTAATAATAACAATTATATAATGACAATTAAAATTAAATATGTATCAATTAATAAGAAACTAAGATATATAATAACAATTAAAATTATATAATAACAATTAATATTACATAGATATCAATTAATAAGTAATTAACATATATATAACTTCCAATTAAATACTTTGTTGCCTATTGAAAAATCTGAATCTTCTTTTCCATAACTAATCATTTTTATTTTTTATATAAATTAATAATGTCAAATAAATAGTAGTGTTATATTGTTAAACTAGAGAGAGATTGAAGAATATGCTCACAAAGTTCCCGTCTTGTAGACATTGGGTAGAATTATCTTGAAGGAATGTCTATCAAATTGTTTGACTGTCGAAGGGTCTCTTGCGTTGAGAGTTGTCAACGCCGGAGAGTTTGTGACAGTTAAGTAATTAGACTAAATGTAGACATTTCTTTAAAATCATTCTCTCTCATTGTCTACTTACAAAAAACTTGTGAACATATTCATATATCTAAGTTCAAGTTTAACAATATAACACTATTAAATTTGTTTGACACTATTAATTCAAACAACATGGAGATTTGTTTGATTGTCCACCATCGTGCTGGTTCAAGGTCATTCTACCGCCTTGCTGAAAAAGTAGTAATTAATAAATTATAGAATTTATTTATTTTTTTGATATTCTTTTATATAAGTACTAACACTATTTTTTTAAAATTGCTAATGTCGCTTTGTTAGAAATGTGATGATCCTGAAAACTTTTCTCTTGTTCATGTCTATGCTACTGCTCACACTAATAAGCGTAATGAATTGATGGATCCTGCTGCCGCAGATAATTACGTAAGCGGTGTTAATTTTGTTAAATAAATTGTGCAACATGTTATCTAGATTATTTTTTATTTGTATTTCTGTCAATACGTTACTTCTTATATGTTTTCTTTCAAATTACAAGAAAAAATCATAGAAATGCAGTCAACTTCTGGGAAATCCTCTCTGAGTAACATAGACATATTCACACAAGTGCTCGGGCCCAAGTCTAGTATGACAAGAGGTTTGGGATGATCTTTCAAACATTCCTCCAGTTCATCTTCCTCAACCTCATCAACTTCACAAATTAATAATCTTACCAAAGATTTAGAAGCTGCACGGCGTGAGAATGAGTATCTGAGATCGCGACAGCAAGAGTTGGAATCCCTCTTAAAGTGACAGTCTCATTTAGAGATGCGTTTGTAAGACCAACAAAGAGACCAAGAGGAAAGAATATGCAATGAAGTCTAAGAGCATGGGCAGCGGGAGATGATGGTGCAAATGGAGCATGTTATGGCATTGCAATAGAATCGCAGTGGGCGAGGAGGAAGAAGAAATAAATTTTATCAATTTTATCAGTGTATATAACTTTTAATATCTAATTTTGAAACATTATAAGACATTGTTAGTTATTAAACAATGATGTGGAATATGATACAATTGGTATGTTTTTTAATTTTATGAAACTACTATTTATGATCTGTCCATTCAAATGTAAATAAAAGCCATTCGAACGTTGGCTCACATTCGAACCAATGTTCGAACGTAATTTAACAAAATTAAAACATAATTTTTGAACATACGACTCAACGTTCGAACGTAAACACACTCAAACTAACAAAACATTTGAATGTTTAAATGATTAACGTTCGAATAAACATCTAAACATACTTACATTCGTACGAACGTTTCTTCGTTAACATTCAAACTAACGTCCGAATTTTATACTAGTTACGTTCCAACATTGGTCTGTTAATGTTCAAACTGAAGTTCAAATGTTTATTGCAGTTAACGTTTGGATATATAAACGTTCAAATGTTATGTCATACGCTCAAACGTTACTTTCTGTGACAGTTTTCAACCGTCACAGAAAAATTCCACGTTTGAATGTTATACCAAATGGAACACCTCGAACAGTCACTAAAAGTACTTTTAGTGACGGTTGCATAGTAAACTGTCACCAATTGTATTCTGTGACGCACATTAGGTAATGGTTGTGATACCCCATATTTACATGTATTTTTATTGAAGGATTATTTAAAATTATTATAATTAGTGGTTCTTTTATTTTAAATTAAGCATGTTTCTCGTTGTATTGTTTTACGATTTTTAAGTTGTGAGATTTAAATAATTTATTTTCTTGATATTAATAATTACTTTGCATTTAAATTACTCTCTAGCTTGAATTATTTTATTGTTGGGCTTTAACTATTTTATGTTATTAATATTGAATTGTAGTGTTTTTATTTAGATTTTATTTATTTTATTGTACTCTTTATTTTAAAATAGTTTATTGTTGAATTCTAATATTTTATTTTATAAAGTCACTATGTTTAAATTATTTCATTTAATTTGTCATTTTAAAGTTCATTTTTGTTAGATCAGTTTGTGACCCCAAGTTGAAAAGACTGGACCTCACTTTCTTTCCCTTCCTTTTTCTTTTTCCTCCTCTTTTTCTTTTCCCTTTTTCTTCTTTCTTTTTCTTTTTTTTTCTTCTTTCTTCCCTACTCTTTCTCCCTCCTGCGCGCGACGTCCCTTCCCCCTTCCTCCGTCTGTTTTTTCATCCACCCAGTGTGCCGCCGTGTGCCACCCGTGTGCCTCATCGCCCCTCCCACCTGGTTCCCCACTGGCCAGCATCCCTCCCCTTCCATTTTCAAACCATCCCATGCCGCTGTTAACCCCTACGCGCACCACCAATTTTCAGGCCACCTAAAATTCTCCTCGTGCTACCGTCGCTCCACCATCAGCCACCATTTCTTCACCACTTTATCACCGACCTCTTGCCGACCTAACCCACCCATTTCCAGCTCTGATCCGTCGCCGGAGCAACCCCCATGAGCTCAACTCCATTTTGGGCTTTTTGGCCTTCCACTGCCGTTTTTGCAGTCACCCACGGCCAACCCTCACTTCCACTAGCTTCATAAACACCTCTAAGCCATTCCCTGTCAATCCCAATCCTTGGTTCGTCCCCATTCAAAAGTGGGTATTTTACAACCCACAGCCAGAATGTTTTTACACTGTTACGTTGCTTTTTCTCCCCCTTTTGCAGCCCATTGATCCTTCAAAAATTAGTATATAGCACTGTAAGTATTCTTCAAATTTCATTTTAGATTTAAATATATTATTGCTTTTACAATAAATTGTGACTGATTGGTTATTTCGGACTGAGTCTGAGGAGTCGGGGGTCGGATGGATTTGAAGATAGAGTTATTTTATGTTTGGTTGATTTGAAATGTTGGATATCTTGTGTCATATCATTTGCATTGCAGGGTGCATGCATATACATGTGTTGGATATTGAAAACTGGATTTTCACGAGATAAATGGATTTTTGGGTGTGTGTGTATCACGACCCCAAGCCGAGATGGGGCATTATCTCGGTGGAGCTCCTATGGTCACTCGGGAGTGGATAATACTGAGTGACATCCCCTAGGTTGTTGCTGGGTGACGACTGGATCGCATGATACGGTAACGCTTTCGTGTCTATTCCATGGTCCCTCGGCTGGCGGGGACCAGAGGATGTTTCGTCATGGTACGCGTTGGGCGCGGGACTGTGTATTGCTCGTTTAGATGTCACATGCATGGTCGTTACTTGCAGTGTGGCATAGGAGCCAGAGTGTGCGGATGATCCCTAGGGGAGATCATGGTGCATGCATTAAAATTGAAACTTGTTTTGGATATTGGATATGGGCCATTTTCTGGGAAAATGCTGAGTTTGATTAATGGATTATTTGTTGGCCACTTTCTGGGAAAATGGCAAGTTTGATTAAAGGATTATTTATCGGCCATTTCTGGGAAAATGGCGAGTTTGATTAAAGGATTTTTTGTGGGCATTTTTCGAGAAAATGGCGAGGTTTTATAAGAGAATTATTGTGAACTATTTTCTGGGAAAATGGTGGTTTTCTTGGTTTGGGCCATTATCTGGGATAATGGAGAGGAATTGTTTTAAAGGAATTTATTGAGGACCAAAAATGAGATTTTTGGCATGCGTGGAAAAGTGTGGATTTTTGGGACACATGCATATGGCATCTTTTCATGCACATTGTTGAGTTTAATATATTTTTATCTTGTGATGTTTGGATTATTACTTACCTCCGGCACCATTTTTGGTATCATAAATTTTGATGCAGAGGTTGAGGAGGAGGAGGCTGAGCCTAAGGAGGCGGCTCTGTTAGATTATTGATTTGGAGTTGTTTAACTTTTGGAAATTATTTTACTTGCTTTTATGTTATGTAATTTGTATTTGAAACAATGTTGAAACTTGTAATACTTTGGTATGCTTGTGTTTTAAGCGAATTTGTATTTAAACAAAATTTTAGTTCTTAGTTATAAAACTTTTATTACCGCTACATTAATTTTATTGTACACGTGTTGCATGCACACACACTCGACATTTGGCGATAGGATGTATGACCCGTGTTGTCATCATCCGACATCTCGAATTTGTACAATATCTTCCCCTAATTTTGTTGTAGTTGAGTATAAAGAATTGTGGAATTGATGTAGCGATAATTTGTTTTCTAGTACTTCTACATTATCATATGATTCAGCCTAATAATATATGGAGAGTACTTCTGTAGCTGTTAATAATGTGAATCATGTGCTCTAATCCTTTAAGCTACGAGAAGGTTTTTCTCTACGTCTATCTAGATTTGTTCTCAATACAAAAAATTCATCTTTTTGCCACAATAACTTTTGCCGCAAAAAACAAGCAAAACTACCGTCAATCATCAATACTGACAAAATCTCATGGCCGCACATTTGCAAATAATAAAATACCAATTTAAGTATGAAATTTGGCAAAAGTGCAATTTGTCACAAATGTCTACTTATTACGGCAGCTCCAATTGTTGCTAATGAGAAAAAAAATTGTCAGAAATACCTCTATAAGATCATTCAACATCGCACGAGATACTTACTTGCCAATCTGATATGTTGCCACAAAATATTTTTTGCATGAAGAAATTTTGTCACTATTTCCTTTCTACTACAAATAATAATCACTGCAATAGATTATATTGGCAGCACACTGCGCCACAAAAATTTATCTCCCGCAAAGAGACATCATCAAAACAAGAGTTTAATGATCAGAAGTATTGTTGTAAATTGGTTCTATGTATGAGTTGATACCATTGCTAAAAAGTAATTACCACAACTAGACATCATCAAAACAAGAGTCTAATGATAAGAAGTATTGTTGTAAATTGGTTCTATGTATGAGTTGATACCATTGCTAAAAAGTAATTACTGCAACTAGACATCATCAAAAAAAAAAAAAAATTTGTTGACGAAAAGTTTTGTGGAAAATACGTTTTTGGTCGATTTGATCCTGTGGCTAAAATCAAATTTTCGCAAATATACATCATCAAAAATGTTTTTAGACGACAAGAAGTTTCTTTGAAAATAACTTTATTGACACTTTTTTTACGCTACTAAAAATCAATTTCTGCAAAGATACATCATCAACAAAAAATTCAAAGAACGATAGCATTCGTTGAAAATAAAAGTTTATTGAGGACTTGATCTTGCTGCTAAAAGTCTTTTTCTACAAATCGGTATCATAAAAAAATTTATGTCTAATATAAGAATGATTTTATTTTCCATAATTAGATGGCGTAGGAAATTTCATTTTGCCACTATAGTTCAGATCGAACATTCAAGCATGCAGGTCTAATTAATTTTTCCATTAAAACATCATTTTCATTTTTGGATACGCTATGGGTAATACAACACTCCAGCTCATATATATGTATATATATATTGGGTTGCATTGTAGTCAAAAATATTATTTCTCATTACATATTAGTCAAATTTAATGTCCATATTTGCTACCTGTAATGATATGAGGCTATATATCATTTTTCCAATGATTTTTATAGATATTTACCATTGTTAAAATGATCAATATGACATAATGCTCATTAATGACCCAAGATAGAATGTTTACACAATCTGATATACCTTGTTGATAACACTGCTGCAAAAATGCCATCATCATAAAAACTGAATTGATATAAACTCTATCAACTCCAAAACTAGCTAAAGCACTTCCATATAAACACACATATTTGATAGATTACTTATGTTATCATTAAACATGATCCACATAAAATGCCAACTTCACAATCAGCCAATATAAATAACATAGCAAAACAGGTATTTCCAACAATATGGCAACGTACAAAAGTAACTCATACATCTAGATTCAATAACTGGGTGGTGAATAGTTTGATAAGTTATTGGTCAAAAGCAGTTTTGGTCTTGGCTCAAAAACACTTTTCCCTTTCAGTCCCCTTGCTAATTGATCGAGACCTATAGCATAAAAATTAAAAGAAAACCTTAACCATTATTATCATGGTATTAATAAATTTCCAAACTAGCAGACTGGAATAACTCTAAGTAGATATAGCTCATCAGTAACTTTCTACCCTTAATTTTAGTTTATGGATTCATTTAATGATTTCTAGGTATGTATCCAATGCCAAGAAAATCTGCAAACAAAAATGCCATCTTAAATACCCAAAAACTAGCCCTATTTGTCAAATAAATTACGGTCAAACTTATCTAAATGCATGGTAGGACATAAAGCAGATAATATGGGGAATAAAATTTCATACACGGACCAAGCCTGCAAAGGAGTAATATACACCTGTTGATATGCATGTGCTGTATGACCTTCCTATCACTTGCAAACCAAGCCACATCCTAAGTTGCTCAACAAAAGTTTTTTCCAATACCATCATCCCCATCAATTGGCTAATCAACCTTCAATAGTAGTTAAAAAAATCAAAAGCAGGAATGATTTCATGTACCCAAGATGCCTGGGCATCAATGGGAGTCTCGTTATGAGACTCCCTCTGAGACTCATAACGCGACAAGCGAGCGTTCATCAATTTCTCATAGTCTTTAAATTTGTTCTTGAATTCTAGTAAATAAGATCTTAGTGCCTCTAACTAGTTCTTGTACAAATTTGCATCATTCTTGTTCTTCTCGTTCTCCTCAGCAACATGTTGATAATCCCTATTGTTGTGTAATGAAAGAGATGGTTCAGGTATAATAGAGTGGCTTAGTCCTGTTGCATAACCTGGTCGATGTCCTAAAACCTCCTTGAACACTGCATTAGCTACTTCATCCGTGTTCCCATCCAACTCAGTCTCATTCAACCGCTCAAGCATCAAATTCTATAGCGATAGATAATGAACATCATTATATAAGATTTAAGAAGTTTTAATTTAAAAACATCAATAGATTTAACCACTTACATAATTGTGTTATGCAATGTCGGTGTAAATCTACCTTTCTTTTTTGACCAATCCACTTCTTTGTAAAAAGCTACCAAATTTGGGGTTTTTTTTTTTTTTTTTTCAAGAAGAGCCGGTAGGCAACCACATAGCAGCCCTGTCCCAAGTTTATTATTAATAAGCCCTCACTTGTGGCAGAGGAATACCGTGGTTACAACCCTAGGCCTGGGGGCTACAAATAAAAAACCAAAACCCAGGCCTAAACAAAACCACAAAGCACTAAAAAAACATAAAAAGATGCGAAGCCACAACCTGCAAGAAACAACCTGCACAGACAAAAAGTAAGAATAGAATAAATTGAGTGTAAAGAAAGACATACCTGAAGATAAAACCATCGATCGAAGCCTATTAACATCGTCTGCAGGTTTTCCGAATGTAGGGAAGACCCCCTTTGTCCAGCCAAATATTGCCTTTTATGGTAGCAGGTAGCTCGGATAAAGAAAACCATGAGTGAATATGGCCCTTAGCACCCATTTTAGCAAGCCCATCCGCAACCGAGTTACATTTTCTATAGCAGTGAACAAGAGAAACACTAAGCCCGGCTAGACGACTCTGGATCTCATCCTAATAATCTTCCATGTACCACAGGCCACATCTCTGAGTCCTCAACCAGTTAAGCACAAGCATGGAGTCAAGTTCGATCTCCACAGATAAAACACCCACAGGCCTATATGTCGAAGCCCATGAAGTAAACCCATCAGTTCTGCATAGTTGTTCGAGTTATGCCCAGTGGCAGCGGCAAACTAGCAAAGAAGATCACCTTTATCATCTCGAATGCTGCCTCCTACACCCGAAGGGCCTGGATTGCCTAGAGAACAACCATCGACATTCAATTTGACCCAACCTGGCTTAGGAAGCATCCACTTGACTGGAATAATAAACTCTTTCCCTGTAACATTTAAAGGCATATTGAAACAATGCAGGACACCTTCGTCACGCCGAGAGAGCAAGTTGACATCCTTAAGCTTTAACGTGATCCAAGAGACCCAATATTTAATAGAACACCAAACTTGTTGGATCGATTCCATCAAGCCTTCGACCTGGCTTTACAGCGACGTCTCCATAAGCGCCAAGTAATGATAGCTGGAAGAAGACCCAGCAATTGACCCGGGCGATTAGAATTTTTTGCCCACCTATACCAGCACTCCACCCGGTCTTTCCAAGAACTACCTTCCATCCAAGGAATTCCCAGAACTACAGAACAAATACGCCAAATTTTTTCAGCAAAATCTCCTCTCGTAAGACAATGATTGAGATCTTCATACTTAGAATTAGAGCAACAATCACATCGGGAAACTATAGAAATAACAAGATTGCTGATTTCTGTCATCCACAGGAAGACAATTATGAATGGCCTTCCACATAGTAATCAAAATATTATTGGGAAGAGCAGAATGCCAGACCCATTTAGCCCATGGGAAATCAGGAGCTCTCATACGAATACAATTCCACGCGCTTTTAGTAGAGAAGAGCCTGTCAGCTTTAGGAAGCCAAATCAACAAATCCTTCCCGTTTTTAATCCGACCCGGTTGCAAAATAAGATCCTCAGCTTTGTGATGACCAACCAACCGAGTAAACAACTCCATATTCCAACCCAACCCAGCTTTACAATCCTCCAATTTAAGATTTGGCATATCAGAAATCAGAATATTATCACAAAGAGGAGCATCATCAGCCCAATGATCATGCCAAAAGAGGACATTACCCTCCCGAACTTTCCATTTAGAATTAGCTTGCACTAAAGGAATACTGTTCAATATCATCTTCTAGAAAAGAGACCCTTTCTTAGGATCCACCACAGAAATATGTCTATCACCAATGTATTTAGCATGAAAAAACTTGGACCAGAGAGAAGTACCTTGCAGAAGGTTCTAGGCTAACTTCATGTGAAGAGAAGACTGAACATCTTGAAGGTTACGAAGACCTAGTCCACCTTCCGATACAGGCTTACAAATATCCACCCAAGAGCGCCATTGTTTCTTAGGTTTACCATCTTTAACACCCCAAAAGAAGGTACTGATGATTCTATGAATTTTCTCAATCATGGTTTTAGGCATTCTTAAGATAGAAAGGCTATGCACAATAATACTTTGAAGAACATGTTTAATGAGAGTCAAACGCGCCCCACCGGATAACAATCTGGCCTGCCAACCCTCCAATTTAGACTGAACTTTAGCAATTAAGTCATCAAAGTGAGCAATCTTCAGTCTACCTGTAATAATAGGAACTCCCAAATATTTAAAAGGAAAACTTCCTTCCATAAAACCAGTGAAACGAAGGAGAGCTCGACGCCTAGATGCAGAGATCTAAGTAGAGAAAAAAATATGGGATTTATTTTTGCTCACAACTTGCCCCGACCACTTTTCATAAGTCTTCAACACATCAGTAATAGCTTTCAAAGAAGCCTTGCCTCCATTACAAAATAGCACCATGTCATCCGCATAAAGCAAATGTGAAATAAGGTGGTGAAACGGAATGATCTTGCCCATATGAATCTAATTATTTATCATCCGCGAGAAAATGTCTTCCACAAGAATGAAGAGATAAGGAGAGATGGGGTCACCTTGATGCAACCCACGACCACCTTTGAAGAAACCTTTGGGGACTCCGTTCATGACTATGGAGAACCAAGGATTTGTGATGCTTTGATGAATCAACGTACAAAAAAAATATGAGAAGCCGAAAGCTTTAAGAACCTGCAAAAGAAAAGACCAGTCTACACTATCGAAGGCCTTCACCATGTCAATCTTCAAGACAACATTCCCACCATAAGCAGGTTTATTAATAGAGTGAATTATCTCTTGAGTCATGCTAATGTTATCAAAGATGCTATGGCCCGGGAGGAAGGCTCCTTGTTCAGGAGAAATAATATTAGCAAGCAGGGGGGATAAGCGATTAACCATGATTTTAGAGCAAATTTTGTAGAAGACATTGCACAAGCTAATCGGTCTAAACTTATCAAAACTCATCGGATTTTCCACTTCTGGGATTAAAACCAGGTAAGTAGCATTGAAAAACCGAGGAAGAGCTATACCTTTAAAAAACTCTGTCACAACATCGACAACATCAGTACCCACAATGTGCCAACAAGATCGATAGAAGCCCAACCCAAAACCGTCAGGACCTGGGCTACTATCTTCCGGAATGGAGCAAAGAGCATCATAGACTTCTTGAGATGAAGGAACACAAGAAAGGAGGTTGTTGTCATCCTGCAAAATAATCGGTTGAACTAAGTCCCCCCAGATTAGGCTCATCACGACTGTTGTCTGCCTTCAAGAAATTAGAAAAATAAGAAATAGCCCCTTCGTGAATTTGTTCAGGTGATCTAGGAGAGAATATAACCATCCTCTAGCTGCATCCCTTTCACCTCTTTATGATTACAATGACTGACAGCACAGAAGAAAACAGAATTTGCTTCACCCTTTTGAATCCAACGTTGTTTAGCTTGTTGGGCAAGGCGTTGTTCTTCCTTATCCAACCAGATTGACAGCTCCAATTAGGAGGCAACAAGATCTTCCTCCACATCTTCAGCATACTCAGATTGTAAGCTAACCTCCAAGCCCTTTATTTGA
The DNA here is from genome assembly GCF_018687715.1 of Carya illinoinensis. Classification (NCBI taxonomy): domain Eukaryota; kingdom Viridiplantae; phylum Streptophyta; class Magnoliopsida; order Fagales; family Juglandaceae; genus Carya; species Carya illinoinensis. The sequence continues at coordinate 36,370,379 of NC_056761.1, forward strand.
TCCTCAAGAGCTGCTATGTGAGAGACAGTTTTACCAAATATTTGATTGTTCCAAGTTCTCAAAGGAATTTTGAGTCTTTTAAGTTTAGTAACAAGCATATACAAACGAGACCCCCCAACAACATCACCATTCCAAGAGTGTGAGACACAATTGAAAAACTGAGCATGAGAAACCAACATTTGCTGAAATGTAAAAGAAGGAAAGCCATACCAAACAAGTTGATTCTCCAACAAGACCGTCATCGGCGCATGATCAGAAGAAGTGCGCGCCAAGTATTCCATATTAGCACCAGGAAAAGCATCGAGAGTCGCTGTGTTAAAAAAACAACGATCAAGACGTGCCCAGTGCCGTGATCTTCCAGAATGACCATTACACCAAGAAAGAGAATTCCCACAGGAAGGCATGTCAAGAAGCCCACAAGAACCCACCCAACCGTTAAACTCCTCCATAGCCAAAGCCAACCTTGGCCTGCCCCCTCTACGCTCTGAGTCATTTCTGATAATATTAAAATCGCCCATGACCATCCAAGATAGATGATGAATATTAGCACCCATCAAAGAATCCCACAATCTTCTACGCTCCAAGTAGGAACATTTTGCATAAACAAAAGTAATACGGAAATCATTCAGATTAGTGATTCTAACAGTCAAAAATTGATCGCCCATATTCTCAACTACAAGGTGTAAATCCTGTGACCAAAACATCCATAACTTGCTGCCTTCCTCAACATTAGAGCAACAACAATCAAAATGCAATCTATCAAGCCACATATCTAAACGAGAAATACTAACCATAGGCTCAACAATAACAACAAGTTTAGGATGAAACTTTGATACCAATTTTTTAAGATGCCTTCTCAACGTTCCAAGACCCCGAGCATTCCAATACAAGTAAGAGACCTTCATAAATTAAGACGGGAGGGCTTGCTTACAACCCTGGAAGAACCCCTTAGTTTAATGCCTTTCCCATTCCGTTTATTTTCTGAAGGAATATCCGAGTCCGAGACCACAAGGTTGGTCTTAGCTAAATGTTCCAAGGCCCCTTCAGAATTGGTATAAGAACAAACATGACCATCAGAGCAGACTTGGTCACGTTCAATCTCCTCACAAGCTGGTGCACTTCCATCCGGAACCATGGCAGGCCCATCATGGACCATATCATCAACTCCTTCTTCATCAAGCTCTTCAATAATAATCGGGCTAGGTTGAGCCTTAGAGCTGGGCCCAGTTTCACCATGTTCCAAGGTAGTAGCCACGGGTCCAAGACCCATCAAATTCATAGTACACCCCAAGACCGGTGCAGCACCTGAGTGAGTCTGCGTCCCTTCATTATTTTTCACACACAACCCAGACGTAGAAGTGCACACAGTCCCTAGACCCGCAGCATCGTCATGGGTAGCCTTGTCCAGCAAGAGGTCAACAATAGTCATATCTTTTGGGACATCCTCGTGGTTAGATATAGTCTCACCAACCAGAACGGGTACAACCTCCATCAAAGGAGTCTTCTCTGAATCATCTTGCATCTGCTCCACATCCCCCAAGCTCTGAAGAGCTTCAGCGGCAACCAACTTGGATTGATCCCGTTGTGCTCCTTTACTAGATTCTCCCTGTTTAGCGATCACAACACCAACAAAAGGCTCCACCCACTTCTTAATATTATCCGAATGAGACACATCCACTACAATCGGTAAACCTCCATTCACGTTCTCCTCCTTGGTACTAGGTTTTTCAGCTTTCTATTTCCAGATTTTTCCTTCTTTCACTGTTTGTTTTTTTTTCCCTCCATTTCGACAGGTTCTTTGGTTATGGCCTTGGCAGCGACACTTCAAGCAATAAGCCGGCAAAGTCTCATAAATAATCTCCTGCCTACGGCTTCTTGGCATTCCAGGGATACCAATCCAAAAATGGGAGATGGGCTTCTATGAGGCATCAATTTCTAAACAAACCCGGGCTCTATCTGTATGGGTAGCACACTTCGTAGGATTATCACGGCGGATGTAGCTCCCTATCGGTGCCGTGAGAATCTTTAAGAGGGAGGAGTGATAGAAGTTGGGTGGGAGGCCTGGCAAAAAAACCCAAACAGGCACAGTCGGCGGCTTAACGTCTTCATCGAACTCGGGAGACCATGCAAAGGCACCGTAGGGGATACCCTCTATATCACACGATTCCCTTGACAAAGCCTTGTGTAAGCCAGATTCATTAGACATGCGAATGAATATATTCCTCGGACGTTGCATGGCAAAGACGACTGATGACAGACCCCAACGGCTGTGGATGAAGGCACGGATGCTATCAAGGGAGGGTCTCTATCGAAGGAATTTCACAACCATGGAAAATCTAAATGGTTCTGCTATTTTAGCTAGTTCCTTAGATGAAAAGGAGAAAAAGGTTTCACCATCGATGTATTTTGGTTGCCGGAAAGGAACAACCACCTCTGGCAGTGGTTGGGGCACAGACGATACCAGATTCGCAAACGACCATGGAGGACCAGCCATGGGAGGTTGGCCATCAACGACCACCATGTAGAGTACGTGAGCGGCAAAAGAGAAACGAAAGACGTGAAACCCTAGCAGAGCGAATTTCACGTAAAATGCACCGTTAAACGAAAGACGTCAACTAATTCGGGGCTTGTTCATTCTGTATCATTAAAGACTTTGTTAGGTACCCTAATCACATAGACAAGAAACAACTCTTTTTCATAGATGAAAGTACTACCTAAAACTTACCATTTCCTCTATAATCCTAACGAAAGGTTTTTTGTCACCTGTATGGTTGATCCGTTGTTTTTGCCTATTTTTTGCTATTTCTCATTTTCTATAATTTAATTTTCAAACATTACTTCATCATTCTATAAAAATGATACCTACTACATTAGTAATAAAAAAAAATGATAACCATTATGTTTTAACAAAGAAAGAACTTAATATACATTAATAATATTTACCTTGAACGGTTCACTTGACCACATTGCACATAAGTGTTCCCATTCAGGCTTCTCCACCCAGCTTGTCCCACTAGAAAGTGCCTCTTCATGCGATGAATACCCCAGGTATTGCTTGTGTAGTAGGTAGTGGAATGCATTGAATTTTTTAGCAAGTGCGTTTGTCACACACTCACGATAGGAACTTTGTGTCCAATCTAATATAAAATCAGCCTATGAAAAAAATATATTAGTGAAAATTTCATTTCATTTAAGACTTTTGGTTCATAGTAGTAAAAATGTTTATGACAAAATGAATAATAAATGATCATACTTGAAAACGGTCAATGAGCTCATCTTTCTCCTCTTTGTCTACTTTTTTCCAGCTTGCATGGCGCATGTTTGCATGAAGTCTCACAATCATTTTCACTTGTCCAGAAAATATGTTGTAATTCTCGCACGATGGATCTCTTTGTCCAACATTCAAAGGTTCAATTGAATCGTCTGATGGTGTGTCCTGATCATTATCTCGTAGATCACCTAAAAGTGGGCGTTGGACACATATGCCTCCGGCTCTATGTGTTCCACCTGGTCTGTGCCATCTTCCTCTTACCCATCTCACCATTGTTAATATGTGCAATATTAGTCCAAACCTTATGACAAGGAGGAAAAATGCATTATTAATTTATTCCCCTATATTCATACACAAGTACGGACTATCACCCAACAACTGAATTAACAAAGCAAAGAAGCATGCTTTATAAATCAAACTTCATACCTAAAACTCTACATGACTCTTTGCTAATTTTCTATAGGTGAAACGTGAAAATACTCATATAAATAAAAATCATCATATACGGTAGAAGAACTTCCAGCATAGTATCATTCATGCCAAATTTTAACCAAATGTATCAAAATTCCATTTTACACTAATGGACTGCCACAACAAAATATTAATTTAAAACACATGCTAAAAGTTACTCACGTTCTATTTCCAAAAGTCGTTGTTGGTAGTCACTTAAAGAACAAGCTTTAAAAGACTCACTTTTGCATGAGTGAGCAGGTAAAAAAAGCTACAATTTGTTTACCTCCCAAAAGCTAAGAAACATGCAGGCCCTAAAAACAAATCTTGCTATGCATATGAATGAGTGGCCACCATTGTTCACTACTATGAAAGAAATTTCTACTCCATCTTTACAAACAAAAATTTTTTCCCACCCGCAAAGCTACACAAACTAGAATGAAGAGTACCCTCCGATTGTTATATGAAGAATCTTTCTTATTAATAAATTGCAACAAGTGCCAGGAACATGCATCGAGTAATTGACTTTTGAAATAGAGAGTCAGAGTAGGAGAGATAAATTGCAAACCAATTAAGTAAGTTGGATTACTAACAGTAGTGTATTCCTAGATCTTTCTAAGAGCCCACATTGGAAATCTTGCAATATTTGTCTCCCTCTTTCAAGTGAGCATTCCAGGCCTCGTTTCTTTCCCAGACCCCCTCCACTCTGATGAAAGTTGGACCAAATTATTGATTTTTATTCTTTTGAGTGGATAATATTTACTGAATGATCAACCTAACCACTATACAGTATATGTGGCAGAATTAGAAAGTACTTAAGTACACATGGTAAATTTGAAAACATTTCACTTTCACTTGCCTAACCAGCGTACATGGTTAATTGATGTTAGATTGCCCACGTGAATGCATATGTTTTTCCCGCCCCTCACTATTTCCTAATTTTAATATTCTCTAAATTTTCAGTAAAATTTATCTCTCTAATTTTTTTTTTATTTTTATTCATCTATCAAAAGCTTCCTAGATCCTACTCTTTATTCTTTATCTATTCTATTAAAATAATATTTTTCTCCTCTTTCATGATTATTTTTTTCTCTCACTTCAATTTATATTCTTTCTTTATATACTGTTAAAATATAAGTTATTTTCAATACAATATGAAGAAAGATTTAAGATTGTTACAATTGCTCTCCAAATTGTAGGACTCACTGTATTTTAGGGAATGCCATGCAGAATGTTTTCCAAATATGACAAATGTTCCTACATAATATGAATTTAATACTTATGTATGATAAGTAGAAAAGTTTTGTAAAGTTCTTTTTACCACAAAGTTCTTTTTACGTGAAACTCGCTCTACTAGGGTTTCACCTTTTTGTTTCTCTCTTGCCGCTCACGTACTCTGCATGGCGGCCGTTGATGGCCAGCCTCCCATGGCTGGTCCTCCACGGTCGTTCACTGATTCTGGTATCGACAGTGCCCTAACCACTGCCGGAGGTGGTTGTTCCTTTCCGGCAACCAAAACATGTGGATGGTGAAACTTTTTCTCTTTTTCATCTGAGGAACTAGCTAAAATGGCAGAACCATTTAGGTTTTCCATGGTTGTAAAATTCCTTTGACAGAGACCCTCCCTAGACTGCATCGATGCCTTCATCTGCAGCCGCTGGGGTCTGTCATCCTTGCCCGTTGTCTCTGCCATGCAACGTCCCAGGAACATCTTCATTTGCATGACTAATGAATATGATTTTCACAAGGCCTTGTCAAGGGAATCGTGTGATATAGAGGGTGTCCCTTACCGCCTCATTGCATGGTCACCCGAGTTTGTTGAAGATGTTGAGCCGCCGATTGTTCCTGTTTGGGTTTTTTTGCCGGGCCTCTCGCCTAACTTCTATCACTCCTCCCTCTTAAAGATGCTCACAGCGCCGATAGAGAGATATATCCACCGTGACAATCCTACAAAGTGTGCCACCCGTATAGATGGAGCCCAGGTTTGTTTAGAAATTGATGCCTCACAAAAGCCCATCTCCCACTTTTGGATTGGTATCCCTAGGATGCCAAGAAGTCATAGGCAAGAGATTATTTTCGAGACTTTGTCGGCTTATTGTTTGAAGTGTCATTGCCAAGGCCATAACCAAAGGACCTGTCGATATGGAGGTGATAAAAAACAAACGATGAAAGGAGGGAAGATCTGGAAGCAGAAAGCTGAAAAACCTAGTGCTAAGGAGGAGAACGTGGATGGAGGTTTACCGATTGCAGTGGTTGTGTCTAAGTTAGATAATATTGAGAAGACTCTGGAACCTTTTGTTGGTGTTGTGATCACTGAACAGGGAGAATCAAGTAAAGAAGCACAACCGTATCTCTCCACGTTGGTTGTTGTTGAAACTCTTCAGGGCTTGGGGGATGTTGAGCAGGTGCTCAGAGAAGGAGCCTTTGATGGAGGTAGTACCCGTTCTGGTTGGTTAGACAATGACTATTTCTTATTTTTCTAAATTCTTGAAGGCAGACAACAGCCGTGATGAGCCAACTCTGGAGGATTTAGTTCAACCGATTATTTCGCAGGGTGACAACGATTTCCTTTCTTGTGTTCCCTCGTCTGAAGAAGTCTATGATGCTCTTTGCTCCATTTCGGAAGATAGTAACCCGGGTCCTGACAGTTTTGGGTCAGGCTTCTATCGATCTTGTTGGCACATTGTGGGTACTAATGTTGTTGATGCTATGATAGAGTTTTTTTAAGGTATGGCTCTTCCGCATTTTTTCAATGCAACTTTCTTGGTTTTAATCCCGAAAGTGGAAAATTCGATGAGTTTTGATAAGTTTCGACTGATCAGCCTGTGCAATGTCTTCTACAAAATGTTTACTAAAATTATCGTTAATCGCCTATCCCCCTTGCTTGCTAAAATTATTTCTCCTGAACAAGGAGCCTTCCATCAAGGGCGTAGCATCTTTGAAAATATTAGTGTGACACAAGAGATGATTCTCTCTATTAATAAACCAGCTTATGGTGGGAATGTTGCCTTGAAGATTGACATGGCGAAGGCCTTCGATAGTGTAGACTGGTCTTTTCTTTTGCAGGTTCTTAAAGCTTTTGGTTTCTCAAAATTTTTTTGTAAGTTGATTCGTCAATGCATCACAAATCCTTGGTTCTCCGTGGTCATGAACGGTGTCCCCAAAGGTTTTTTCATAGGTGGTCGTGGGTTGCATCAAGGTGACCCCATCTCACCTTATCTCTTCATTCTTGTGGAGGACATTTTTTGCCCGGATGATAAATAATCACATTCATATGGGCAAGTTCATCCCGTTTTATCACCCGCGGGGTACCCCTATTATTTCACATTTGTTTTATGCAGATGATATGGTGCTGTTTTGTAATGGGGACAAGGCTTCTTTGAAAGCTATTACTGATGTGTTGAAGACGTATGAAAAGTGGTCGGGGCAAGTTGTGAGCAAAAACAAATCCTATATTTTTTTTCTCTACACATATTTCTACATGTAGACATCGGGCTCTCCTTTGCTTCACTGGTTTTACGGAAGGAAGTTTTCCTTTTAAATATTTGGGAGTTCCTATTATTTCAGGTAGACTAAAGATTGCTCACTTTGATGACTTAATAGCTAAAGTTCAGTCCAAATTGGAGGGTTGGCAGGCCATATTGTTATCCAGTGGGGCGCGCTTGACTCTCATTAAACATGTTCTTCAAAGTATTCCTGTTCATAGCCTTTCTATCTTAAGAACGCCTAAAGCCGTGATTGAGAAAATTCACAAAATCATCAATGCCTTCTTTTGGGGTGTTAAAGATGGTAAAGCTAAGAAAAAATGGTGCTCTTGGGTGGATATTTGTAAGCCTTTCTTGGAAGGTGGACTGGGTCTTCGCAGCCTACAAGATGTGCAGTCTTCTCTTCACATGAAGTTAGCCTGGAACCTTTTGCAAGGTACTTCTCTTTGGTCCAAGTTTTTTCATGCTAAATATGTTGGTGATAGACATATTTCTATGGTGGATCCTAAGAAAGGGTCTCTCTTCTGGAAGATGATCTTGAACAATATTCCTTCAGTGCAAGCTAATTCTAAATGGAAAGTGACCGGTGCAAAACTGCAAGTGCACAATATCGTAGTTTTATAGTAAAGTAATAAGAAGAGTATCGTCCTCAGGGATTGGTACCTTACTCTTGCCAAATACCAAAATTATGCTAATCTCAATTTTATCTAGAGGAATCGCTAAGGTTTTTGTAGTTGCAAAAAAAACTAGATCAACTCAAGAGAAATAAGCAAAGAAAATAAAACTGATGGTTGAAGATCAAATTCAATAGGGAAGAAAACTTCTAGGAAATCAATTTCACCTAATTCGTCACTATGCTTTTCTCATCCAGCTAACTTAATTTAACTCTCTTTTATTTATTAGCAAATCTCTAATTCATCTAAAAGCCTCTTTCGATAGTCAATTGGAAGTGATTCTAGTTTATCAATTCACACAAGAGTATGCAAATTCAATAATCAAGAATGCAATAAGACCAATGATTTAATCACTACATAGGTTCATACAAGTCTTTCGATCTCTATACTTACCTATGCTGAAATATCCAAGATCTAACCTATGACTCCCTCTTTCGATAGCAAATCACAAGATTAATTATCATCTAATCAATGGCCAGTTAATTAGAAGCAATAAATTCAGAATAAATCAGATAAACAAAGAGAGAATTTCATTAAATTAGCATAGACAATCAAGCATAGTTCGGAAATAGGTTACATCGTTTTCCTAGAAAGAAGAAAATTTAGCTCATGCTAGAATTGGAATTCAACATAAACGAATTCACCATAATTGTTCTGAGAAGATGGGAAGAAGAAAATAAACACTGAAAAATCCTCCTTGCAGCCTCAACTCGTCGTCAAAAGCTCAAGGGAACGATTCAACGCTTTTCTCCCGTCCGTGCTCGTGTATGAATCCAACGTACGTGCAATAAATTGGAATTCCGTCTCCAAAACAAATGATTTGAATCCCTCTAACTATGTTTTTCTCTCCCAAAGAGTGTTCTCCAGTCAAAACTCGCGGCTCTAGAGTGAAGAATGGCCTTTTATATGATCCCACGGCAGAAAACCTAAAATCTGTCAAAATACGATGTTCGCTTGAGTGGGGCGTCGAGCGCTCGTCGAGCGTTCGACTCTGCCTGATTTCGCTCGAGCGGCCAATGTCTCCGCTCGAGCGATCTTCGTTTTTCAGCAACCTGCTCGAGCTCCCTGTCGAGCGGCAGTCGAGCGTTTGAATCTGCCTGAATTCGCTTGAGCGGCCAAAAGCCTCCGCTCAAGCGAACTTGTAAGATCTGCAATATGAAATTTTGCAAGCCATCAGAAAGTTCGGGAGGTTAAAGTCCTCTTTGCGATAATATTCAGGCTTGATGGAATCGATCCAACAGGTTTGATGTTCTATAAAATATTGGGTCTCTTGGATTGTGTTAAAGCTTAAGGATGTTAACTTGCTCACTCGGCGTGACCAAGGTGTCTTACAATGTTTTAATATGCCATTAAATGTTATGAGGAATAAGTTCATTATTCCAGTCAAGTGGAAGCTTCCTAAGCAAGGTTGGGTTAAATTGAATGTCGATGGTTGTTCTCTGGATAATGCAGGCCCTTCGGGTGCAGGAGGCATCATTCGGGATGATAAAGGCAATCTACTTTGCGGGTTCGCAGCTGCCACTGGGCATAACTCTAACAACTATGCAGAATTGATGGGTTTACTTCATGGGCTTCGACACATTGGCTTGTTGGGTGTTTTATCTGTGGAGATCGAACTTGACTCCATGCTTGTGCTTAACTAGTTGAGGACTTAGAGATGTGGCCTGTGGTACATGGAAGATTATTGGGATGAAATTCAGAGTCGTCTAGCCGGGCTTAATGTTTCTCTTGTTCACTGTTATAGGGAATGTAACTCAGTTGCGGATGGGCTTGCTAAAATGGGTGCTAAGGGGCATACTGACTCATGGTTTTCTTTATCTGAGTTACCTGCTACCATAAGAGACAATATTCATCCGGACAAAGGGGGTCTTCCCTACATACGGCCGTAGACGATGTTAATGGGTTACGGTCGATGGTTTTATCCTCAAGTATGTCTTTCTTTACACTCAGTTTATTCTATTCTTACTCTATGTTTGTGCAAGTTGTTTCTTGCAGGTTGTGGCTTCGCATCTTTTTATGCTTTCTTAGTGCTTTGTGGTTGAGTTTTTTTTGGTTTTTTTAGGCCTGGTTTTTTGTTTTTTATTTGTAGCCCCCAGGCCTAGGGTTGTAAACATGGTATTCCTCCGCCATAAGTGAGGGCTTATTAATAAAATTGGGACGGAGCTGCTATGTGGGTGGCTTCCGGCTCTTCCTAAAAAAAAAAAAAAACAAAGGGAATGCCATGCAGCTCCCATTTTGAGAACTTTTCATGCATGTATATATTTTCCCTAAAATTTAGCTTATAATTGATTATAGGGAATTGGTTGTAGGTGCTCTTACAATAATCCATAATTTTAAAGCATCCCTTTTTCACCCTGATATGCTTACAATTTTACTCTGTTACCACACTTGACTGAAATAATGAAAAAAGAATAGAATTCTGTTTGAATGATAGAATAATGGTCACCTCATCATACCATTGGCTAAAATGACCAATAGACAAGTTTTACAACTACATTGCTCGACTCCAATATCAATAGATCCATCATTAATATTGACTCAATCTTTAAAACACTCTCTCATAATATCCTAAGATATTAAAAATCTCAATGGGTGGGTAAAGAAGCAAATTCAGAATAGAAGTATAATAACAATAGCAAATATTTTAGTAGCCAGTGTTGATGAGCCCATTTTTATTTCTTAAATTGATTGGATTGTCATCACATACGTAATGTTAATGCATAGATTACTTTTAAATATCTTTTAAGGATGTTCATCAGTACTGATCAATACCCATTTCATTTGTGGCATTTATAGGAGGCATATATGTAGAAGGAGAGGTAGTCACCTGGGGGCTAACGATTTTATGATTTTTTGAAGTCCTTTTGACCTGTCATACCATCATAATTATACGAGAATCACATCAATTTGGATGGAAGTCAAACTTATAGTCAATAGAAATATCATGTAGGTTATCCATTGCATATATAATCACCACCCCTTAAAATCTACCATACCTTAATAAGACATACTTGAAAAATAAGAAAATAATTGAGAAAACAATCGCATCCTGGTTCATTCATAGTAAATGCTAATTTTTCATGACCTTCATTAAGCATTTGGCTGCCACCAAAGACTTCATATGCATATAAGAGTAAAATTCTTGAGTCATTAAATATTTCATGCATCTCTTGTATTGGCTATGAATATCTGTAGTATAACATCAAGAAGTGTGCATATTTATGAGTTGTAGAGAAACCACATATATATCATGTTACAATACACCATTAGCATTAAGGCAAAGATGAACACTTTTTGTACTAAAAAACTAAGACCAGACCTTGTTATACATTCCTATATTGGATGTCAATTTGTCTTCTTCAATGTACATTGAATCCACCCACATGTTGTTGATACGAACATGACATTCATTTTGCCAAAAAACGCATATATACACAAAGTAAGATAAAATAATTTATGAATACATATATGGAAAAGAATTTAATAAAAGTAACAACAAGCATAATCCTTCACTCATCTACCTATAATCGATGAATGTCAATAGGATGATAGATTTTAATTAGAACATACCAAGAAATCTTGCACTTGCCCATACCAACATTCCAATATGAGGTAGTATCATTATCAAGATCAAGATCTTCCTCGCTACCACCACTATGGTCATTTATGTTGTTGTCAATCCCCAATTCCCCATCAAAGCTATCATCTTCAAGAAAGGCCTCTTGGTCAGTTGTTTCGGATGTTTGATGTTTTAACATGGTTGAAGGCAGGTCAATGAGCAAAGGTTCTTCATCTACTCTATGCAATGGATTCAGCAAGTTTGGGTCACTAAAATTGACATACACATTGCTTCTACAATTAGTTTAATCTTCTTGATAAGCATCACTGTCAGAGGATTCTGCATCATGATCACTTTGAATAGAGGGAACTAGAGGAATGTTGTATACATTTTTATTAGTTTTTTTTTTTTTTTTATTGAAGAGCCAGTAGCCACCCATCTAGTAGCCCTGTCCCAAGTTTATTAAAAAAGCCCTCACTTACGGCGGAGGAATCCCAAAAAAAACAAACTCAAAGAACCAAAAAATTACATCTCTCTAATAGAAACCATCCCCAACCGATCCATGCGGATCAAGCCTCTAAGACGACTATTCTCGAAATCCAAACGCAAAAAATCACACACCACACCTTGTACACCCTCTTTTGCCAACAAATCCACTACCATATTTGCTTCCCGTAAAATATGTCGAAACCTCACACTTATCTCCCTAGAAATCCCCTGAATCTCATCCCAATACGCCCATAAAAACCATAGTCTACAAACTCCAGATGTAACCCAATCCATAACAACCAAAGAATCAGATTCTACTAACACATTCTGAAACTTCAATTGTTTACAAAGTCGCAAACCATCAAGTAATGCTCGACATTCAGCAACCGTATTCGAAGCAATACCATAATTATGAGCAAAACCAGCAATGCATCTACCCCTAGAATCCCGAATAATACCTCCTCCACCAGCCTCTCCCGGATTATTTCGAGCACCCCCATCTACATTCAGCTTCACAGTTTCGACCTCTGGCATCTCCCATTTGATATACTTTAGTTGCTTGTTACGTGTTGGAATGATTGGTAAGTTCAACCTTTGCATAATTTCATAATCCCCTGTTTTTATTTTATGAAAGCTTTGTACCGAGTAGCAGGCTTCTTGTAGGAACCATTTCACTTGCCGAATGATAACGTCAATGCTGAACAGAACTCCTTCTATACGCGATAAACATCTAGACTTCCATAAAGCCCATGAGATCATAATAGGAATGACTCCCCGCAGCCAGCCCACTTGTGTGTTTTTCTTTGTTTTTTGTCACCAATACAACATCATACCCTTCCAGTTTCTGATATGAGGCAGCCGAACATTACAGATTTCTGCAAAGTATCTCCATACCTTTTGAACTTCCGGCCCTGCACATAAAACATGATTCAAAGATTCTACATCTGGAATAACACAACACTGACATTTAGACACTAAAGGAATATTCGGCCGTTGCACTCTTTCATCCGTCAGCACAGCCCCTCTTTTAGCCCTCCAGCAGAAAAAAGACATTTTTTTCTGAACATTAGGCTGCCATAACCACTTCTTCCATTCACAGATTTGTCCCTTTTCTCTAGATAACTTCCAGGCTGATTTCGTTGTAAATTTCCCCTCCACTGTATGCTTCCATATCAACACATCCGAATTATTTGGCTTCAACTTTATTCTAGCTTCTTTAATTAATTGCATCACTTCATCCGGAAGCAGATCACCAATACCCTCAAGCTTTGGACCCCGGTTATCAAAGACCTCTGCAACCTTAAGGCCAATATTCCCTATTACTGGACAAAAATCATGAAGAGGCCCACAACCAACCCAATTATCCATCCAAAAATTCACATTCCCATTACCCACCAACCATTTTGAATTTTTAATAACTCTCGGCATTAATTCTGCTACTCCTTTCCAAAACCTTGTCCCCTTTTGCACTTGAATAGCCTTATATACATGATCTTGGCCAATATATTTCTTCTTAAAAAATTCAGCCCAAAGAGAATCTCCCTTCAACAATTTCCAACCAAATTTCATAAATAAAGATTCCTGCACCTCCATCAAGTCTCTAACACCAAGCCCCCCTTCTTCCACAGGCTTACAAATCACATTCCATGACACCCATTTTCTTTTTCTAATCTCCGAAGAGGAACCCCAAAGAAAATTAGAGAAAATGTTTCTTATCCTGTCATAAATTCCTTTTGGAATTTTTAAAACCGAAAGCATATGAATTGGAATGCTATTCAGTACAAGTTTTAGTAGAATAATCTTTCCCCCAAATGATAAAAGCTTTCTTTTCCACCCCGCCAATTTTTTCTGAATCTTCGATAAGAAACCATCAAATAAATTAATTTTGAGCCGACCCACATACAAAGGAATACCAAGATAACCACAAGGCCAACTCCCCTCTACAAAACCCGATAACCTCTTTATATCCCTTTTACGATCCAAACCAATAGAATTAGAAAAATAAATCGTTGATTTAGTAGGACTCATCAATTGCCCCGACATCTGTTCATACCGATGTAAAATTTCCATAATCCTTCTAATAGCAACCTTACCTCCATTGGCAAAAACCAAAACATCATCCGCATACAAAAGATGCGAAATAAGTGTTCCGCCACCTGAATGATAACACTTGATTCGACCCATCCTGAATTGTTGATTCACCATGCGCGAAAGAATTTCCTGAGACAAAATAAACAAATATGGTGATAGTGGATCACCTTGCCTTATTCCCCGCGATGCCTGAAAGAAACCTTTAGAGCCACCATTCAACATAATCGAGTAACAAGGAGAAGAAATAGCATTATATACTAAATTCCTCCAATTCTCAGAAAAACCCAAACGACGTAAAACTTCCATAAGGAATTTCCAGTTAACACGATCATACGCCTTTGCCATATCAATCTTCAACATTTTTATTAGTTATCTTGTGAACCACATACCAACTACCTGCCAAACTAATATCTTTTAAGTAAGACACTTGCTGAGCTTGGCATGCAAGGACAAAAGACTCATCTTTGTACCATGTTCTAGAAGTATTCTTTTTTCGTTTTGAAAATAGACTACAATTCCATTCATGACAGAAGTTACAGCTGTGACTAATAAAATAGGAAAACCCTGATTACAAGCCAAACTAATCATCTGTTGGAGCTTCCCCGCACATAAAATCTTTTGTGGCAGACATTGTCTAGAACTTCAAATAACTCTCTAGAGACAAGGCCTTCTGAGATGCGAGCCTCTGTAAATAACAGATGTGTCCATCTCGCCTTGTCAGAGAAAAAACTACCAGGACCCCACCCTCCAAGGGAGAGCGGGAGAATAAAACCTCAACCTCCAAAGGAGGTGAGGGGGGAAAACCCTCCACCTCTAAAAAGAGGTGAGGGAGAAACCCTTATTCTCCAAAGGAGAAGAGGGACAAGCCTACTATTGGACCAAGGCCCAATAGACTTTTACTTTTTAGTAATAAACTACATTACTACATTAAGCATAAAGCAATAAAACAAAAGAGCAAAACTACAAAAAGGGACTCCTAAACTAGGTTACACGTGGGCCCGGCTAGGGTTTCTTCTCTAATACCCGCCGCCCTCTTCTTCCTTCTCTGTTACTGTGCAGCATAAACTGCTGCACTGCCGACCAACACCACAAGGCACAAGAAGCACCACGATGCCCAGATAAGCCCGTCAAACTGTCAGCCAAAACCAGATAGAAAGAAGGCCAACAGCCCATGACTCCGCTGCTCGTATCACCAGTGCTCTGTTTCTTAACAGAGCACCGAGCCTTGCCGTCGAGCCGCCCCACCGTAGCCTCGCCTCACCTTAGTCCATTGCTGTCAACCTTGCATCAACAAAACAGGGTAGCCAGCCTCTCACCCATCTAGATCCACCAATCTGCTACGCCCCGTTGTAGCCTCGCCACGCGTCTCCTCTGCAAAGAGCCACCTCACAGGGTTGCTCTCGGGACCTTTACAGGTGGTCCTCGCTTCCACCATAACTGCAAGAGCCAACTGAAAAACTAACCAAAAAAGAGCCAAAAACAATAGACAAAACTGGAATAAAAGAAGCAGAAATAAACTAAAGATAAGAAGCTAAAAGGAGGAGGGAGGGAGGAAGGAGCTGAGGCTCCCACCTCCCTCTAGGGCAATTTCTAATTAGTTTTCTCTCTATAGAGGGGGGAGAGCTTCTCTCTCCTCAGAAAAAGTTCAATCTGCATTCCGTCATGTTCTAGAAGTATTCAAACTTGTCAACTACTCACCAACACGTATCCCTCTTTTCCTATTGCCGATGTCCCACCAATCACATTGAAACAAATATACCTTATGCCAACTCATATAACGTAATTCTAAAATATCATTCGGCACATCATAGAAGTCAACTGGCTTTGACTGATGTTCTCCATGAACAACCACCCCGCTGTTTTGCGTTTGACGATGTATCTCACCCTCCTTTGTACAAACCTAATTCCATTCATTATATGTCCAACGTACGATGCAACTCTCTTGTCAGGACCACATGCCGGTGCATAGATTTCATCAGTAACTTCGGTTGGATTCATCGTACACACCTCTCAAATCTAATATCATGCCAAGAACAATTACAATTAGTATCTATTTAACTTGAAGATGCACTCCTAATGGAATTTAATTTATTATGCCCACAAACCAAAAAATAGAGAATATTTATACAAGCTACATATATAGCGATTACTTACGTGTTTCTTGAACCACCCTGGAAAAATTGAGCCTAGTGCCTACGCTCAATGTTAGTTGTTCCTTCTTGTTTGATCTTGTTATAATGTTCACTACAAAACATACTATTATTTTCTACACGAGAAATGGATAAGACAAGTGGTAAAGTAACTAAAAAGATTAATTACTTACTCTAGGTAATGCTCGATCTCGCTACAAGTATTAAGCACATACCAACGGGCCCTTGCAAATAGTGTTTTTTTCCATCTTGTGAGTGTTAGACGACTCTAGTAAACGCACCTTTTGTGAGAATACGAATAAAAATCCTTCAAAATATGGTAGTGGAATGTCTGAGTTTCTTTCAGGTTAGTGATATCTGGTCTCAATGTCATTTAGATACATAGAGCAAAACGTTATGCACGCAGCATGAACATATGCTTTAGCAATTGAGCCTTTAGGATGGACTTTGTTTCGGACGTAATGCTTGACTTTGCCTAGACATCTCTCAAAAGGGTACATCTACCTATATTGGATTGGTCCCACAAGTAATGTCTCATCTGGTAAATGAATTGCAAGGTGCACCATTATATCAAAAAATGCAAGTGGGAATATCATTTCAAGTTTACAGAGGATCATAAAAATATATGCCTGAAGCTGATTCAAGGATTCTAAAGTTAATGTTCGTGCACACAATTCTTTGAAAAAAGTACTTAACTTGGTCAAAGCTAGCCATATGTTAGGTCGTAAGTAACCACCAATCACAAGTGGAAGCAACCTTTGCAGAAAAATATGACAATCATGACTTTTCATTCCAGAAATTTTGCCTTCACTAACGTTCACACACTGGGCAATATTTGAGGTAAAGCCATTAGGGAAAGTAACATGTGACAACCACTCACAAAAAGATCTTTTCTCATTATGATTTAAGGTGTAACATGCAAGACTCATCGAGCAATGATCACCATCATGATGTAAATGTAATTCTTTCCTCATTCTGAGATTGGTCAAATCCCTATGTGCATTTACGGTGTCCTTACTTTTTCCTTTGATACTCAGTAATGTTCCCAACATACTATCACAAATGTTTTTTTCAATATACATTACGTCAAGGTTATGTCTCATTTCCAAGTCTGGCCAGTAAGAAAGATTAAAAAAATATGCTCTTTTTCATCCAATTTAATTCCTATAGTGCACGTTTCCTCTTCCTTGAACCTTTGCCAAATTGCACATTAGAGACCATGTGTAATTGTTTAAGCGTAGCTTGGGATGTGAGCTTTTTTGGTTGGGCCCGATGATCTTCTTTACCGTCACAAGCAAGTTTTTTTCTTTCTCCAAGGGTGGTCCGGCACCAACCATCGACGATGGCCCATATAACAATGTTTACGGGCATACACCAACCATATAGAATCAGTTTCAGTATTACATGTAGGACATGCCATCTTTTCCTTCGTGCTCCACCCAAAAAGATTGGCATATGCAGGAAAGTCATTGACAGTCCAGAGTAATGCTGCATGTAATCGAAACATCTGTCACTAAATGCATCATATGTATCAATATTATCTTCCCAGAATTCTTTTAATTCATCCACTAAAGGACGTAAAAATACATCAATATCATTTCCTGGTGATTTAAGACCAGGAATTAGACGTGACATCATGAAGTATGGATGTTTCATGCATGACCAAGGGGGCAGGTTGTAAGGCACAAGTATTACTGGCCATATGCTGTAGGGTTTGCTGATGTTATTGAACGGGTTAAACTCATCACTTGCAAGTCCAAGTCTCACATTATGAGCATCATTGGCAAACCAACTATGTTTGTTATCAAAAGCTTTCCAAACCTTAGAATCTGTCGAAGGCCTTGTACAACTCGGGTCATCGATACGTTCTTCTTTATGCCATCTCATGGCTTGTGCTATCTTCTTTGACATAAAAAGTCCTTGCAACCTTGTCTTCAAAGGAAAATAATGCATCACTTTCCGAGGTACTTATTGTTTACCTATCCTTAAGACCCACCCAGATGTGTTTGCATTTAGGGCACTCATCTTTGTTGACATTATCATTTGGGCATACATGCACGTTGGTGTAACCAAAGCCCAGTCCACTCTCTAAGCAGCGGGCATCATTATAATCTTCAGGCAAGAGAGCATTCGGGAATGCGGTTTTCAATAGCTTTATAACCATATTAAAGGACTTCACGCTCCAACCACCAAATATCTTGATGTGGAGCAACTTCACTATAAATGATAGCTTCGAGAACTTCATACATGATGGATAGAGTTGATGTCGTGCATCATCCAACAACTGTTCAAAGTCTGGTGTCATGGATCACTAAAGTTTTGTTCTACAGTACCACCTTCACTACCACCAGCATTTAAACCACTTGTACGATCCATAAAGGTTCCCATATGGATGTCATCTAGCATCTCATCTACATCATCAATGTAGTCATCTAAATCGGATCCATTATCTTCATCGTCCGAAAGAGTGGCATTGAAAGGGTCTTCTTCTCTATGGAATATCCATTTCTTATAATTAGTATCAATCCCCTTCAAGAACAAATGATCATTAACGACATTTACTGGATCGAAAAAATTATTACGGCATCTTTGACATGGACACCTAATAGTCTCACTCTCGGGGGCATTGGCTTGAGCCATGGATATGAATTGATGAACTCTTTCAGCATATTCGTTGGACCACATTCTATCTTCAATATGCATCTAGTCCTTATCCATCTAAATCTTGGCAAAAAAAAAACATACAGTTGGTTTTTCAAAATAGAATATAACATAGAAATCACCATGTTAGAAATCACAGTTGGTTTGTCCAAATGCAAGAATATTGCTTCTTTTTTATACACTCTGCTAGGGTTCGTGTTTGGTCTCTGCTAGGTGTTCTCGCCTGATGCATGGTGGCCTCTGATGGCCCGCCACCCATGGCAGTCTCGACCATGTCCTTTGCCGATCTCGTCTCTGTAGTGCCTCAACCACTGCCGAAGATGGAGGTCCCTTTCAGTCAGCCTAAAACCATAGATGGTGAACCGATTTTCACGTTTTCAATGGAGGAGATTGAAAAACTTGCTCAGCCGTTTTGGTTTTCCATTGTTCTGAAATTCCTCCTGCAAAGGCCATCATTAGATGCGGTGCGAGCCTTCATCCGTAATCGGTGGGGGTTGTCCAGCATGCCTGTTGTTTCAGCGATGCAGCGTCCACGCCATGTCTTCGTTTGGATGGCTAACGAGATGGATTTTAATATGGCCCTGTCCAGAGAATCTTGTGAGGTAAATGGTATCTTCTACCGGCCTTTTGCATGGACACCAAAATTCGATGAAGATTACGAACCACCGTGTGTACCGGTTTGGGTGTTCTTGCCTGGGCTTCCACCGAGTTTTTATCAACCTTCAGTGTTAAAGATGATCACAGCTCCCATTGGCAGGTTTATTCGATGTGATAATTCCACTACGTGTGCTACGCGTACAGATGGTGCTTGGATATGTCTGGAAGTAGACTCTTCAAAGACCTCGATTAATTACTTCTGGATCGGTAAGCCTGGGGTCTCGAGAAGTAGAAGGCAGGAGATTATTTTTGAGACGCTGCCGGCATACTGCTCCAAATGTAAATGTCAAGGACACAATGTTCAAACTTGACGCAAGGAAACCGATCAGAAGAAGCAGATGAAAGGCTCAAAAAAATGGGTAAAAATTGATGTGAAGCCTTTGGAAGTTAGGGTGACCGATCTTGTGATTTCGGGTAATACTGAAAAAGAGTTGCAACAGGAAGGTTTGGTGCATCATGAAGTTGCTGCAGTGGTTGAGAATCCCCCTACGTTGAAGGCTGACTTTGTTGGGAAGGAGGTCTTGGATGATGTAACTGGAAATAGGAACGTTGATAGCATGGAGGTGCAGCTTACTCATCATCGGCATGAATCAGCCATGGTTTATGTAGGGGAACCGAGTTCCTCTAAGGGTCAAGAGTTGGAGCATGGTGTGGCTTTGATGAGTGAAACGTGTGTGGAGAAAGGTGCTGGTTCGGTTTTGGGTATCACAGATAAGGAAGGGAGGTCTAATGATATTCCTTTTTTTCAAGTCACGGAACTTATGGAGGATGGGTCCAGTTTGCATGATGAGATTATTTTACAGGAGAATGATGACGAGCATGTGGAAAACTTGATCTCTACTGGATGCAATGATGAGGGCAATAAAGAGTTGGTTGCTGAAACACAATTGGATCATGAAGTTGAGAGAGTTTCTATGAAAGAGGATATGCAAAAAGATTATTCTACGGACTCGGAAGATATGAAAATGCAGGTAAGTTTCTGAAAAGAAACTCTACTCGGGCTATTACTCGTCCTGAAAAGTTGAATTTATGATTAGTCCAATTCTCTTTTGGAACATACGGGGAGTTTGTTCTTCCAAGTTGAGGTTGAGGAATATTATTAAAAAATTTAAGCCGAATATTATTTCTTTGGCTGAGCCTTTTTTGAGAGAAGATAAAATAAATACTCTTTTGGGGAAGTATAATTGTAATAGTTTTGTCACTAATGAGAGGCATAGTGGGAAAATTTGGTTGTTGTGGAACTCTGAGATCTCTATACAGTGGCTAAATGGGTCGAACCAATTTGTTTCTGTGAAAGTTGAGGAGAACGGGTTTGTTTTTATTCTTACTATCATCTATGCTAAGTGCAACCCTGTTGAAAGGAAGAATCTTTGGGAAGATCTGGTTGAGATGAGTAATGGAAATCTTCCATGGATTATTTGCGGCGATTTCAACATTATTAGAGAGGATTCGGAATGACGGGGGGGACAACCTCGACCTTTTAATGCTATGGGGGATTTCAATATTTGCCTTCAAAACTGCGGGGTTATGGATATGAGATCACATGGCGCGTTGATGACCTGGTGTAATGGCCAAAGCGGCTTGGCTCGTAGTTGGGCAAGGTTAGATCGTTGCTTTCTTAATTGTAATTTTCTCAATTGTTTTCCTAACGTCTTTTCTCAGGTTTTGTCTCGTTCTACCTCTGATCATTCTCCTTTAGTGATTCAAATGGGTGAGGACCCGTTCAGGTATGGGCCTAGGCCTTTTCATTTCCATTTTATGTGGACTGACCATGCAGATTTCCTTAGTTTCGTGGAGGGGAATTGGAATCAAGATGGGCTTGGTTCTGGTCTCTTTAAGCTATCTTTTAAGCTTAAAAGACTTAAGGTGGAGCTTAGGGATTGGAATCAACGTGTTTTTGGGAGGACAGATGTGATTATCAAGGATATTGAGCAGCGTATTGATCACCTGGATAATAGTCTTCAGAATTCTTATTCTATTGAGGATGATAATGATCTCTTGGCTGCCAATTTGGAACTCTTAACTTGGAAGGGTCGGGAAAACATTCGTATGTCTCATATGGCTAAGAAAAGATGGTTGATAGATGGGGATAATAACTCAAAATTTTTCCATGCGTATTTGAATGCTAAAAATCAAAAGAGGGTTACTGATATGTTTCTTGCAGATGCTACTCATTTAAATAACCCTCTTGAGATTCATAAGGCCGCTGTTGAGTATTTTAAGCAGTTTTTGGGTGAGAATAGCCATTGTGAGTTTTCCAGTTTACAGGATTTGATTTCCCCTGTGATTACCGCGGATGAGAATTAGATGCTTTGTAGTATTCCTTCGATGGGTGATATTAAGGATGTCTTGTTCAGTATTCCTATTGATAGTAGCCCAGGTCCGGATGGTTTTGGTTCCGGTTTCTTTAGGTCCTGCTGGGAGATTGTTAAGCAAACCTTTTGGAGGCAGTTTCTGAGTTCCTTCAACATCAGCTGCTCCCTAGATATTATTCAACGTCCTTTATTGTTCTTATCCCAAAGGTTGAATCTCCTACGGGCTTTGACAAGTTTAGGCCTATCAGTTTGTGCTCTGTGGTGTATAAGATATGTGCGAAAATTTTGGTGGGTCGCCTCACGAATGTGCTTCCTAAGATGATTTTCCAAGAGCAAGGGGCCTTTATTCCTGGTCGTAGCATTTTTGAAAATATAAGTCTTACGTAGGAAATGGTCCATTCTATTAATAAAACCACTATTGGGGGAAATGTCTTGGTTAAGCTTGATATGTCCAAGGCTTATGATAGAGTAAATTGGAGGTTCCTTATTCAGGTTCTGATTCCTTTGGGTTTTCTCCTCAGTTTTGCGCTTTGATAAACCTCTGTATTTCCCCACCTTGGTATTCTATTATGATGAATGGTACCTCCTTGGGTTTCTTTAAGGGCGAGCGTGGTCTGAGGCAGGGCGACCTGCTGTCTCCTTATTTATTTGTCATTATGCAGGAGACGCTATCTCGGTTGCTCAAGAATGCTTTTGAGAATGGCAAAATTAGCAGGTTTTCTCAAGCTAGAGGTACTGCCTTTATTTCCCACCTTATGTATGCGGATGATATTGTTATTTTTTCTAATGGTGGGAAGAAGTCTATGAGAGGGTTGATGGAGGTGCTTAATCTTTATGAGAAGTGGACAGGTCAGATTCTTAATAAAAATAAAAGTGCTATTTTGTTTTCTAAAAAAAAATATCTGAGCCTAGAAAGTCTTCTCTTCTTCATATGACTGGTTTTTCAGAAGGATCTTTTCCCTTTAAATATTTGGGAGTTCCTATTGTGATGGGTCGTCTAAAGGTTTGTGATTTTGGTGATCTGATTGGTAAATTTAATAAGAAAGTTGCAGGGTAGAAAATGAAATTGCTTTCTACTGGGTGCCGTGTTATTCTTTTACGTCATGTTTTATCGAGCATTGCAACTCATCTCATGGTCGTCCTTAATGTTCCCCATGGTGTTTACGTGGCGCTAAATAGGATTATGAGCTCCTTTTTTTGGGGTGATTTTGAAGGGAAAGGAAAGAGGAAGTGGGTGGCTTGGAAAAATATTTGTCATCCTACGGAGGAAGGCAGTTTGGGTATTCGGGATTTTGAGGAGATTCAGAGGGCTTTACATATGAAATTTGCTTGGCATATAATTCAGGAGCATTCTTTATTGGCAGATTTTTTCAGAGGCAAGTATGTGAAAGGTATTCACTTATCCCTTTTGAATCCTACTAAAGGAACTAGATTTTGGAAAGCCATTGTGCATTGCATCCCGGAGGTTTTATATAATTCTAAGTGGCTGGTGAAAGAAGGTAATGTTTCTTTTTGGTATGATAATTGGGCGGATGGGGGTCCTATTGGTGATCATTTTCCAGTTCTTGAGAAACCTTTGCTTAGAGTCAAAGAGTGTCGGCTTGATAATGGTTGTGATACTTCTCTTTTGGAAAGACTATTGGGCTCACAAAAAGCCGAAGATCTGTTTCAGTTTTTGGCGACTAGGAAGGATGGTCAGGATATCCTTATTTGGATGAGGGATAACAATGGGAAGTTTAACACTAGAAGTGCTTGGGATTGTATCCGTGTGAGAGCTCCTTCGTTACCTTGGGCAAATTGGATTTGGCATACTCATATCCCCAAGAAAATTTCTATTATGATGTGGAAGGCATACCATAATTGTTTGAGTGTGGATGAGAAGATTAAGAATATTGGCATTCCTATTGTTTCTAAATGTAATTGTTGTGCCAGGGGACATATGGAGGATTTAAATCACGTACTCTGTACAGGCGATTTTGCCAGATGTATTTGGAGGTTGGCAGCGACCCATCTAGGTGTTCATATGGGCACGTGTTTTCAATACTTGGAAGGAGCAAATTAATTTCTGGTTTCAGCGGGCTGGTAAGTCTTCTCAATTAAGGTCTATATTTGGTATTCTTCCTTCTATTGTTTCTTGGAGGCTTTGGGATAGACGTTGCAAAGCTCGGGTGGAAGATAAAGTGGAGTCAGTTCAGTCTGTTTGGCATGTTATCAAGTTATGGATTTGAAGGATTATGTCGTTATTTATGAAAGTCGCTAGGATTTCTATTCAAGATGAGGCTATTCTGAAAAGGTTGGAGATCCCGGTTGTATATCCTAGGCCCAGGCATATTCGTGTGATCAGGTGGAAACGGCCACCCCAAGATTGGATGAAACTCAACTCGGATGGTAGTAGTTTAGGGAATCCAGGGCCGGCTGGTGCTGGGGGGGTTATTCGTGATAGTCTTGGTAGGTTGCACTCTGCTTACTCGGATTTCCTGGGTCAGGGTTCTAATAATTTTGCTGAGTTGAGAAGTTTGTTGGAAGGGGTTAGGAGGTGCCACCAATTTGGTTTTCGTTGGGTTGAGATTGAGGTTGATTCCCAATTGTTGGTTCGCTGGTGTACGAAGGGTGAGTGTAATATTTGGTACCTAGAAGATTTTTGGGAGGATTTGTGGAGTCTTTTGGGCTGTATGGAGTTTCGCATGCACTATGTTTTTTGAGAAGGTAATGTGGTCACTGATTTCCTTGCCAAAAGGGGAGCTGGGGGTTTCAATATGGATTGGTCTGCTAATGACTCCTTACCCGATCAGCTCCGCGGTCTGCTTCGTATGAATAGAATTGGTCTTCCCTACTTGCGCTTTTCGTAGTCCTGGTACGTTTTTCTTTTGTTTTCTTGAAAATTGTATGTTGACTGCTCGTTTTGCAGGTGCTTTGGCTTTGGTCCTGGCTGTTTGGTTTCTAGTTTTTACGTTTAGTTGGTTGGTTGTTTTAGGCATGTTAGAGTTGGTCTCTTTTTTGGATGTTTTGTTCTTTTGGTTTGGTTTGTTTGGACACTTGGTTTTGGGTCTGTTTTCTTAGCGTTTATCTTGTAAGCCCCCAAGTGTTATGATGTTACCACGATATTCCTCCGCCATAAGTGAGGGTTAATTAATAAAATTGGGACGGGGCCGCTATGTGGGTGGCTACCGGCTCTTCGGTAAAAAACATAAATAAAAAAAAATAAAAAAAAAAAAGAAGTGAAATAGAATGATATGAGACTTTTGATCAACTTAGACAAGGGAAAAAGTGGAGAAAGTGATCCATTACCATGCGTTGATAATTCAAGCACTCGGGCTTGGAATGGATTAGTATACTTCAAGACCCCAATTATTCCATTAGGTAGAGTATCGTTATTTGGATATGTTTAGTCAAATGATTTTAACTTCCATAGAACATGTCAAATATCTAAAACTATTATTAACTTAGTGAAAGCGGCTAAAAGTTGAGGTGAAAATATTTATTATACTTGAATTAGAAAAACCATCGTGGTAGGTCAATATGGTACTACAGGATATAAATGAATTTAAAACATATGCAAAATTTAGTCAAACAATCTTCTTCTTTGCATCACCATCCCATAAGCATATAGTTGGATGTGCCATGACTAGAAGAAAGCAAAATGTACCTTTATCACATATAGAATTTATAAATAACAAGACCAAACTAGTTAAAATAATATGCATGATTTACGAATAATGTGGGAAGGTTGATAGGATATGGAAAGCATAGTACCGCATATGCAAAGACAGTGTGACAATGTTTTTTGTGATTCATCAAAACGTAAACATAATTATACAGAACATGATAATAGAAGAAAGAAATGTAAATTGAGACTGGAGAATCAAGCATACATGAGCTTTAAAGTTGCTATCAAGAAGAATGTTTGACGATTTAATATCTCTGTGAATGATGCGGCGATGGTATCTCTATATATAGTTAAACTGAAACAAAACATTAGAAACAAATTATTGAAGATGGGTTTGCCAACTTATATTCTCAACGTACAGCAAGTCTTTTTGTACTTGCTAGCCCCCAGAATTATAGATTAATTGACTTTCAATATTATCACATGAATATGATAATTGCCATAATATATTTCAAAAATCTTGAGACAAACGGATCAATATTTGTTTAACTAAACACCTTTTGTTATATCAAGCAGACTTACATAGAGAAAGTCTTTACTTTACATTTAAATAGCATAATATCAAATGGAAAAAACATGAAAAAAAAAACAAAGAAATTGACTACTCCATTGATTGTCTTGATACCCAGGTTTGCATAAAACAAATGATGTATCATAGTCTCCACAGAAACATGGCAACTTGGAAAAGAGTGTAATAATTATGGTTCTATAATTTAATTCAAAAACTTTAAATCTACAAGTTCATGGAACTCTCTACAATAATTCTTACATGTATATAAAATAAGTAGGTTTAAAATCACCAATATAATTTAAAAAAGTTAAGGAAAAGGGACCACCAGAAGCAGAGAAGAATTAACTTAAATACTAGTACTCAAAAAAGAATTGCATAAAGGTCATAACAGCTGCAACTTGCAAGGGTAATATGGGATGGTTGAGCAAAGAAATGCTTATTGATATCTAAAATCTTCTCTTTGGAAGAACCCTAGTACTAGAATCAAGCTCTTCAAACCATGTAGTATAAGAATGTAGTGCAAAAAGACTCATACCTCCTCTTCAACAATAATGGTCTTTTAGACAATAATAGATTTACCAATAACTCTACTCACTCATCTGACGACAATTTCCATGGATATTTCACTACAAAATAGAATATTCTATTGCATCATAGCAGTCAATATACAATAGGAGCATTATGTGGAATAAGCAAGAGAGCAAGAAAATAGTAGGCAACTAGAGAGAGAAAAAAAAAAACACAAAAAAGTTGCAGATATGAACAAAGAAAGATATAAAGACCCAATTCACAAGTATTCCTAAGTATGTGTAAAGTGAGATTAGAAGCCAATTGTCCCCAAATCAAGCAATATGGCAAGTATTACATGCACCAGGTGTGAAGCCTTAAAAAAATATAAAGGATTTGCATATTTCAAAGGAATGGTTCAATGTGATTGTATTACGTACGAGCTTTAGGTCCAGATTTTTGAAGGATTTCAAGGGTTAATAAGTTTCTCTTTCACATTTCAGAGAGTTAGATGATGGCTTGGAAATTCGAAGTGGGGGAAGAAAATGTAATTGGCATCGAACTAAAGAGAAGTGTCCAAACATAAGATTCTTTGCAAGCTTCAAAACTTTTTTCTTGTTTTCAAGATTCTTTGCAATCTAAAGTTGTGTGAATGAAATTGAAACTTCACCAACTACATTTGGACTCAAATGTAGATATGCTTGCAGCTCATTCTTAAAATTAGATTGCAAAACTCCTTTCATACACTCTATTTTTATATAATCATAAAAAGTCCAAAAAGATTTTACATATCATTGCTTATCCTTTCTTTGTACATATACCATCAGATTTTACATAGCATCTTCAAGATTATTTTGCATTTCATTTGCCCTCATTGAATACGATCATGGATTTATACTTGACACAACCTGACACTTCTACACTTGGTAGAACACATTCAGATGTTGTGATCCCTATATCAAGGTAAATATGGCAAGTACTATACCAAGTGTGAAACTAAAACAGATTAGTCTAAATCTACTAAAGGTCATGCCCCAAAGAGGTTGCAACATCACAAGTTAACCTTCAGAACATTTCAAAAGACACCTTAGCCACCAACATTGATGAAGGAAGAATAAGAATGTAAAACTAGAAAGGAAAAAAAAAAAAAAAAAAACAAAACAAAAAGGCAAATAAAAAAGACTCCACAAAGTAGAAAGCCATGGTTATGATCTCTAACATATATATGTTAAGCTACGTCTCATATAAAATGATACTTCACCCAAGATTAGTGTAAATTGGTACGTTAACTTACCGTTTTGGGCACACAACTAGCTAGCTAGAAGTGTGCATGATTTTCCTATACCCAGATATATCAAGTTAGATTTCCGGCATGCTTCAAGAATTCTGAAAATAGAATAAAATAGAAAGTCTTGGTTCATTAATACAAATCAAATGGAATTAATTTAAATGGCAATGGAGCAATTGGGATCCACACTAACTTATGAGCCAGAGAATGATTTTTAGAGTTCCCTACTCACCAGCTAACATATTTGAAATGTCATTGCTATAAGAAAAGTGAGCAACACTCAAACAATCCCATTTGTGTATTTCATCTTAGTCAACATAGTCAAATCTATCATTCAAAAATTAGATTTTAGTTGATGGAACTTGCAGAATATTAAAAAGATCTAGACGCTATAACTTTATGTATGGCATTGGGGGGATTTTTTCCCAAAAGTATCAGCCCACCCGAAGTAGATATGGGGCCTGGCCCAAAGCTAGGCTGAGGCCCATTCGACTCATAAGCCTACCTACAGGATTCCCAACCCCAAGAGAAGGGGGGTCAATTTGACGGGCCGAGTGGCCCATGGCCCAGAGAGCACCCAGTTCCCCTTCACCTTGGAAGTAGCAGCATGCCACCTTGATGGGACTCCAAGACCTAGCACCCCCTCTCAGAGACTATGTTGTATTAAATGGGCTCTAACAGGAGGCACCCTTAGGCTAGAGGGGCAAGGCATGGGTCTCCAACCTCAGGAGCAGGTATAAAGGTCATTCCCCAAATGTCGAGCAGAGGTAACTGAGAACTTACAACTTGGTTTTAGAGTTTTCTCTCTTTTTTCCTACTAACTTAGGCATCAGAGGCTCCATCCAGCTGCCACCTGGCCATTGTACGCCAGAGTGACTTTGCGTGTACAGGTAAAAAGGAAGGCCTGAGCCCAGAGGAGCCCGTCCCAAAGGCATACAAAACACAACATTAACAATTAGCGCCATCTATGGGATACGAAAAATTTCAAAGGTCAACGTGTCCTTCGCACGCCTGCAGGAGCCTACTCTTTGAGGGTCCAAAGGTGTGACCTACTATTGAAGGGAGGAGATGACCAAGAAATGGTTGAGTGAAGTGATGACAATCCTACAGAGTGAAGCGAGCAGCCTGCCAGGAGAAACCGAAGGGGATGTCTGGGTCGTTTCACCAAGCAAAGAGGCGCCCTCAACCTCACCACCGACCTCGAAGTGTACCTCTGCGGAAGGCAAGGGAAGAGATGAGTCTATGTTGAAAAGGGCAGAGGTGGTTAGAATTAATTCTACTTGATAAGGATAGAATAGACGCAATCGTTAGGGTCGGAACAGGAATCACTGCTGAAGTAAGGGAAACACTACAGCGACTGCTTACCGAGCATTGAGACATCTTTGTGTGGACACACGAAGACATGCCAGGGATCGATCCGGCCATCATACAACATCATCTAAGTGTGGGCCTTAGGGCCATAGGGGTGAGGTAGAAGCATAGAAACTTCAACATGGAGAAGAATGCTGCCACTACATTTGAGGTGGATCGCCCGCTGGTGGTGGGATTTATACGAGAGGTGGGCTATCCGGATTGGCTATCCAACGTGGTGCTTGTAAAAAAGCATAACAGTAAGTAGAGAATTTGTGTGAACTTTACGGATCTAAAGAAAGCATGCCCCAAGGACAGCATCCCGCTCCCCCGCATCGACCTCATCGTAGACTCGACGGCCGGCCACCGCATGTTGAGCTTTATGAATGCTTACTCAAGGTACAGTCAGATCTGCATGTGCCCAAGAGATGCAGAAAAGACATTGTTCATCACTGACAGGGGATTGTACTGTTATACTCCCATGTTGTTCAGCTTGAAAAATGCAGAGGCTACCTACCAAAGGCTGGTCAATCAAATGTTCAAAGCTCAAACCAGGAAGAATCTGGAGGTGTATGTGGTTATTGGTCAATACCAATAAAAACCTTATTACCAATCAATTACAACAATCAATAACCCAAATAAAAACACCAATTAAAAATAAATACATCAACTCAAGAACATCTCAAATAAGGAAAAGACAATTCGTAAGTACGAATCAAACCTTTAAGATATTTTGGCTATAAAGATCTCCAAACAAAAGTCAAACCTTGAGCTTCCATTTTAGCCAAATAATCCATCGGCGCATTTCCTTCTTGATATATATATAAATATATATGGTTAATAACAAAATTACCACCTTTGAAGCATCTCATAACCTCCTCCCAAAACTCTTCTAAATACCAACTAACCACAATGCTATTTATGAATCCAGGTTACACAAACCATTAAATCAAACTCTAAATCCACCTGTTGTAGCCCCAAAGCACGGCAACATTTCAAACCAATTAACAATGCCTTCAACTCAGCTAGATTGTTAGTACCAGCCCCAAGATAGCATGAAGAAGAAAGCACCATATCTCCATGCATAGACTCCCCAGATTATCGAGACTGCAGCCATCAATATTCAACTTAAATCTTCCCTACCTTGGCTTCACCTAATAAACTAATTGAACTTGATCTGGTTGATTTGGGATAATAGGATATTCAAATCCCTCAGCCTTTCCTCATCAGTAAACGAAAGCTTTGTAAACTTAGATAAATTGCTTTGTACTTTCCCAAGCCAAACACAAATAGATCTCCAAATCTCTTCCGCCGATATGCATCTTCCTTCTATTCTTGCCTTACACCTGCATTGCCACAACTTCCAAGTAATAGTACAAGGAAGTAGACCCAAAATACAACCAACCTAGGACAAATGAGTAGCAGGTCTAAACCCAAGCAGCACTATCTCAGACCAACATTTTTTTGGGTCATACGGTATGCCCAAAATAACAGAAAACCTCGTCCAAATGGCAGAAGCAATGTCACCTGCGACAAGAACATGATTTAAATCCTCATATCTACCTCTCTCACAACAATCGCACTTGGAAGTAATAGGAATTCCAACTCTTCTCAATCTATCATCAACACTTAAATTGTTATGAAAAGCCTTCCACATTAATATTGAGATTTTTTTTTTTTTTTGTAAAGCTTTATGCCACACCCAATAAGACCAAGGCAACAACTGAAGCAGTCAAATGAATACACTATCATGCACTCTTTGTAGAGAAACAACCATCTTTATTATTGACCCATAATAGAATATCTTGACCAGATTTTTATGCACCCAAGAACCGACATATTTCATCCTTTTTTTGTAAACCAACAAGACTCTCTAAAACTTCAATATCCCAACCATTCGAGACTCTTAATTTAGCCAATGTCAACCTTGAGGTATCCACAACAGGAAGAGTATTGGCAAGAGGACCTCCATCTAGCTAATGATCCTACCAAAATGAAATATTCTCATCCCTCACACTATAAAAAAAAAGCAAATTTGCCGGCGTTGGTTATACGCCGGCAACTATCCACAAAAATGCCGCTAATTAATTCGCGGCATTTTTCTAACGGTGCAACCGTCCGCCGGTAATGGAGGGTCGCTATTTTCATTGTTCCGGCGTTTGCGCAAACGCCGGTATGTGTAAATCTCATTAGTGGCATTTGTATCATTTTAGCGGCATTTCTTGAAACGCCACCACAGTACCTACATTAACAGCGTTTCTCAAAACGCCGTTGCTACTACATTGTCGACGCATCATATAAATTAGCGACATTTATTTAAATGCCACTAATAGTACATTGGCGGCGGCACATTGAATTTGTTAACAGCATTTATATGACTGCCACCAATTTTTAAAATAGCGGCGTTACGATAAATGCCGCTACTAGTAATTTGCCGACGCATCATATAAATTGGCGACATTTATTTAAATGCCACTAATAATATGTTGGCGGCGGCACATTGAATACTTTAATGGCGTTTATCTTAACGCCACCAATGACCTAATTTAATGGCAGTTATCTAAACACCGCTACAAGTAAACTGCCAACTCGTCATATAATTTGGCGGCATTTCTTTAAATGCCACTAATCGTACATTGGCAAATTTTGTAACTGCGTTTATATAAACGACGCCAATTATAAAAAAAGCGGCGTTAGCATTAACGCCACCACATGACGTTGCCAGCACATCATATAAATTAGCGGCATTTATTTTAACAGACATTTGTGATGTCGTGAACATATAATAGGATGCACTTGGAAATAATGAGGAATACAGTTGATGGGAATCATTTATCGAATGATGAACTACAGAAGTGGCACGAAGACCAATTTTGTAATTGGTTCCAAGACTATGTATGGATTACACCCCATTCAATATTGTATCACAATATTAATTTATTATGCCTCTGTAGCTAGTTTTTGTCATTTTAATCAATGCTAATAATGCAACCTTTCAGGTAATGAAAATGGATGACAATGGAAGAAGCAAATTGGGCCATAAAGTCATAATGCATTCTAAAGGACCCATGCGAGTTGCCAAAGAATTTAAACGATTTGTCATCAATGGCACAAAATATCGCACTAGGAATCACGAAAATGGAAAGAAAACTCAGAATTGTGGTGTTAGTGTGTGTGCTGATCAAGATGGCCTTGCTTGGTATGGCCAATTAACAAGCATAATTGAGGTTATGTATTATGATGGGTCCCGATATGCGTTATTCAAATGTGATTGGGCAGACGTTACTCGGGGTAGAGGTTTCAAGGAGGACTAGTTTGGCTTTACTATTGTAAATTTTTCTCATCTAGTACACACTAGTAGTTGGATAACTGATGATCCGTTTGTTTTATCTTCCCAAGTATCTCAAGTATTTTATGTGGCAGATGAAAGATGCCCAAATTGGGTCATCGTCGTTAAGACAAAACCAAAAGACGTGTATGACACTGGTGAAGAGGAAGTGACTGACAACGATGAGGATGAATATTTCGTCAATGAATATTGTATTAACACTTCCAACGATGAAGCTATTGAATTTGGTATTGACGATGTTGTGTGGACGCGAAATGACATAGATGGAATGACAATCGAAACTCGCTAATAGTGTTGAGGTTTCGTTTATATTTCTATAGGCTTGTTTACATCAATTTTCTTTTATATAGGCCTATTTAGTGGTACTATTTTTGCTATATCGTTTTGTTGGTAGTTGGGTTTTTTAATTTTGTTCTATACTTTTGTAAAATCCAGGTACTTTGATTGTTACTATGGTATTCCTCCGCCACAAGTGAGGGTTTATTAATAAATTTGGGCGGGGGTCACTAATGGACATGTGACTACCCTCTCTTTAATTTTTTTTTTAAAAAATATGATATCTCTTATCACATAAATTTATCTCATATCATGCTCAAAATATTATTATTTCTATTGATTTGCATATATGCAACTTTTTTTTTTTTTTGGTATAGGTACAATGGGTCCAAAAAAGAAGGCAAAGACTACCATACCACACTTGCGAAGACAATCTACAAGACTACAAGCTGTCCATAGTGAGACACAATCTGATAGGGCGGCCCATTCATTACCCTCTGTCGATGGGCCACCCCTTTCCGTTAATAGGATGGTGGAGTCATCACCTTCTATAGATTGTCCTTCACAGCCATCATTATCTTCACAGCAAGAGACCCAACCTTCTCCATCTAACCAAATGGGAGGACAACTATCCACACATACGGAGATGAGCAGAGAGACCGAGCCATGTACATCTGTACCAATAGCACCTAGTTCAGAAGCAGAAATGTCGACTCCTGTTCCGACATTGGAGATCGCTTTGTCGTCGTCGTAGGTATGTTTCTGTTTTTCTTACTTTTTATTTATTTAACTATGAATGAAGATTTACAAAATACTAACAATGTAACTAAATCCATTTTTTTAGATAGTAATGACGATCGAGTAAATAGACCATTGCACTCGATTCCTAACATTTGGCATCTTCCAGAAGGGGAGCGCATTGAAATAGAGCTCAATCTTCTTGGTCAACCTATAAAAAAGCAAGACTCAAAGGTGGTAAGGTTTGGTGGTCTGATAGCGAGAAGTAATAAGTTGGTTCCAATAATTTACAAAGATTGGAGGTCGGTGCCTAATACCGTGAAGGAGGAAACGTGGGGTCTTATAAATGTATGATTTTTTATAACATCATATTAAAACATTATTAATAATTAATAGGTATATTTTGAAATTTGTTTTTAGAAAGCTACTCACACACTTGTGTAAATTTATTTTGACTGTAGGGCAAGTTTAAAGTTCCTGATGACAAATTGGATGTATTCAAAAAATGGATATTAAAGGACTTGGGGAAGAAATGGAAAGACTACAAGCATGAGTTGAAGAAAAAGTTACTTAATCAAAAAGACACATCTGCAGCACAAGTTGTGGCAAGGACAAGTCCCGATATGGTGGACTTAGAGCAACTGGCAGAGTTGGCCAATCTTTGGTTCGATCCAGAATATATGGTAACAGTGCGCACTTTTTTGTTATATATTTATAAAGTCAACCAGCTAGTTATTTTCATAATTCTCATAATCTTTGTGATGTTGTAGTCAAAATGTAATAAAAACAAGGAGTGTCGTAAGAAGTAGGTGATTGTTCACAGCGGAGGATCGAAAAGTTTAGCAAGATATGCCCATGATGTGGTATTTATTTAATTAATATTTATTTATTGTTGAATATTTGCTAGTTCTTTGTTTTCGATATATGTGTTTAATCTAAAATATTGGAAGCAGAAAATATCAATTGGGGCATTGCCAAGTTGAGCCCAGTTGTTTGTCAAGACCCATAAGAAAAAGGATGGCACACACTACAATGATGAAACGAGAAAGAAAGTGGTATGTTTATTTTCAAATTTATTACTTTTTAATTTTAATGGATTTATAAGATGGAGAATAATGTGTATTTTTAATTGTCTATTACAGGTTAAGATGTACGAACTTTTAACATAGGACACAAATCCTATAGAGATGGGGTCTGGAGGAACTATGACTTGGAAATCAGATGATGTTTATTCGAAAGTTATGGGCTTAGAACGGCCTGGACGTGTGCACGGTTTGGGGTTTGGTCCAACCCCTACAAGGCAAACTTGTCAACATTCACTACCAACTTCAAACCAAGAAGATGGTATATCAAAGGAAGAGTTTGATAAAATGCGGAATGAATTAACTGAATTGCGGAACTTAGTAAACACATTTATGCATGCACAGGTGAGCACCCCACATATGTTTAGTTGATATCAGTTAACCTTATTTTGGAATTTTTTTACCCTAATTTGAATTTGTATTCAGGCTTCAAGACAAAATCAAAATGAGAATGAAGAGGAAGAGAAAGATGAAGAAGAGGAAAATGTTGAAGAGGAGGAAGATCAAGAGGAAGATGAAGAACAGGAAGAGGAAGATGAAGACAATGATTGAGGGTCAGGATTACAAGTTAGACTATAATTGAGACTATATTTATGGTATTTGTCCTATATCGACGTTTGCTCTATTTAATGGTATTTGCAACTTTCCTTAATTAAGACTAAATTTATGGTTATGCCATATATCGACATTTGCTCTGTTTTGCTAAATTGGAATTAGGATGGATTATAAAAGGATGATTGATGGATTATGCATATGTTTTACTACTCTTTTTGGAAGTTGTGAATCTTAGTATGATGTTTAACATATTTTGTCATAAAGTTCGCAAACGCCACATTCTTTTTTAAAAAATTAGAATAAATACGAGATCCATATTAAAAGATTACATTTTTAATAATAGACTATTTTTTTCAAAAGGAATATTGTACGACACTTGCACAATTTTTAAAATGAAAGCACAATACTTACATTACTGTATTATAGATTACTTATTAAATATTAAAGGAAAGAAATTAAACGGCGTCACATTAAGATCTTGACGCGCAAACTCTCTTCTTTAATTCTATTTAACCTCCCTCCCTCCAGAACTGGAATGCAATATATGGCATTTACAGGTAGGGCATCCTAGAAATTCAGCTAAGATTTTGTCAGTATTTTCGTATCATTTAAATAAGTTTTTTTTATTATTTTTATTATTTATTTTACTATCAATAAATTTATAATAGCCTTCATCGCTGATGCTATATATTATTACCGGTGTCATAATAAATACTTCAGGGCATTTATCAATTACCGGCATTTAATTGATCAATTTTCAGCATTTGGTAAACGCCGCCAATGCTATATAATTATTACCTACGTAACAATATAAACGCTGAAAAACTACTTATTTACTAGCGTAAAATTAATCAATGGCCGGCATTTGTTCAAACGAAATAAACACCAAAACACTCAATACTTTATCGGCGTAAACTTTATCAAGTGTCGATGTTTTGTGAAACGTCGCTGATGCAATATATTATTACCGGCGGTATATTAAAAATGCCGGCAAACACGGTTAATATCACGGCGTATAATTAATAAAGTATTGGCGTTTGTGTAAACGCCACCAAAAATATATATTATTACCGGCGTAACAATCTAAATGCCGGGAAACTACTATTTTCCCAGCTCATAATTGCTATCTTGGCGGCGTTGTTATAAATGCCGCTAAACCTATACATTATTACCGGCGTAAAAATTTAAACGCCGGGAATCTCAATAATTTACCGGCGGAAACATTAAGCGCGGGTACATTTTTATATCTACCGGCGCATAAATAAACGCCGCGGATATAAACGTCGCCAATTTTGCTTTTTTTTGTAGTGTGACTTTCCATTTTGAATTTTCAAAAACCGCTCAAATGCACTTCCCCACCATCCTCCGAAACCAAGATACCTTTTTCAGATCTAATAAAGAAACATACTCATCCCCAATATATTTTGCATGAAAAAACTGAGAGCATAGATCATCCCAGTCATAACCTTAGGAGATGCTTAGTAGTGAAATGATTTGTGAATAATAGTAAAATGGTTTAAGTTATAATGTTTTACGGAATTTTAGAAAATGAGAGAGAAAAAATTAAATAAAAAGTTATAAAGTTAAAAAATTATTAAAAAATTATAAATTGTCTGCCTCCTTCATGCCTCAATCCTCATTGCATTCTTGCCTCCAACACCGATCACTTACCAATCGATGACCTAGCCTAGTCCTCTCAGTCGGCTGTCTCCAAAAGAAAATTTGCTCCTCTAGCATTCACCAAGTAAGCGTTTTGGCTTTAAATCACAACAAAGAGAACTAGGTCACCGAGAGATCCAAAACTATCAATTTTCATTAATTGCCATTACTTATATATTTGTCATTTGATGCACTTTGAAGACTTTTAACCCATCTTTTTTTTTTCTTTTTTTCCTTTTTTTTAAGAAGAACTAGAAGCCACACACATTGTAGCCCCGTCCCAAATTTATTAAAAACCCTCACTTATGGCGGAGGAAAACCGTGGTTACAACCCAAGGCCTGAGGGCTACAAAAATACCAAAACCTAGACCTAAAAACCCATAAAAAAACTCAAAAACAAAACATTGGCCCTACGAAAACAAAACCAAAACCTCGAAGCAGAACCTACAAAAGACAAACCTGCACGAACAAGATTAAGAAAGGAAATAGCGGAGTGCAAAGAGGGACATACCTGGAGATAAAGACAAAGCCAGTAACATCTAGCAACATCTTCGAATTTTCCGAAGGTAAGGGAAACCTCCTTTATCCAGCTGGATATTACCTCTAATGTGAGTAGGCAACTCTGATAAGGAAGACCAGAAAACAGTTTGACCATTGGCACCCAGTTTGGCAAAGCCATCCGCGACCGAATTACATTCCCTAAAGCAGTGACCAAGAGAGACATGAAGCCTAGCTAGACGACTTTGAATTTCATCCCAATAATCTTCCATGTACCAAAGGCCACAGCGTTTGTTTCTCAACCAGTTAAGGACTAACATGGAATGAAGTTCAATTTCCACTGATACAACACCCAATAAACCAATGTGACGAAGTCCATGAAGTAAACCCATCAACTCTGCATGATTATTAGAGTTATGCCCTATTTCAACTGCAAACCCACAAAGCATGTTCCCTTTATCATCCCGAATAATGCCACCGGCACCTGAAGGACCTGGATTACCAAGAGAACACCCATCCACGTTCAATTTAACCCAACCCTGCTTAGGAGACTTCCATTTAACCAGAATAACTATCTCTTTTCTCATTCATATTAATAGGCATACTGAAACAATGTAGAACTCCTTCATCTTGCTTAGAGAGCAAATTAACATCCTTAATCTTTAATGTAATACAGGAGACCCAATATTTGATAGAACACCACACCTGTTGAACCGATTCCAGCAAACCTTCCATCCTGGCCTTACAACGTCGACCCCATAAACGCCAAGTTATGATGTTCGGAAGAAGACCCAACAATTGACCAGAGCGAGTAGAATTTTTTGCCCGCCTATACCAACACTCCACCTACTGTCTCCAACTCCAACCTTCCCTCCAAGGAATACCAAGCACCACCGAACAAATACACCAAATTTTTTCAGCAAAATTACCTCTCGCAAGACTATGATTAAGATCTTCATACTTAGGTTCAGAGCAACAATCGCAACGGGAGGCAATAGGAATACCTATTCTACGGATTCTGTCATCCACCGGGAGGCAATCATGAATGGCTTTCCACATAGTAATCGACATCTTCTTGGGAAGGGCAGGATGCCAGACCCATTTTGCCCAAGGGAAATCTGGGCCCCTCGTTCGAATACAATTCCAAGCACTTTTGGTAGAGAAAAGCCCATCAGCATTAGGGAGCCAAATCAGAACATCCTTCCCATTATTAACCCGGCCCAATTGCAAAATAAGATCCTCAGCTTTTTGATGACCAACCAACCGAGTAAACAGATCCATATTCCAGCCCAACCCAGATTTGCAATCTTTCAATTTAAGGTTCGGCATATCTGAAATCCGAGTATTAGTACCAAGAGGGCCATCATCAGCCCACTTATCAAGCCAAAAATGGATTTTACCCTCCCGCACTTTCCATTTAGAATTAGCTTGCACTAAAGGAATATTCTGCAAAATTATCTTCCAAGAAATAGAACCTTTCGTAGAGTCCACCATAGAGATATGTTTGTCACCAACATATTTAGCATGAAAAAAATTGGACCAAAGAGAAGTACCTTGCAAAAAATTCCAAGCTAACTTCATGTGGAGAGAAGATTGCACATCTTGGAGACTACGAATGCCCAACCCTCCTTCCGAGACAGGCTTACAAATGTCCATCCAAGAACGCCATTTTTTCTTAGCTTTCCCATCTCTGACACCCCAAAAAAATGTACTAATGATTCTTTGCAATTTCTCAATCACGGCTTTAGGAGTCCTTAAGATAGAAAGACTATGTACGGGTATGCTTTGGAGGACATGTTTAATAAGAATCAACCGCGCCCTGCTAGATAACAATCTGGTTTGCCAACCCTCCAATCTGGTCTGAACTTTAGCAATCAAATCATCAAAGTGAGCAATCTTCAATCTTCCAGAAATAATAGGAACTCCCAAATATTTAAAAGGAAAAATTCCTTCCGTAAAACCAGTGAACCGAAGAAGAGCCCGACGTCTAGAAGCAGAAACCTGAGAAGAGAAATAAATAGAAGATTTGTTTTTGCTAACTGCTTGCCCCGACCACTGTTCATACTTCCTCAACACATCAATAATAGCTTTCAAGGATGCCTTGCCCCCATTACAGAAAAGAACTATATCATTTGCATAAAGAAGGTGAGAAATAATAGGAGTACCCCTAGGATGATAAAACGGAACAATCTTACCCATATGTATCTGATTTTTTATCATCCTCGAAATGATTTCCTCCACAATAATGAATAGACAAGGAGATATGGGGTCACCTTGTCTCAACCCATGACCACCTTTGAAAAAACCTTTGGGAACCCCATTCATGACTATAGAGAACCAGGGATTAGTGATACAGTGACGAATCATCAGGCAAAAAAAATCAGAGAAAACAAAAGCTTTAAGAACATGCATAAGAAAAGGCCAGTCCACCGTATCATAAGCCTTAGCCATGTCAATCTTCAAAGCAACATTCCCACCATGAGCTGGTTTATTAATAGCATGAATCATCTCTTGCGTCAAACTTATATTTTCAAAAATGCTACGGCCCGAAAGGATGGTTCCTTGTTCAGGAGAAATGATTTTATCAAGCAGGGGTGAAAGATGATTAACCATGATTTTGGTGCAAATTTTATAGAACACATTGCACAAGCTGATCGGCCTAAACTTATCAAAACTTGTCGGATTATCCACCTTCGGAATTAAAACCATGAAAGTTGCATTAAAAAACCAAGGAAGAGCCTTGCCACAGAAAAATTCCGCCACCGCATCAACTACATCGGCACCTACAATATGCCAACAAGAACGATAGAAACCCGACCCAAACCCGTCAGGCCCCGGGCTACTATCTTCCGGAATGGAGCAAAGAGCATCAAATACTTCCTGAGAAGACGGAACACGAGTAATAATATCATTATCGCTCTGAGATATAATAGGTTGGACAAAATCCCCCAGGTTAGGCTCTTGACAACCGTTACCAGCCTGCAAGAATTGAGAAAAGTAGGATATAGCCCCTTCGTGAATCTAATCTGGAGAGGAGAGAATAGTACCATCCTCTAGTTTCATCTCTAAAACCTCTTTATGATTCCGACGACTAACAGCACGGAAAAAAATAGAATTAGCTTCACCCTTCTGAATCCAGCCTTGTTTAGCAATTTGGGCTAAGCGCTTTTCTTCCCTGTCCAACCATGCTGAGAGATCCAACTATGTAGCAACCAGATCATCCTCCACCTCGTTCGAATAATCAGATTGTAATCTAACTTCCAAGCCCTTTATCCGATCCTCAAGGTCCGCTATATGAATATCAGTTCTACCAAAAATATGCTTGTTCCAAGATCTCAAAACAATTTTAAGTCTTTTAAGTTTAGTGACAAGAATATATAAACGAGACCCCTCAACAACATCTCCATTCCAGGAATTTAAGACACAATCAAAAAAGTTAGCATGAGAAACCCACATTTTCTGAAATTTAAAAGAAGGATATCCATACCTGACAGGCTGATTTTCCAGCGCAACTGCCATAGGTGCATGATCAGAGGAGGTGCGCGCCAAGTATTCCATATTAACATCGGGAAAAACATGAGCTAAAGCAGCTATATTAAGGAAACACCGATCAAGACGAACCCAATGTCTGGAAATTCCTGAATGACCGTTACACCAAGAAAGAGAACTGCCACGGAAAGGCATATCAAGGATCCCACAAGAATCCACCCAACCATTAAACTCCTCCATGGCCAAAGCCAGCCGTGGCCTACCGCCTCTTCTTTCCGAGTCATTTCTGATAATATTAAAATCTCCCAGCACCATCCAAGGTAAATTATGAGTATTAGCATCTATCAATGAACCCAACACCTTCGCTCCAAGTAGGAGCATTTCGCATAAACAAAAGTAATGCAAAGGTCATTCAAACTATTGATACGAATAGTCAAAAATTGGTCTCCCATAGCATCAACAGCTAGATTTAAATCCTGAGACCAAAACAACCATAGCTTACCGCCATCTTCAAAATTAGAGCAACATCTATCAAAACCCAATCTATCACACCACATATCTAAACGAGAATTACTAACCTTAGGCTCAGCAATAGCAAAGAGTTTAGGATGTAGTTTCGATACCAATTTTTTAAGCCGCTTCCTCAACTTACCAACACCCCGAGCATTCCAATACAAGTAAGATATCTTCATAAATTAAGGCGAGAGGGTTTGCTTACAACCCTAGATGAGCCCCTTAATTTAATACCTTTCCTGTGACGTTCTTTTTCTGATTGAATATCTGAGTCTGATGCCGCAAGTTTTTTCTTAGCAATATGTTCCGTAACTTCTTCTGAATCCGTATCTGAATAAACGTGCCCATCAAAAACATCATGGTCTTGTTCCGTATCTACATAGGCTGGGTCACTTCCGTCCTGGGCACTAATCCCATCTATGTTCGGTATTTCTTGGTTCAACATGAGTGCTTCCTCCACAAGAGTTACATCCGTATTTGTATCGCCCATATGCGAGTTGATTCCCGTTTCCAACTCTTCATGGATAACTATCTGTCGTGAGCCTTCAATAATCGGAGCATCATGTAACCCCTCCATATGAGAGACCATCTCGTTAACTGCTGTAGCATCAACTGTAGAATTTTCAGGATTGATCTGTTTAACATCTAAAACTTTGTTCGTCTCTACAGCTGTATCTTCAACCTCTCCATCTCAACCTGTTTCGTATGACCCTCCCTTTCCGAGTTTTCTAGATGAAGCTCATTAGACTGGGTTCCAATCTCTTGCACCAGTTTTTCACCCATCTTACTAGACTCGCCTTTTTGCACTATAATGGTAGGTTGCTCATCTTTCTTTTCCTTAATCACCCAAGTCAGAGTTGGTTTTTCATTCTCATAGTTTTCCTTCAGCTTTACATTCTGTTTTTTGCCTTGCCATTTGCAAGTTTTATCATTATGGTCTGATAAAAACTTTGAGGAATTCTGGGTGTACCTATCCACAAGGCTTTGATCGGTTCTTTTGTAACATCCATCTCTACACATAGTCTGGCTCCATCCGTGCGAGTAGCGCATCTAGTAGGATTATCCCTCTTAAGAAATCTGCCAATTGGAGCCGTAATGTTGCGCAGAAAAGATTCGTGGTAGAAGTTTGGAGGAAGACCCGGCAGAGTAATCCACACCGGGACACAAATAGGTTCTTGGTCTTCATGAAAATTGGTGGTCCAGTGAAAAACTCTATATGGAACTCCATTAATCTCACAGCTTTCACGTGCAAAGGCCTTCACAAAATCATCATCCAGTGATAGACGTACAAAAACATTCCGTGGCTTCCGCATCGATGAGACGATCGGTTGGTTCGATAATCCCTATCTGGCTTTGATGAATGATCTGATGGAGTCCAGGGATGGTCTTTGCCGTAGAAACTTTAAAACCAGAGAGAATTGAAAAGGAATAGCCGATCTATCCAGTTCATCCTTTGAAAATACCACACATACCTCACCGTCAACAGTTTTATGAGATCTAAAGGGAACCACAACCTCAAGAATGGGCTGAGGAGATTCTAAAACCATATCTGCGAAAGTTCTGAGGCGTGTAACAATGGCCGAATTGGCCTGGAGGCCATCGGCTGCAGCCATGCATGAAGAAACCCTACACGCTCACGTTGAGAGGAAAAGGGTAAAAACGTAATATGGATTTCCCTGGACTTTTAACCCATCTTATCTTAGATCTGAAAGCTACTTCTGTCATGTGCTTTTCATTTGTGTGTAACAGTCTGGGTCTATGGGAATAATACAAGACTGAACTAAAATCCAAAAGGCAAAGACTAATTATATTAAGGGTCTCTAGAAGGAAATCAGCGACAAATCAGGTTGGATTTAATGAAAACAAGGATCAAGGACTTGAAACCCAGTTGCAATGCATCATGAGGATATGATTGAACTTAAGGGTCTTTGAAGTAGAACTCTATATAGAGCCAAATTTGCTTATAGTTAATCAGATGCTATTATTGATCAGGACATATATATATATATATATAAAAATCAAGAGAAGGTCATGAAATTACGAAAAGAAACGCACATGGATTGTCGAAGAATTGAGCAGACTTGAAAGCCAGACGTTGCAAGTTTTCAAGACATTGACCTTAAAGGAGGCGGCCAGCTTGAGAAGCTACCCTACTTGTTGCATAATCGTAAAAAGATAAATTCTGGATTAATAATTGAGCATATAATTTCTTTCATTGTAAGAACTTTAACATATAGAATCCTAGTAGTTTTAATTAATATCCATTATTCTACATTATTAATCTTTATAAGGCCTTTTATAACATCACTGATTAATGCGTAAACGTTGTAGTTATGTTCTCTTGAGTTATGCTCTTTAACTTGTACAATTATTCTTCTGGGAGCAAATGTAAAGTCCATGAAGAAGAGTCCACACCAAAAAAACGATATGCAAGAAGTTTGTAAGAGAAAAATGGAGAAAGGAAAAGTTGTCAACTAAAGGCTTGATATTTAGGACATAAATTTAGAGGATAAGATATAAAGTAAGAGAGAAGACTTTAAAGAATAAGAGGCACAATAGGTATTTCAGGACTAATAATTTCATTCATCTCCCCTCAAAGTTGAAAGGGTTTCTCATTTAGATTTCAAATAGATGCAGTTTTCATGAGCTCTTCTGAGTCTCAATGACATTTAAATTATCTATATATACTGCAATAAAAGTTAATACAGATACTAAAAATATATGGAAAACTTGATTATTCTCAAACAATTTATTCCACATGCTTTTGGATTGCTTTAGATCATATAAAAATTTTTGAAGTTTCATAGAATAAATACTTCAGAACTACATGTTTCATGCAATTCATATTTAGTAATCCATATAAATATGCAGTTAATTATGCATATCCAAACTCTTTGTAACTATCCAGCTAATAAAAATCTCAATGTAATTTCATCCACTTTAGGAGCATATCAATAGATGGTTTCTGTGAAGAACCGAGTCGTGATTTATATATCACATTTTCATTTCCTTTATACAAATACTCACTAATATTAATCAACAAGAATCACCCCTTAGGTGTTTG
Source organism: Carya illinoinensis (assembly GCF_018687715.1). NCBI lineage: Eukaryota > Viridiplantae > Streptophyta > Magnoliopsida > Fagales > Juglandaceae > Carya > Carya illinoinensis. The sequence continues at coordinate 36,414,727 of NC_056761.1, forward strand.
GACTACAAGTCCATATATATCACATTTTACTAGTGATATAAATTCTACAGAAATTGTTTCTTTTATATTTTGGTCAATATTTCTATGTCGGTATTTTTCGACGGTTTCTTTGTTTATTTTTCATTATCATTTCTATGTCACTTGCAGCAAGAACATGATTTAAATCCTCATATCTACCTCTCTCACAACAATCACACTTGGAAGTAATAGGAATTCCAACTCTTCTCAATCTATCATCAACCAATTTGAGACATCCCACCAATTACATTTAAACAACCAGATCATATATCCTCCCACATACTTTAATGCTATAATATCTTCTACAATTCCATACAAATCAATATTATCATCTCCATGGCTACCTTCGATTACGACCCCACAATTTTGAGTTTTCTTATATCGTTCTCTTTCTTTTGTGTAAAATCTATATCCATGCACCAAACATCCTGAATATTGGATGGCCCGTTTGGACAGACCACATGCCAAAGCATATACTTCTAGTGAGATTTTACCTAAATTTTCACTATATTTTGATACAACCTACACCAATAAATATTATTCTAGTTATATAAATATCATATATAAATATGGTGACATTCAAGGTATGAAGTTTGAAGAAATTGTGCATTTGTTTTTTAGTAATACTGTATGTTCAAACCACAAGACAAATTCTTCTTCATCTGTCTTTTTTACGTCAGTTATACCATTCATGCGAAGTAGTTGTATATATTCGCTGCCCATGTTATTGTGGACAATTAATTTGTATCAAGTTATACTATATTATTATACATTCACTTAAAAATACTATTGATTTAGACAATCATCACTAACCTTAAATAGTGGTCAATCTCTTTGCAATTATTCAAGACATACCATTGAACTCTTTCAAACTCTCGCCCACATAGGTCAAAGCCCCCTTGTGGACCTATGAGACATACTTTTTGGGCAAACACAGTAAATACTGACAAAACTCTCATTTGTCTACCTTCATAATTTTGATCTGGTCTCGTAAATCTAGTATCAACCCCACAGAAATACATTGAACAAAATGTATACCACTCATTATCAATGTATGACTCTGTAATCGATCCTTCTGGACAAGCCTTTTTCCCCACAGATAGCTTAAGTTTTCCTAGACACTGTTCAATAGGATACATCCATTTATACTGAACGGGGCCAGCAACTAAAGCCTCACGGGGTAAGTGTATAGCAAAATGAACCATTACATCAAAGAATGAAGGTGGGTACAAACACTCCAATTGACACAATATCATTGCAATGTCACCTTCCATTTTTAATAAGGCATCAACTTTCAACGTTCTACTGCAAATACCCCTGAAAATCGCCCTAATTCTGTGAGAGCTATATGAACATCTCGAGTAAGCTTTCCACGCACACCAACTGGCAACAATCTCTGCAAAAATATATGGCAGTTATGACTTTTAAGATCAATTATCTTCCAATCATGAGTTCAGACACATCTTGATATGTTTGAAGCATAACCATCAGGTAATTTAATTGTCATGAACCAGTCACAGAATTTCTTTCTCTCATCACTTGAAAGTGTATACCATCCAAGGGGCATATAGGTTGACAACTCATTATCTTACAAATACAACTCCGATCTTATCCTCAACTTCTTAAAATCTTTAGGAGAGTTAGCTACATCTTTTGTCTTCCCTTGTATTGACATAAGGGTGCCCAAATATTCTCACATATATTTTTTTCAATATGCATAACATCTAGATTATGGTGCATAGTGTCAAGGTAGACCAGTATGGCAACTCAAAGAAAATACTTCTTTTTGTTCAATTCAATTCCACTGCTTGTCGTTTCCTTTTTCGAGCTCTTACATCCATCCCAAATCTGTTGTCTGAAATATTTTCCAATTGCATTAGAATATCACAACCAGAATACTCTGGTGGTGATGACCTGTGCTCAACCCTTCCATTAAATATTGCTCTATTTGAACGCCATCTATGATTATAAGGTAGATATCGATGGTGCCCCATGAAACATAATTTCTGGCCATTTGTTAACCACTGAGAGATTGTGTATCTTTGTTATAAACAGGATAAGCCATTTTACCTTTTGTGCTCCACCCAGACAAATTCCCGTATGATGAAAAATCATTTATTGTCCAAAGTACTGCAACATACATCTTGAATTCACGCAACAAGGCTGCATCAAATGTACTGACACCCTGTTCCCACAACTATTTCAACTTTTCCATCATTGGCATGGATCCTTCATACACTTCCATGATGGCAAATTATAGGGCATTAATATAACAGGCCAAGTGTTATAGGAAGTGTTCATGTTGCCAAATGGATTAAAGCCATCAGTTGCTAAACCAATGCATACATTGCGAGGTTCTCAGCAAACCATAGGTACTCGTCATCAAATTTCTTCCATTGTAAGAAATCTGCAGGATGCGAGAGGAATTGATCATTTTGGACTCTTTTTGTATGATGCCAAGTCATACTGTTGCAGTCATCTAGGAAGTAAACAATCTCTGAAGTCGAGGAATCAACGAAAAATGTCTTAGCACTTTATGGGATACATTATGCTTATTTGATGTCCATCTTGATTCATGACAAACTGGACATGAAACAAATTCTGCATATCACTTCTAGAAGAGAACACAATCATTTTTACATGCGTGGATGATATTATAATCAAATCCTAACCCTCGCTTCAATTTCTTCGCTTCATAAAAATTATGAAGTACTACGTTATCCTGTGGGAGAGCCTCTTTAAATAATTCTAGCCGCATATCGATGGTTTTTCCAGAAATACGACAAATAAACTTAATATGGAGCAGCCTGACAGTGAATGACAACTTGCTATAACGGGTGCACCCTTCATACAGTTCTCGTTGTGCATCCCCCCACATTCTTTCAAAGTTTTTATTTCCCTCAAATCATTATGTAGATGTTCCTTCTCCATCCCTCGCACCAAATATGCCTGAGCCAAGATCTCCTAACATCTCAGTCATATCCTCTCCATTATCATTACTATCATCAGAAACATCAACATTTATATTGTCTATGTCAATCTCATTACATTCCTCCATCTGATTGAACTGACTGCCAAATCTAACTCTTTTAGTAAATAGATCACCATGTAAGACCCAAGGTGAGTATTTAGGGTTGATTCCATTTACGAATAAATGATCCTCTACTACAACCAAATTATATGAAATAAGGTTTTTGCACTTCTTGCACAGACATCTTATAAATCATTGACTGTCAACACTCCTGCAAGCAAATTCTATAAAAGGCTTCACCCATTGTGCATACTCCTTGTAATCTCGACCAAGTCTATCTCCCAAAAGCATCCAACTCTTATCCATCTATAAAAAACTCAATTCATGGGATAAACACTATCAAGAGTATATTACAATATACATGTTTAATTACCATCTATTTTTAAGGTAGTTGGTTATATCCCATTCGAGAGACTATCATCTATCTTGCAGATATGCTCAATCCAAAACTCGTATGTTAGTAAAAATTTTGGCAACATTTCCCTACAATTCTTCAAGTATACTAGTCACGATAAGTCGTCGACCCTATTCATGGGCCAAGAAACTTACAAACCACATACCTGAAGAATGTAAGAAAATGCTAAACCAAAATTTTAATTGACTAATACAGGAGTTTTAACTGAATATATATGCCCTATAGATGATAGAATCACAAACTATCCACTTTGGACAATTCAAGAGTTGTACCCAAACATTCTTTAAGAGAATATTTGGCCACAACTCATGAACAGGTCTAAGGTTTAACAGCATGTAAAAATAGTTCTAAAATCCAGCAGCTAAGTAGTAAACCAACCATCTTCAAAATCACAAATACATTGTTATAATCATATTCCAAATCACAAATACATTGCAAAATTACATTACAAATCACTTATATTATTATTATTTTATATAAGTATATTTTAAGTACACATAATTCTTATGTTTATTATTATTTTTTAAGTATTAATAATTTTAATTCGTGTTCAAAAAGAGTAATAATTATACATTATAGTTTTTTAATTAAATATTTTATAACTATATTTTAAATATTAATAATCCTTATATTTATTATTATTTAAATATTAATAATTATAATTAGAGTGCAAAAAGAGATGTAATTATACATTATAGTTTTTTAATTAAATATTTTATAAGTATATTTTAAGTATTAATAATTCTTATGTTTATTATTTAACTATTAATAATTTTAATTAGAGTACAAAAAGAGTGATAATTATACATTATAGTTTTTTAATTAAATGTTTTATAAGTATATTTTAAGTATTAATAATTCTTATGTTTATTATTATTTAAGTATTAATAATTTTAATTAGAGTGAAAAAATAGTTATAATTATACATTATAGTTTTTTAATTAAATATTTTATACGTGTATTTTAAGTATTAATAATTCTTATGTTTATTATTATTTAAGTATTAATAATTTTAATTAGAATACACAAAGGGTTTATCCCGTTCGAACTAATTTTAATATGTTCGAACAGAATTCTATTTGAGTGAGAATTGTGTTCGAACTGGGTTGGTCCTGTTCGAACTAAATTCATAGTGTTCAAACGGGACCAACCTAGAAACCAATCATGAAACAAAGCAAAAAGCTGAATCACAAAACCCAATTTCCACATACATGATGACGACCGGGTGCATATTTCAATAGCATACATTGCATATGAGATTACACAAACACACTTATACCTAAATACGATTATTAAATAAAACTTAGAAAACTATAATACTTAGAAAACTTACCTCAAAGTTTTGCAATCCCATAAAAATATGAATCCATAATACCTATATATGCATAAAACACATTAAACCTCTCTTCTCTCTCAAGAATAAATGCAATAAACAAAAGAGTCTTAATTGAAAAAAAAACAAATAAATCACGGAAATACCTCTTGGTGCACTATTCTTCTCTCTCAAGAATCTATTCTCTCTCACTATCAATGTTCCTCTCTCTCTCTCTCTCCACAACACTCAGTTGAAATCGTCTCTCTCTCTCTCTCTCTCTCTCTCTCAAACTTCAATCCGAGTGAAAATGAAATGAAGAAACCGGCTTAATAACCTGTCAAGTTTCGTTCAAACTGATATTTTAATAGTTCAAATGCGAAAATCAACAAATTGCAAAATTTTCCCACAAAATATTTTCTATTCAAACAGACGTTATTTCATGTTTGAACAAAAAAATTGAAATATTCCCTAGCATATTCCAATTATGTGTCGTGAAGTTTCCCACCAAACAAAAAAGTTAGTTTGAATAGACTTTATCTCTATTCGAACAGATTTGAAGTTAGTTCAAATAGAGAAATTAATAATTCTATAGTGTATATAATACACTATATATATATTTTTATTAGTATATATTAAAACTATATATAATAGAGAAATTAATAATTCTATAGTGTATATAATAAACTATATATATTTTTTTATTAGTATATATTAAAACTATATATACTATATAATACTAAGTGTCACTAATAGTATAATACTAAGTTACTTATAAATCTATAATATTGAGTATCACTAATAGTATAATACTAAGTATCATGATAGTATTAATAGCGTAAGTATATGATAATTAATAGTACTATAATACTTTATAGTATATTCTAAGTACTTAGTATATTACTAGTATACAATATAAGTATATTAAATATAAGTATACTAAGTATCACTATTGAATACACTTATAAGTATTATTATATATATACTAGTTAAGTATATTTTACTATATACTATATATACTCATCTAATGTATAATATATATAATATATTGTATATATACTAGTTACTTATAATATATATAGGATATATTATAAGATATATATTATACTCTATACTATATACTATATATAGTTATCTAATATATATTTTATATACTATATTATATATATACTAGTTAAGAAATTTTTTATTAATACTAATATTAGTATTATATATTAGTATTAGTAATATAAAACATATTTGTTTACATTTTGTACTTATATATCTGTTAGTATTATTATATATTCAGTTCGAACAAATACCCTTTCCGTTTGAACAAATAAATATTATATATGCCGCAATACAGTTTTCTTCTCCGAAACTCTCTCTCTCCCTCTCTCGTCATTCGAACAGATCGCATCTCCTCTACTGTTCGCAGCCACCAACTCCTTCGTACGTCGTCAAATCTCTTACTACAAGAGGTATGTGATGGGTTCCAAGGTAGGCCAAGTTTTAAAGATCCCTTGCAAGTTCCAGATGGGTCAATCACAAGATTAATAACTAAGAAGATTGATGAAGCAATGCAAAGAATGATGCAATCCACTTGGAATGAGACTAGCAAGAGCCCAACACTCAAGATGGGCTTGGGAGAAGGAGATCCAGTTTTCATTTATACGATACGTTATGGAAGAAACAACTTGGGCATATTGTTATTGAAGGCCTCAGACTTATTTATTTCATTATAATGGCTTACTTCATTAGTTATAGAAATTTGTTTAGACTAATCGAGCTAGGGGATGCTTGGCCCACATATATTTTATTTTGTTGAATTAGGGTTTCAAGAAGCTAAGTTACTGTAGCGCGGCACTATTCACAGAACTATTGTGACGCCCCCAAATCCCCACGCCCGAACACGGGGAAATCGAGACGTCCGGATGGTGACAACCCGGACCACCATCCTAACGACGTGTGCCAAGTGTGTGCAAGAGCGACAAAGTGCACAAGACAAACGCAGCGAGAAGCAAGTCAATAATTAAGTACCAGAATTTTTCTTAATGTAATACAAACTGTTTAAAACATACTTAAATAAAATATTACAAGAAACACAAATACAAGTTTGAAAACAGATAAAAAGCACAGCATCAGCAACCCGGCGGAGCCGCATCCTCGGGCTCAGCCTCCTCCTCCTCTTCCTCGAACTCTGCACCAAAAGCTACGGAACCAAGAAAGGTTCCGCAGGTAAGTATGACCCAAACACTACCAGATGAAAATACATACAACCCAAACAACAAGAAAACAAGATCAAACAAACACACGCCCCGCTACACATATATTTTAACACGCACGCCAAAACCCAAAAGGCCCACCAACCTCCATAAAGCCAAACCTCGCCATTATCCCAGATAATGGCCCAAACCACCATTTTCCCAGAAAATGGATCATAACCGAAAAACCATACCACAACCCGCTCCGTATGCACCATGATCTCCCCTAGGGATCATCCGCACACCCTGGCTCAGTGCCACACCGTAGAGAACGGCTACGCGTGCGACACCTAAACGAGCGATGCCCAGACTCGTGCCATGCACGTACCGGGCCGGGCCATCCTCTAGCCCTCACCAGCGAAGGGCCACGGGATCGGTGAATAGAGCGATGCCTGGACTCGTGCTCAGCACGTACCGGGCCAGACCCATCCTCTAATTTCCGCTCCCGGAGTCAGTGAGTAGAGCGATGCCTGGACTCGTGCTCAGCACGTACCGGGCCAGACCCATCCTCTAATACTACTCCGTCATCGCGCAGGGCCTCAGAATCGGTGAATAGAGCGATGCCTGGACTCGTGCTCAGCACGTACCGGGCCAGACCCATCCTCTAGTACCGAACTCGTCAGCGCCCAGACGACTACTCAGGGGATGTCACTCAGTATTGACCGCTCCCGAGTGACCAGAGGAGCTCCACCGTGATAATAACCCATCACGGCTTGGGCTCGTGAGACACACGCACCCAAACGCCAAAACGCCGATAAACATGATGCACATGCACGCGATATGCAACGCACACAAATAAAATGCAACGCACGCCACACGGCCCAATCGAAACAACCAATAACAACCAACCAAACAAACACTCCGTCCTCAATCCATCCGACCCCCGAAACTCCTCGGACTCAGTCCGGAATCAACAACCAACAACAAACAATTAAATAAATAATTAAATAAATCAATCAATTGAATGAGCAATATATATTAAAATCTGAAAATAGGGTTTGGAAAATACTTACAGCGCTATACGGTATTTTTAGAAAGCTCGCGGCGTTGCTAACGGCGGAAAAACAGCAACGTCACAGTGAAAATTCACTGTGGCCGTGGGTCCGAAAGACCCACTTTTGAACGGGGACAAACTAGGACACGAGATTGATAGGGAATGGTCTAGAGGTGGTTGTGAAGCTAATGGAAGCGACGGACGGCCGTGGGTGGCGGCGGAATGGCCGAAAATGGCAAATCGGAAAACAAGCTCGTGGGAGCTGCTCCGGTGGTCGATGGAGGCCGGAAATGGGTGGGTTAGGACGGCAAGAGGTCGGTGATGAAGTGGTGAAGAAATGGTGGCCGGAGGTGGAGCGACGGCGGCGGATCGGAGTGAAATCCGTGCGCCCTTTGGAAGCTTTTTCCGGCCAAATGGCCGGCCGGTTGGGGGTGGGTTTTGGAGGGGTGGTGCACCGGAGGGAGGGGGAACTTTTGGGACCGGTGGGGGTCCGGTTGGTGGCCGGACGGCGGCGGTATGGTAGAGAGAAGGTGGCGTCGGCGTGAGGGAGAGGGAGGAGAGAGAGAGAGCACGGGGGGGGGGAGCCGATCGGGGAGAGAAAAAGGGAGGGAAAAAAAAAAAAGAAAAGAAAAAAAAGAAAGAAGAAGAAAGAAAAAAAAAAGGAAAAAGAAAAAGAAAAAAGAGAGGAAAAAGGGAAAAGATGTAGGGAAAAGATGAGGTCCAAACCTCATTCCGGAAAGCAAAACTAACCCGCCAAAAAGATTAAAAAAACACAAAACAACTAAATAAAACACAACACCAAATAAAATAAATTAATTTAAAAACCAACTTTAAAAAACGCAAATAAATTAAAATAAATAGCTAATATATTAATTAAAATAAAAACAATTATTTCAGCGAAAATACACTCAAAAACGGGTCATCACAACTATAGCATGGCACTATTCACCAAGGATATTTTTGGAAAGGGCTGGTTTTATTTTAACCTTGGGTTTTTTTTAAGGATTTAGTTTAAATACTTCTTGTTGTCTCATTTTAAACAATATATGAAAGTTTATCAAGATTGATGAATTTTTTTCATTATGAGTTGAGTTTATCTCCTCTTGTTCTTGATTGAAGGTTGAAACTTATAAAAGGTAAATCACAACCTTTATGACATTCCTTCTTTGTAATTTGGGTTTTTGAGACTGGTTCTTCAACGGGTCTAGATTCTTCCATCCATTGACTTGATTTTGACTTTCTTGAGTGAGTTTTCAAATTGATTATGGGTTCAAGGGATTCTAATTCTGCGGGTTCAAATCAATATGGGTCCTCATAACTTCATTAACTTAGTTTTTTTTTTTTTTTTAAATAATGTTCGGTTTTGGAGGGAGTCTCGAATTGAATCAATTCGACCCCATTTTGTTGTTTTGGGACCAAATCACAAGAAAATAACTGGAAAAAATGATGGGGCTTCACTCATATATCATTTCTACCAATTAAAACCAAGGATTATCAAGGACTGAGTCGACTTAGCCATGGCTATTTCGCTCAGTTCCATTCGAACGGATTAGCATCTGTTCAGATGATTTGAAGGTTATTCGAGCAAAAGATGTTGTCTGTCAGCACTTATTCTAACGGATTGGAGAAGTTTCCAAACATCTTTGTTTTTGTTCGAACAGAATATATTTCATCAAATTGGTGTTCAAATGTGGTTGTTTCCTGTTCAAATGAACATGATAACTAGTTCAAACAGAATATGTTGTGTTCGCACGAATTATTTCAATTCATTTCAATATAGTATGCTACGTTAATAATATAATTACATAATTATTTTGTGGATCAACAGTATACTAATGGCAAGTAGTAGAGGAAGAAAACGTTTCCAACCCTAGACAAGCCAAAGTAGCGGAGCAGCTCCTGCACAGAAAGCTGCGAGGCCTATACTAGTTGAGCGGGAGATCATTCTGGATAACTTCTATGATCTTGCTTAGGAGGGAGGGAGCATACACAACATCATCACCAATCGGGGATGGATACCTTGCTATGGGAGAGGAGTCTGGTGAGCCTCTGTGCTACAACTTATCAGTCTGAGGAGTGACTATAATCTTCTCTCCCCGCATTATTGCTGAGTGCCTTGATCCGCTACGCATATCCTGCAGCAGCTGAGGAGGCTACACCAAGAGTAGCAGTTGCACCATCTGATGCGGATGCACCCTCCGCATCCTCATTGCCAGCACCGGATGTAGAGACCGATGAGCTGGATGTTGGCTCGGATGGTAGTGAGGCCGGCGATGAGGTACCTGATGATAGTCTTACAAATGATCAAGTTCGACAGCTAGTGCGAGATCCTTCGGCTCCTTCATATGATGGTGGCAAGGTGATCCAACAGGTCAACTGTAAAGCATTTTTCAGAATGCTTAATATGATTGTCGGGTATAGCATCCATCCGAAAAAACATAAGATTGATTTTAGGGTCGAGCGAGCCAGATTTTTGTTACGGATAGCTTCCCTAGAGCTGATTGATCTGGCATTGTATTTCTTCCTCCACATTCGAGAAGAGTCACGCTATTCAGGTGGAGGTAGTCTACCATTTGTACTGCTGATATCTAACCTCCTACTCCTTGTGGGGGTTATAGTGACTCCAAGTGAGCGGAGGTCGCTACAGATGGGGCCTCTTAACAAAATCACATTCAGCAAGAGCAAGGGTCACTTGCCGAAGACTCCTACAGTATAAGATTTGCCTCTGCCTACCGATCCAGCTTCTACTGCTGTTGCCGATGTTGAGAGACAGCCTGCTGGGGCTACTTTTGATGAGGTAGGAGCTCTATTGGTAGAGCACCGCCAAATTATGAAGCAAGAGTTCATTAAGCCCATCATGGAGAAATTTAAGGAGCTACATGGGAGCTTAACTACCACCTTACAGGAGGATTTTGATTTCTTTAATAAATAGATATTGTTAGTTATTATTTTACTTTTTTATGTTGTATCGAACTAACTCATTTTGAGATGTAATTAATGTATAGTTTTTATTTTTAGTGTTTGTCAGTCTCTTTATTGTTAATTGTATTTTCTTTTCATTATACTTAACGTTCATGATAATAGAAAAAATAACACTATCTTTAAAGTAATATTTATTTAACTTAAATATTTTTTAATTAATTATATCAAATTAATTTATGAATTCGTAAATATTTTAATTCATTGTAAATCATAATATATAATATATACACATTTTTTTATTTTAAAAATGATAACAAATTAATGGAAAAAATATGTATTACTTTAATATTTTGAACATCTTTAACAATATATTATTACAATTAAATAATCCTATTCGAACAAGGTAATCACCATTTGAACATTTATGTTCCGTCTAAACATATTATAAATCATTCGAATAGACTTAATTATCTGTTTGAACAAAATTTTATCAATTCAAATGGTTTAGACTTTTGGAGACGATATCAATTTATCCCAGAATATCTGGTTTGAACAGATATGTATCCGTTCAAACGGATTTATAAAGTTTTTCATGTTTTAATTTCATCTGCAAAAAGTACTTTTAGAGACGAAACTTATTTCATCCTTAAAAGTAAAATTTGTTGTAGTGGAAGAATGATATGGCCTATGGATGGATGCCCTAACCAATTGAACGATCATTTTCTAATGTCTAATTAAGTTAAATCTTCTAGTGTGGCCACAGTTTAAATGGCTAATCTCTCACAGACACAATGACAAAGCAGGAGTGTTCCTATTTTCAACAATTTTCTTCTGTTATCTCGAAAATTCCCTTTCTAACATTTAGGAGATGCGCGCAATCATTTAACGCAATATATCCCTTCACCTTCAAACCGATAGAAGAAAATAGCCTCTGATCAGAATAGGTTGATAGCTAGCATATTGGCCTTTATGCCCATTAATTAGCCCCTTGTACGTTGTTCCTTCTTCCATTCTACTCTATATAAAATTTGAAGAACCGATACCATACTGATTATATCTCTAAACCAGTACTTTCAATGTTATCAATTTTGGTCGAGTCTTTTTCGATATATTATAATAATATAGTGATAATATATTGTAGTATATTATAATTGTATTATAGAGTATAGTGATATATTATAGTATATTATAATATATAGTGATATAGTTTTAGTATAATTACTAATACTATAGACTATACTGATAATATATAGTTATTTATATATGATTTTATAATTTAATGTTATATTAATTAGTAATTTAGCATATAATACAAAATTATTTTATATATAATTTTATATATTATATATAAAAACTATATATAATATAAAAAATTATATAAAAAATATTTTATATGACATAAAAAATAAAAATAAAAATATGTATAAATGAACTAGTCTGGTCCGGTGTTAGAAAAAGAAAAACTGGAATCGGATCAATTTCAACTGATTTTGAGAAAAATAAAACTAGTATTGAATCACCAGTTAATTCGGTCCAGTTTGTTGATTCACCGGTTTTTTTTCACCCTAGTACCAATAAAGTTGGGAAGAATTGGTTTTTCTTCCCATGATTTCTGCACATGATTAATTACTTGGTTTTTTCTATAATTGCATTATCAGCCATGCGTGCGTAGTTCCATATTCTAATTTAATCTTGTCAAACTCCATGCTTCGTCGACGACTTTAGGGTCGTAGAATTCCAGTCTTGATTCTTAATAGCATTTACCAGTTCTTTCTAGAAAAAGCTTTGCGATTGCTGCCCATTTGTTTCCATGATTGCATGGTGCAAGTATGATCCTATCCTCCCGTATATATCAAACTACTTTTCAATTAATTTGGTCAAAGAAGAACTACAAATGGCAAGATGACACACAAAACCCTTGTATGACTTGCAAAAGCTTCACGTCGGTATAATTTCTAGCTATGGCTATTTCTCAGAAGTTTCGTGAAGATCTTAAATTAATTTATCATATGCCTTAATTGGAACGCCTTGAATATAACACATGCGGCGCTTGCGCGCCACTACAACAAAAATCAGATTTAGTGACAGACGAAACTGTCACAAAAAATGGAAAAAACATCACGAAATACATTAGGTGACGATTATACCCACCGTCACGAAATGTGCGTCACAGAATATATATGGTAACAGTTTAGTGTACAAGCATCACTAAAAATATTTTTAGTGACGGTTTGTGATGTGCCGTTTTATATAACGTTCGAACGTTTGCTTTTCTATGACGGTTAGAATCTGTCACAGAATATAACGTTCGAACGAAAAAAATAATGTTTGAACGTAAAGCAGACAAATTGACATCCGAATGAGGGCAGGTAACGTTTGTTGATTACTGTTCGAACGTATTAAATTTATGTTTGAACGTTTATATGTTCGAACGTTACGTTCAAATTTAGATTCCAACGTAAAGGAAACAATGTCCGAACGTTTTCATCGTAACATTCGGACGTTCTTTCCAATGTTAAGAAACTAGAGTTCGAACGCAATAAGTACGTTCGGAGGTTTGGAACGTTAAAAGTTTAAACATTCGAACGTAAGTTTCAATCGTCGCTGAAAACGTTCGAACGTTATGTGTGGTAACGTTCGAACGTGTGTTCGAATGTGAAATACTGTTTAAAGGTTTTTATTTACATTCGAACGTACATATCAGAAATACTAAACTCATCCCATTAATAAACATACCAATTGTATCATATTACATGACATATTTCACAACCAACAATGTTTGTAATTTTTTTCCAAGTAGATATTAAAAATTTAATACAGTAATAAAATTCATTTTTTTTTCTTTCCTCGTCCACCACGATTCTTTTGCAATGACATAACACGCTCCATTTGCAGCATCATCTCCCGCTGCACTTGCTCTTGGACCTCACTACATATTCTTTCCTCCTGGTCTCTTTGTTGATCCTGCAAACGCGTCTCTAAATGAGACTGTCGCTCTAAAAGGGACTCCAACTCTTGCTGTCTGGATCTCATATACTCATTCTCGCGTTGTGCAGCTTCTAACTCTTTACTAAGATTATTAATTTGTGAAGTCGATGAGGTTGAGGAGGATGAACCGGAATGCTTGAAAAATCGTCCCAAACCTCTTGCCATACTAGAGTTGGGCCCGATCACTTGTGTGAAAATATCTATGTCACTAGTAGAGGATTCCCCAGAAGCTTACTGCAACTCCATTTTTCCTTCCAGTTTGAAAGATCAAAACACACAAATTAATAACGTATTAAAAGAAATACAAATAAAAAAGAATTTAACCATATGTTGCATAATTTATTTAACAATAATGAACACCGCTTACATAATTAATTGCAGCGGCAGGATCCATCCACTCACTATGCTCATTAGTGTGAGCAGCAACATAAACATTAACGAAGGAAAAGTTTTCAGGATCATCACGTTTCTAACAAAACGGCATTAGCAAATTTAAAAAGATGGTGTCAGTATTTTTTTTTTCTTTTTTTTCTTTTTTTTTTATCGAAGAGCCAGTAGCCACCCACCTAGTAGCCCTATCCCAAGTTTATTAAAAAAACCCTCACTTACGATGGAGGAATACCAAAAAAAACAAACTCAAAGAACCAAAAGAACCAAAAAATTACATCTCTCTAATAGAAACCATCCCCAACCGATCCATGCGGATCAAGCCTCTAAGACGACTATTCTCGAAATCCAAACCCAAAAAATCACACACCACACCCTGTACACCCTCTTTTGTCAAAAAATCCGCTACCATATTCGCTTCCCGAAAAATATGTCGAAACCTTGCACTTATCTCCCTAGAAATCCCCTGAATCTCATCCCAATACTCCTATAAAAACCATAGTCTACAAACTCCAGATGTAACCCAATCCATAACAACCAAAGAATCAAATTCTACTAACACATTCTGAAACTTTAATTGTTTACAAAGTCACAAACCATCAAGTAATGCTCGACATTCAGCAACCGTACTCGAAGCAATACCATAATTATGAGCAAAACCAGCAATGCATCTACCGCTAGAATCCCGAATAATACCTCCTCCACCAACCTCTCCCGGATTATTTCGAGCACCCCCATCTACATTCAGCTTCACAGTTCCGACCTCTGGCATCTCCCATTTGATATACTTTAGTTGCTTGTTACGTGTTGGAATGATTGGTAAGTTCAACCTTGGCATAATTTCTTAATCCCCTGTTTTTATTTTATGAAAGCTTTGTACCGAGCAGCAGGCTTCTTGTAGGAACCATTTCACTTGCCGAATGATAACGTCAATGCTGAACGGAACTCCTTCTATACGCGATAAACATCTAGACTTCCATAAAACCCATTGAGATCATAATAGGAATGACTCCCCGCAGCCAGCCCACTTGTGTGTTTTTCTCTGCTTTCTGCCACCAATACAACATCATACCCTTCCAGTTTCTGATATGAGGCAGCCGAACATTACAGATTTCTACAAAGTATCTCCATACCTTTTGAACTTCTGGCCCTGCACATAAAACATGATTCAAAGATTCTACATCTGGAATAACACAACACTGACATTTAGACACTAAAGGAATATTCAGCCGTTGCACTCTTTCATCCGTCGGCACAGCCCCTCTTTTAGCCCTCCAGCAGAAAAAAGACATTTTTTTCTAAACATTAGGCTGCCATAACCACTTCTTCCATTCACATATTTGTCCCTTATCTCTAGATAACTCCCAGGCTGATTTCATTGTAAATTTCCCCTCCACCGTATGCTTCCATATCAACACATCCGAATTATTTGGCTTCAACTTTATTCCAGCCTCTTTAATTAATTGCATCACTTCATCCGGAACCATATCACCAATAACCTCAAGCTTTGGACCCCGGTTATCAAAGACCTCTGCAACCTTAAGGACAATATTTCCTATTACTGGACAAAAATCATGAAGAGGCCCACAACCAACCCAATTATCCATCCAAAAATTCACATTCCCATTTCCCACCAACCATTTCGAATTTTTAATAACTCTCGGCATTAATTCTGCTACTCCTTTCCAAAACCTTCTTTTGCACTTGAATAGCCTTATAGACATGATCTTGGCCAATATATTTCTTCTTAAAAAATTCAGCCCAAAGAGAATCTCCCTTCAACAATTTCCAACCAAATTTCATAAATAAAGATTCCTGCACCTCCATCAAGTCTCTAACACCAAGCCCCCCTTCTTCCACAGGCTTACAAATCACATTCCACGACACCCATTTTCTTTTTCTATTCTCCAAAGAGGAACCCCAAAGAAACTCAGAGAAAATGCTTCTTATCCTGTCAGAAATTCCTTTTGGAATTTTTAAAACCGAAAGCATATGAATTGGAATGCTATTCAGTACATGTTTTAGTAGAATAATCTTTCCCCCAAATGATAAAAGCTTTCTTTTCCACCCCGCCAATTTTTTCTGAATCTTCGACAAGAAACCATCAAATAAATTAATTTTGAGCCAACCCACATACAAAGGAATACCAAGATAACCACAAGGCCAACTCCCCTCTACAAAACCTGATAACCTCTTTATATCCCTTTTACGATCCAAACCAATAGAATTAGAAAAATAAATCGTTGATTTAGTAGGACTCATCAATTGCCCCGACATCTCTTCATACTGATGTAAAATTTCCATAATCCTTCTAATAGCAACCTTACCTCCATTGGCAAAAACCAAAACATCATCCGCATACAAAAGATGCGAAATAAGTGTTCCGCCACCTAAATGATAACACTTGATTCGACCCATCCTGAATTGTTGATTCACCATGCGCGAAAGAATTTCCTGAGACAAAATAAACAGATATGGTGATAGTGGATCACCTTGCCTTATTCCCCGCGATGCCTGAAAGAAACCTTTAGAGCCACGATTCAACATAATCAAGTAACAAGGAGAAGAAATAGCATTATATACTAAATTCCTCCAATTCTCAGAAAAACCCAAACGACGTAAAGCTTCCATAAGGAATTTCCAGTTAACACGATCATACGCCTTTGCCATATCAATCTTCAACATCACGTTCCCACCTCGAACCTTTCAATTTATTCCTTGTACCAACTCCTGTGCCAAAGCCATATTGTCAAAAATACTTCTTCCTGGAATAAACGCCGCTTGCTCCTTCGAAATAATTTTACCAAGTACCGGAGCCAAATGATATACCATAATCTTTGTCATGATCTTATACACCACAGAACAAAGACTAATTGGCCTAAATTGCCCACAACCAACAGGCTCCTCCACCTTAGGTAGTAAAACCAATTGTGTTGCTTTGAAAAAATTTTGAAAAAGGTTGCCCTGCAAAAAATTCCTTTGCCATCTCCACAAGGTCCTCTTTCACAATATCCCAAGCCAGTGAAAAGAAAGAAGCCGAGTAACCATCCGGACCCGGATTGCTGTCTACCGGAATAGACTTTAGAGCCTTCTGCACTTCTTCAACAGATGGTTGTTTACATAGTTCTGTATTTTCTGCTGCTGTTACAACCGGATGCAATAATTCCATTTTCGAACCCTCTGTATTAACACTGGAACATGTAAACATCTGCTAAAAATAGTTTACTGCTTCCGTATGAATCTGATCACTATCGTCCAGCACTCTACCATCTTCCAACAACATTTTTCCAACTTTATTCTTTGAATGTTTAACTTGTAAAGCAGCATGAAAAAACTTTGAGTTGGAATCCCCTTCTAAAAGCCATTTTATCTGTGACTTTTGACATGCCAACATTTCTTCCCGGTTTATCCACTGCAAATGTGACTATTTAGCTTCCAAAAGCTCCATTTCTGTCTGCTCCAAACCAGTCCGTACCAGCTCTTCTTCCAGCAAGTGAACTCGGTCACCTAGTTTCTGAATCTCCACATCAACACGACCAAACACTTCTTTATTCCATTTCATTAACTCGCCTTTTAAATATTTGAATTTTTTCCTAATCCGCTCCATAGCATTCCCCTCAAAAACCTTATCCCAACAACTTTTCACCAAAGGAAGAAATCCTTCATGTGTACCCCAAATACGGAGAAATCAAAAAGGCTTCATATATTGTTCTCGTTGACTGGAAAAATTAAGCACCCTAGGCGAACGATCAGAAGATGTCCGAGGCGGATAACACAAACCAGCTCCCTCAAACTCATTTAGAAATTGCACATTCACCAGAATACGGTCTAATCTCGCCCAAATCCTCCTACCACCAAGCCTTCCATTACACCATGACAATCGGTTTCCTTTCGAATGAATATCCAATAATGCACAATCATTAATGCAACTATTAAAATCCATCTTTGCCCGAGGTGCCTGAAACACCCCTCCTACTTTTTCACTATCGCTACGAATAATATTAAAATCTCCCCCAACCAACCATGGTAACCCTTGAGGATTTTGAAGCCTGAGATATTCCCATAATTCAACCCTTTTATCCCGGAAGCAACTAGCATACACAAAAGACGCAAACAAACGTCTCGACACAAATGAAAACCATCCTGAAATAGCTTGATCTGAACATGAAGACAGTCAAAATCCACCTCCTCTGCCCAAAAAAGCCAAACTTTCCCACCCACTTCTAAATTATTAACAAAAAATGGCAATCTCAACCATCTCGCCCATCTACGACATTTATTCGCACTAATAAAAGGTTCTAAAATAGCCACCACCAACGGATGACTTTTATTCAAAATACGCTGAAGTCTAAATTTCGACGAACCAATGCCCCTAATATTCCAAATAAGAATAGACATAAAGAATTAATTGTTTTTTGAGCGAGTACGACGCTCCAGAGCAATTATAGACATCTCTTTCCTCACCCCCTTCACTTTCTTTAAAGGTATATGCAATTCTGGATCAGAATCAAAATTCTTTTCCGCCAACTCATTTAATTCTCCTTCTTGTTCTCCATCAGAAACTGTTCGGAAAAGGCCAGTCGCATTCCTCAGGTCAGCTTCTATAAATTCATCTTCTCTAGCCAGACTTCCCATCTCAAACTCCAAGGCCTCATCCACCAAACGCAAACCACTTCTAGGACCCGATTTACTCATACTCTGTTCCATCTCTGATTCAGAGCTATCTTCACCGTCCACATCACTCCATTTAGTCGGGCTAATAGCTTGATTATATACCAGTAGTATTACCTCTAGCAACCCTGCATGATCTTTATCTTGTCTACATCCCTCCTGGTTCCGTTGTACATCATTCAGCATAGGTATTTCTAACTCTTTCTCTATTTCCCCATCCTCACACTTCTCATAAGCCACACCCAAATTTGAAATAAATAAAACTGCTCCCTCTTTTCCAACCTCTTCCTTTTTACGTGAATGAATTCTATTCAAAATCTCCATCCACTGAGACTTTGATGATTCTCCTCTTTCCACCTGCGTTGTCTTCAACCCATCCTTCTTTGCTACATTTTTTACTTCTTTCCATATCACTTTCCCTGTTTTTTTATTTCCCCCATCTAAATCAATAGATTTTTTTTGCTTCAAACCAGTTCCCCTTGTGCAGTTAGCATCATTATGCCCCTGTTTTCGACATGAACAACCATACATTGGCAAAGCTTCATAAAAAACCTCTTGATAATGACTTAGCCGACCATGAGGAGGTCCCAACCAAAACGACTTCCTCAGCGAAACAGAAATATCTATCTCCACACAAATTTGTGTCATTTCAGGCCATGTAACACATGCCATCGCATTATCCCTTTTCAAGAATTTTCCGAATCCATCTCCAATACTCCTTAATATTGATTCTTGAAAATAATTTGGAGGAAGGCCTGGTAAATTCAGCCAAACTGGAACCAGAGGAGAGTCTTCCTCTTCTATAAAATCTGGAGACCAATGGAATACCCTGAAAGGTACCCCAAGCACCTCCGAATTTCCTCTTGCCATAACCGAAATAAAGTCTTCTTCTTGACTCATCATCACCAGAATATTTCTTGGATTTTGCAGTTGCTCAATAACTGGTATTTTTCTCAAACCCCAACGAGCTTGAATAAAACCCCTGATTTGGTCAAGAGATGGCCTTCTCCGTAAAAATTTCAAAACCACCGAAAATCTGAATGGTTTAGCCGATAGTTGCACCTCTGTTTTTGAAAACACAAAAAACATCTCCCCCTCATGGAACTTTGGATCCCTATGTGGAATCACGACTGAAGGAAGCATCTGTGGATTCGAACCCACAACATCTGCAAACCGACGAATATGCACCTCCCCTTGATCTATGGAACTATCCACTCTGCCTTCTCCAATCTCCGGTTGAAAAATCCCTCCTTTCCCACAACCCCCCACTGGCGGCTGAGGGCCAGCGCCCAAAGCCATGAAAGAGCACCCAAAATCGCCTCAACGTTTGAGAGAAAAAAGACCTAGTGCCACGTCAACCTATCATAGTGTTAGTACTTATATAAAAGAATAATAGGAAAATAAATGAATTATATAGTTTATTAATTACCATTTTTTCAGCAAGACGATGGAATGATCTTGAACCAGCACGATGGTGAATAGTCAGAGCAGATCTATTATGTGTATTTGTAGAACTTAAGTGCTACAAATGCACATTAAGAATGTTAATTGTAATATATATATATACATATAAGATAAACAACAAATATTAATGTAAATAATTAATGGAAATAAATCTAGAATACCTCATATTCTGGAGATGCAAAAAGATTACAATACTTTATCCAGTCGTCTAACTTCATCTGCTGGAAAGGTGACTGTGCAGCCTCTTCAAACGATTCAAACTTCTTGAAGTGGTCGTCACATCGTCCCTTGTGACGTCAGAATAGTGTAGCCATTAACTCATTCACAGTTCTCAAATCCTCGCTACGACCAAAGTCGAGGTCAAATTCATCCTAATTATAAATTAATTAGGTAAAAAATATGATATACTAATGTAGGTGAAAGAAATGAACTATCAAAGTAAACTCACGAACACACGACTCCGAATGTGTTCATTAATCTCATTCGGCACATCTCGCCAGGAGCGCACATAAAATGGAGCATAAGCTCGGACTATTGTACGAATATAGGAGGAAAGCGCTGCTGCACTATCATCTACTCCTCCAGTGGAATTATCAGGAATTGTGACTTTCAATTTGCCATGCCTTCGATTTTTCTCAAGTGAGATGCCACGTGTATAGCCACGACCGCGACGAGTGAATGCATCAACTAATATAGATAATGTGTATAATTTTTATACTAATATAGTTATTGAGACAAAAATATTAAATATATAAATAATTTTCAACGACATTTCCTTACTAGTAGGTGTCGACTGGGCATCGTTCTCTGTAGTGTTAACTTCATCTTCAGGAACGGACTCTTCAGGTGGGGAGTCCTCAACGGGTTCAGGACTTGGACTTGGTGGAGGAGGCACATTTCTTCTTTTTCTTTTTGACGACATACTCGAAATTAATTATATATACCAAAAAAATTTAATTAGATGAAATTAATTATTATTATAAAATTCTATACTCATATATGAATAAAGTTTTTAGTACTTTTAGTCTTCATCTTCAGATGTATTTTCCATGCTTGTTTCAGAATCTCTCTATAACATCTTCATCATCATCATCAATCTCTTCTTCGTCCTCCTTATCCACTTCCCCTCCGGATTCTTCTTCGTCTTCTTCTTCTGACTCTTCTACTTCTTTCTCACTTTCTTGAATTGAATGATCATTTAATACAGTCGGATCGAGATGGATGAGTGGCACGTCATCTCTACATAAGGGGAGCAACTCGAGTGCACCAAGGTCAACAAATAAGTTAATACCCCCTCCATCTTCTTGGTAGGCCTCTACATTCGAAGTGTCATCTTCATCTCCACTAGTATCATAATCTGCATTCATTCCTATTTCATATATATTTCGAGGGACAAATTTTTGTACGACTCGCCAAGTTATCTCTCCACTATCTTCATCAGAATTTTTCATTGGATCAATCAAGTAATAGATTTGAGTAGCTTGACAAGCCAATAGAAATGGATCATCTTCGTACCATTTATATGCAGTATTTACACTCGTAAAATGATTATCCTTATATATCGAAACCCGACCACCGCCTAGATCCCACCTATCACATTTAATGACATATGTTATAGACCCACCAAGATATTTCAATCCGATAATATCATGAATGACACTATAATAATCAATATCATCTGTTCCATGACTACCCTCGACCAACACACTACAGTTTTGAGTCTTTCTATTACGTTCACGGTCCAGAGTATGGAATCTATAACCTCAAACCGTGCATGCAGTGTCTCGAAGTGCTCTATTTGAAGGACCACAGGCCAATGCATACAATTCAAAAGAGACAGATTCGGGATCACGAGCACGTTGTTCCAAAATCTAACAATTCAAATAATGTTATTAATTACATATTACTTAGAGTTAAAACTTTTATAATCTAACATATCAAGTAGAGTTTAGTTCATACACGTTGTTCCAACCATTCAGAAAATTCTTCCTCGTGTCTTGCCACTATATTCTCTACGCCTTCCGTCTTAAGTTTGTCCATGTGCTCACTGTATATATATATGCAAAATCATATTATTTTATATCACAAAAGTTGTAGTTAACCTCATTGAATCTAGAAATATTTAAACCTTTTACAATGACATACCTGAGATAGTCTTCAATCTCCCGACAATTATTTAGCACGTACCACCGAACTTTACCCAACTCTGTATCAAGTAAATCGTAATCCGTTTGTGCACCCAAGGGTCGTACATTCTGATAAAACACTGATAGCTCACGAGGAGGCGGAGCAGTAAGATTAGCATTTCGCTCTTGACGATTAAATCCTGTCTCAACACCACGAAGATATAAAGAGCAAAATGTTAACCATTCATCATGTATATAGGCCTCTGCTATTGAACCCTCAGCTCTGGCTTTATTCCCAACAATGCGCTTCAGTCGACCCAAATATCTTTCAACTCGATACATCCAACGGAACTGCACCGGTCCACCCAACATTATCTCCCGGGGTAAATGTATTGCTAAATGGACCATGACATCAAAAAATGATGATGGAAAGATCTGCTCAAATTTACATAATATAATAGCAATGTCTTCTTCCAGTTTCTGCAACAAATCTCGCTTTACTACCCAAGCACACAAATCCTTAAAAAACATACATAGTTCGGTTATGGCAACATGTACGGCAGATGTTAGCTTCCCACGAATTCCCACCGGTAATAACTTCTGCAAAAATACGTGACAGTCATGACTTTTCAATCCACCAATTTTCCAGTCATCAGGACTTACGCATCTACTGATATTTGAAACATAACCATCTGGCAGCTTCACACCTTGCAACCACTTGCAGAAGTCCATCCTCTCCTCCCTTGTCATCGTAAAACATGCATGCCGCATGACCACCCTATCACCTTCCACCCGTAAATGTAGATTATGTTTAATTCTGATTCTCTCAAGATCTTTCCTCGTCTTAATCGTATCTTTCGTCTCTTTACTAATAGTAGTTCTATATTATACTATATAGTTTATTATAATTTGTATTATATTAGTTCTTAATCTAATAAATTTTAATTGTTATGGTAGTTCTATATTATACTATATATTAGATTATAATTTGTATTATATTAGTTCTTAATCTAATAAATTTTAATTGTTATAGTAGTATTATATTATACTATATAGTACTTATTTATATTATATTTACTAATACTATACCATATATTAGATTATAATTTGTATTAGGGATTCTTAATCTAAAAAATCTTAATGTTATTATATCATATAATTATATATTATAGTACTTATTTATTTCTTATTTACTAATATTATACTATATATTAGATTATAATTTGTATTATATTAGTTCTTAATCTAATAAGTTTTAATTGTTATTATATAATTATATTATACTATATAGTACTTATTTATATTATATTTACTAATACTATACCATATATTAGAGTATAATTTGTATTAGGGATTCTTAATCTAAAAAATCTTAATGTTATTATATAATATAATTATATATTATAGTACTTATTTATTTCTTATTTACTAATATTATACTATATATTAGATTATAATTTGTATTATATTAGTTCTTAATCTAATAAATTTTAATTGTTATTATATAATTATATTATACTACATAGTACTTATTTATATTATATTTTTTTTTTTTTGAAAGGGGAAACTCTGTTCCATACATTAATGAAGCGGACAATTACAACTTTTGACCTGTAAAATACAAATCAAATACTAACCTTTTCTTGCTCTCCAGCCCACAAATTTCTTTGCAGCTGACAGGGTCTTGTCCTATGCCTTCAGACTAACAGTCTGAGAGACATGCCTCCAGACTAAACGTCTGAGAGACTTAAACCTGTCTTAGACTACCGTCTAAGACAGTCCACACAACTCCCCCTCCCAAAGAGTGGAGTACAAAACTCTACGGACCCTCGGTCCTAGAGACTGTTTCCTACTACTACCTAAAACAAACTAAATAACTGAAGAAACAAGAAAACCAAACGTACAAAACACCAAGAAACCAACACCACACACTGCCACAGAGGTAGAGAAAAGACAACTAAAGAACAATACACCAACAAAACCACTGCAAGCGAAGGCACAGGAGACACAAAAGAGGAGGCTGTGGTGCAGGAGGAACTGGAGGAGAGCCAACGGTCGGAGAGTCCTTTCCCGATGACTGGGATCGCAGAAGGCCCAGTTTTGAATCAGTCGGTAGCTGTCCCAGAGGCGCGTGGCGGCCACGCTCTAGAGCGTCCGAGATTTCATCCCACGCGTGCGGGCTACGCGCCACTCTGTTTGGCTCCGCATTCGGTAGACTTGAAGATCGGCGGTTGGCGAACATCCTGGCGGAGCGCGTGTTGGCGAACGGCGGTTAGAAGGCTTCCCGGTCGGCACTCCCCCTTATATGCCTGAAAACACAAGCTACAAAAATGAAAAAACTGAAAAAAAAAAACGAACAGAAAAAAAAATGATGAAGAGCGAAGAAGGGAAGAGGGGTAGGGGGAGGGAAGACAATGGTTCGCTCCCCCCCCCCCCCCCCCCCCCCCCCCCCCGGTCGAAATGCAGAGAGTTTGGGAGAAGGGTTTATAGGGAGAAGGGAGAGAGAGCGATGAGAAAAGGGAGACTTATTTATATTATATTTACTAATACTATACCATATATTACATTATAATTTGTATTCGGGATTCTTAATCTAAAAAATCTTAATGTTATTATATAATATAATTATATATTATAGTACTTATTTATTTCTTATTTACTAATATTATACTATATATTAGATTATAATTTGTATTATATTAGTTCTTAATCTAATAAATTTTAATTGTTATTATATAATTATATTATACTACATAGTACCTATTTATATTATATTTACTAATACTATACCATATATTACATTATAATTTGTATTCGGGATTCTTAATCTAAAAAATCTTAATGTTATTATATAATATAATTATATATTATAGTACTTATTTATTTATTTTTTACTAATATTATACTATATATTAGATTATAATTTGTATTATATTAGTTCTTAATCTAATAAATTTTAATTGTTATTATATAATTATATTATACTATATAGTACTTATTTATATTATATTTACTAATACTATACCATATATTAGATTATAATTTGTATTAGGGATTCTTAATCTAAAAAATCTTAATGTTATTATATAATTTCAAATATAATAAATATATTGCACAACAAATAATCACACTACATATTATATATTACACAATAAACAATCCTTCACACATATTACACAAATAATCCACAATAAACTATATATCAAAAATTTCACAATAACAATCCTTCAACAAAATTTAACAATAGAGTTTAGTATAATATACCTTGTGCTCACAATATCCTCCTCTTGCAAATCACAGGTTTTCAACAATCCACAACAAACAATCCTTCAAAAAATTCACAAAACTAGGTAGTTAAATACATATAAAACAAATTGACAAATATAATATAAATTGTAAATATATTAAGCTTTGAAAAATTTACCTTACTTTCTCCTTTAGGAGGAAAAAAAAAATACGCAACAAAAATAAACACAAAATCTTTCCCTAACTCAATCTATCTCACTCTAACCCTCTCGCACTCTAACTCACTCTAACACTCTCTCTATCCTCTCTCACTCTAAGCCTCCTCTTCTTCCTCTCTCTCTCTCTCTCTACAACTCTGTGCTCAGCTCTTAAATCCTTCACGCACGGGATGAAGCAGATGGATCTGCTTTCCCGTGCTTGAAAGTTTTATATTCTGCTTCTAATACAATAAACGTTCGGACGTTCATTAATGAGCGTTCGAACGTTTCACTCTCTTGCTAACGAAATATATTTTACGTTCGAACTCTAAGTTATTCCGCTCAAATTCTGAAAAATATGTTCGAACGTATTTATAATCCCGCCCACGTCGTCAATTTAACGTTCGAACGTGTATATAAAACGTTCGAACGTTTTAGGGTTCCAAACTTAAGCGGGAAATAACCCGCCCATTTTTCAAATACGTTCGAAAGTATAACATGTATGTTCGAACGTATTCGTACTATAATGTTATATATTATTATATCTTATATTATAGTATTTCATTGATTAAGTGAAAAAATAATCTTTATTAATTGTATATTATATATCATTTATATAATATAGTAAATCTAGTATATATATAGTAGTATATAAACTATAATATTATATTAAATATTATATAAATATGAACATATTATATTATACTACTATATATTAATACTATTATATAAAGTCTTATGTGATATATATATTAATAGTATATATTATACTATTAATATATAATATATAATATATTATAATGTAGTCTTATATAATATAGTACCATAGTCCATATATAGTAATACTATATACAAAATAGTCTATATATAGCATATATACTATATACTACTATAGTAAATGTATCTTATATACTATAGTAGTCTTATATAATATAACACTATATACTATATATACTATAAACAATATTATATTAAATACTATATATACTATATATATATTTAATATATATTATATATACTAGATAGTATATATATTAATACTATTATATATACTATATGATATAAATAGTATCTATACTATATATATAGATAGTATATCTATTAATATAATATACTATTATATATACACTAGATTATATATTAGAATATATATATATATAATATATATTATAGTACTCTAATATAATATACTACTATAGTATATTATATTATAGTATATTATATTAGTAATAATATAGTTATAATACATATACTATAATATATTAATAATATATAGTATATAATATATACTATAATATATACTAAATATTATAATATTTAATAAATGGCTTACTATAAAATACATTGTGTATATTTTGTTTAATAAATATTATATAAACTATACTATACTATAGTTATATATTATATAGTTATTATCTATCTAATATAATATATATAATATTATATATATTATAATATCTTACTCCATGTGATATTTAATAAATTATATATATATACTATACTATAGGTATTATATATTAGTACTGTTGTATATAATATATATACATATTAATATATACGTATATAATATTTACTATATTATATAGTTATTATATATTAGTACTTCTATAACTATATAAAAAATATAATTTACTTCATACACGTTCGAATGTTTTGTAAACGTTCGAACATATTTAATTAAACGTTCGAACGTTAACTGTATATAAAGTCTTCACCGACGGCCGAATAATATCATTTCGTCCTCTCCACTATCCGTACATCGTTTCTCCGCCACACACGCTGCCGCATCTGCCGCCATACGCCACCGCAACAGTCACTAAAAGGTAATGTGCCCTCCCCGTCTCGGATAGACTATTATATGTATCGGTGGGTTTCAAAAATTCGAAACCCACCCAAGGCTGGATATTCTTCTTGAATTTCCGACCACTATTGGTTGTTAAACCTTAAACAACCACCGTAGAAACACTCCCCATAGCCTATAGAGTAGTTTTATGGTTTTTTTTTTTTGCTTCGAAACGCACGTTTCGAAGTTTTCGGAAATGGCTGAGTTGACTCAGCCATTCTGTCTCGTACGTTTGAACATTACAAAATAAACATTCGAACATGTGACGTTTAAGTTTTTTACGTCTAAACGTTATGTTGTAACGTGCGAACGTAAAATTTCACATTCAAACGTTTTTATCCAACGTTTTCAGTGGACGTTGGATAAAACGTCCGAACGTAAACCGTTTGAATTCTTTCGTTAGCAAATACGTCTGAACGTGTGACGTTTCAAGTTCATTATGTCCGAACGTTACAGTATAACGTTCGAACGTCACTGTGCGAATTTATTAAAGGTACTATCGAACGTTTAAATATGACATTCGATACGTACGTTCGCACGTAAATAGAACATTCGAACGTATAAATAAGACCTTCGGATCAGATTTACGTTGCTGAATACATTCGAACGTTTCTTCAAAGTTACATTCGGACGTAAATTTACATTCGGACGTCATTTTGTTATATTAGTTTGACTAAGTACCTTCGAATGTTAATGGTTTACGTTCGATTATTTAATATTACGTTCGAACGTCAAATCATTGTACATTCGGATGTAATTTATTTCTAAGTAGCATAATTTTATAGTTCGAATCTCAATTGTGTAACGTTCGAACGTTTCTTTATTTAATTTAATTTCTATTTTCTCGTCTTATTATAGTCTATTTTGGGTATTTAAATAGTTGAATTTTTTAATATATTTACTGTCAAAATTATGTAAATTTATAATGACAATATTTTAATTTTGTATAATCCATATATGTCGTAATATGTATATATATCTGCAAAAATTTAGGGATTTTTTTATTATATTTTAACTTGTATTTTTTTTTCCTCAGGATATGGCTCACTTTATGACAACGAGGAAACGAGGGAGGGATGGAGGCAATCCAGACATTGCTCGGCTTGGGGCACGAACTGTCATGGGTAAACGAGAAATTTTGATTAATCAGTTCGATGAGCTCAGCTGGGAGCAGAAGACGCTCAGAGACGTCTTTGTCACGAGAGACTAGGTCCCAATTTGCACATTGAGGGGAAAGATTTACCCCTCAATGGTCCGGGAGTTTTACATTGGGATGGCCACCATGCCTAACGATGCATCATCCCATACCCTCACTATACGTGGTGTACAGTTTGAGTTCTCGGCGGATGTTATCGTCGAGTTACTCCAGATTCCCTGGATACTGCCTGAGGCGACAGCTTCTCAAGCTGGTGACACAGCAGCTACATTTGCTCCTGGCACCTTTGAGGCAGATCCAGCCACTTCTGCTTCATCTACGGGCCCTGTTGACACTATGCCCAGTGAACAGGGAGATCGGCCCGAAGGCAAGGATATTGCTCCAGAGGTTGGTGATGACGAGCGGGATCAGGATTTCTACATCCTCACTGGCACAGACCGCACGAAGCTGGATAGGCCGAACTCCTTCAACCAGAATCAGTTGCTGCCTTTCTTCCGCATGTTGCAACAAATATAGACCCTGTGGCACATAAGACCACATTCAATCGGGCTTGCGCACAGTTCCTTATTTGCTTGGCACGTGGAGATCCCATTGACTTGCCACTCGTTATATTTGAGCGGATCCATTACGAGGCCAACATTGTTACGACGGATAATCTCCCGTATAGAGTCATCATCAGCCGCTTCTTACTAGCCCAGGGAGTGCCACTCCAGGCGGAGGAGATGGTACTAAACCAGATGAGCCCCATCGACATCACCACACACCGTCGGAGCATTGCACAGGGGAGAGGCTTAGCTCGGCGTCATGCTGCTGTTGCTGCTATATCAGATCTTGCTCCGACCGAGGCTGGGGCCGATGTTGCTCCCCCGTCTGCGAGTACTAGCCAGCAGCTGGTGACTGCATCTGCAGGGGATGTGCAACCTGCTTGGGTTGATGTAGTGATGACAAATATGAAGGCGCATATAGATTGACAGATCGATAGACAGATTGCACATATAGATCAAGCTGTCGCACATCTTGCAAATCATGTAGATGTGCTAAATAATAAGGTTGAGACATTGACTGAAGAGTTTCGATCTTTTGTAAACCAGCAGTACTTCTGAATGTCATTTGTTATTATATAATCATATTTTGTTTTCTATTTTCGACATATGTAATTGACAATATTATTTAATGTATGTATTGTAGCTTAATTTATACTCTCAATGACGATTAATATTATGCAACCTTAATATTAAACAAATATATATTATGATTAATTTTTGCAAATTAAAATATAACATTCGAACCTTACAAATACGTTCACACGTAATTACATATAACGTTCAAACGTTGGCACTAAAATGTTTACGTTCGCACGTAAATATACGTAACTTTCGGACGTTATTGTGACTTGTGAACAAATTAACTAAAACGTTCGAACGTTAAAAATTTGTTCCCTAACATTTAGTGACAGTTCCCACAAACCGTCATAGAAAATGACTTTTAGTGACGGTTTAGAGACTATCACTATCTTCAATCCGTCACTAAAACCTATATTTGTTGTAGTGCGCACACATATAATATCAAAGATGCAAATTTGTCTTCAGCACTAAATTTCAAGGAAACTTCAATTTTCTGCAGTATGACAAATTAGACTATTCCAAAGAATAAAAACCTGGCTTTAAAGTTAAACTACGAAGCAATTGACTATCCATACCTCACCTGAGTCTATAAAATGGTGCCAAGATCGATCACTAATACATCCATATCTATTAAGATCAAGAGATCAATTAGGAAATCTCTGATAAAAAATGGTTAGAGATTTTGTTTCTCTAGATCACGTTGGTGCCCATGCACATGATGAATTGGGTGTTGCGTTGAAGAGCTCGAGTGGACTACTTTTGGTAGGTATGATTGTCATGTCTCTCTCAATTATATCAATGGTCATCTTTGCTTGTGTCGAGGATAACAATGACCATCCCAGAAGAAGAAAGGGATTTAGTGGAGGTGGAGGTGGAGATGGAGGTGGAGGTGAAGATGGTGGAGGTAGAGATGTTAACAGAGGTGGAGATCGTGGAGGTGGAGATGAAGATGATGGTGGAAGTGGAAGTCATGGAGGTCGTCATGGAGGTCATCATGGAGGTCACCATGGAAGTCATTATGGAGGTCATCATGGAGGTCACCATGGAGATCATGGAGGTGGAGGTCATTATGGAGGTCATGGAGGTCATCATGGAGGCCACCATGGAGATCATGGAGGTGGAGGTGGAGGTGGTGGTGGTGGTGAAGGTTGTGGAGGTGGAGGTGGTGGTGGTGGTGGTGGTGGTGGCGGGTGTTAATTAAGAAAGATGTGAGAATTGATCACTAATTATGTTTTCAATGATCTGTTTGTAGCATTAAGTATATACATATATATATAGTCAAAAAGAAGAATTAAATAACAAAAATAAAAGAATATTATTTTGTATATTCGATTAATCTCCAGCATATAATATATGCATGCAGTATTCTCTCTAAGCTAGTTAGCTGCATCTTCTCCTAATTATATTGAAGTTGAGCATAAAGAATAGTGGAATTGATGTAGTGATAATTTGTTTTCTAGTACTACTTCTGCATCATCTACATATGCTTCCATTGTATGGATGTTATAAGAAAACCAAATTAGCAGTGATTCCATACCATAACAGCCACGTCGGCCACTTGGTTCTCCTTCCGCAGAACCTAGGCCCTTCATTCCAGACTCGAAAATCTCCAAAGTATGTGCCTCCTGTTTTGGGCAGTCCAGTATCAGCACTCGAGATCGTCGATTGACATTGTCGGGAATCTCTTTCATGCACCATAGGTATCTCTGCATCCCTTTATGATCTATCTCTCCCCCTTCATCCTCGCTTGTTGCTTTTTGCAAAAATTGTGCATTTTGGTTGTAGAATAGTATTTTGCCACCGTGTGTATGAAAGCTAGTCCTTTCTAGGCATATGCTAAGCGTCCTTCTTTCTCTGAATACCTGGTGGTTTTGATTAATTAGTTATGGATTTATTCCCTTTGTTTTCGATTATTCGTGGCCCCTTTACTGATGCACTGTTTGTGTTTGTCTCCTTCGACTGTCTTTGAAATACCAAACTGTCACCCATTCAAAATTAGTGAAAATGTTGGGTGATTGTAGAGTCTCCTTTAAATAACCTACAATGCCTTTTATGTTTTCTGCTTGTTTCAAGTGCAAAATTGTTAAGTATTGGCATTGGTACTAGCTTAGCTATCCTTGTATTATATCATAGTTGTCTTTGTCTATTTTAATGAAGCCCCTTTTGTCCATATTAAAAAAAAAAAAAAAAAAACCAAATTAACCAATAAATTATGTAGAATTAATTAATTACATATATATCACTACTATAAAAAAACTGCTTATTTACAACCAATTATTTTCACGAAATGATTATTTTCAACTAAAATGAGTTACAAATAGTCTTTTGGTTGCAAAAGATTGGTCATAAATACTTGTTTTTCTTGAAGTAAAGTGATGGAAAACTTCTTTTAGATGATATATATATATGTATTAGATATTCAAAAATAGGAAACCTCATAGATCTCTAATTATAGATCCTATAAGTAGAGATATATACCATTGTTTTTGGGCAGAGCTACTCTAGATACTCGATCTTTTCTTTTAATAAAACTATGGCAGTTCTTAATAATGTGATTCATGTGCTCTAATCCTTTAAGCTACTAGAAGGGTCTGTCTCTACGTCTATCTAGATTTGTTCTAGAGTACCTCGATCGATCCTCGAGCTTTACAAGCTAATATTTTTTTTTTTTTTTTTTTTTTTTTAAGAAGAGGACGGTACCCCAATTTTATTGATAGCCCTCACTTTTGGCGGAGGAAAACCGTGGTTACAACCCGACACCTGGGTATTACAAATAAGAAACCAAATACATCCCAGGTATCCAAAACCAAAAAACCACCATCCAAATAAAGAACCTTAACATATGTTCAAAATTACAAGGACCAGGACAAAACACCAAAACAAAAACCCTGCACCTGCAAAAAGAAAAAACCAAACACACATACAAAGAATAATAGTAAATCAAGATTATAAAGAAGAACAACCAACTTACCAGGAACAAACCTATGAGATGCGCAAATAAGGAAGACCAAGCCTATCCATCCGAATAAAACCTCTTAATTTAATAGGAATAGCATCATCATTATCCCAATCCATGGTTAAGCCCTTAGCACCCTGCTTAGCAAGAAAATCCGCCACAGCATTTCCTTCACGAAAAATATGACAAACACGATACTCCATGCACATAAGATACGCATTTAATTCATCCCAGAAATCCTCTAAATACCAGATATTACAAGACCCTTTAGTGATCCAGTTAACCAGAAGCTGAGAATCTGTCTCAATCTCAACGTGAAAAAACCCAAGGTGAAAGCACCTGCGAACCCCTTCCAACACACTACGTAACTCCGCATAATTATTAGAACCATGACCCAACGACACAAAATACGCCATACAGAGTTTACCACCATTATCACGAATAACACCCCCAGCACCAGCTGCCCCCGGATTACCTAAACTACTACCGTCAGTATTAAGCTTCACCCAACCAAATTGAGGCCTAGACCATCTCACCACACGTACCTGCTTAGGTTTAGGAGCTAAGACTGGAACATCAAGTCTATTCAAAATAGCAACATCCTGATTAGAAAGCTTAGAAACTTTCATGACCAAATGCATAATTCTACGAAGCCAAAATTTAATAACTTGCCAAACTGAATCAGCAGTAAAAATCTTATCTTCATACCGGGCTTTGCAACGCCAATCCCAAAGTTTCCACGAAACAATAGAAGGAAGAAGGCCAAAGATATTTCTAATTTGCGAAGCCTTACTCGCACGACGAAACCAAAAATTAATCTGATCCTGCCAAGTTTGAAAAACCCCCATGTGAACACCTAACTGAATCGCAGCCATACGCCAAATCTGACGAGCAAAATCACCAGTACAAAGCACATGATTCAAGTCCTCAACGTGGCCCCGAACGCAACAATGACATTTAGAAACCAAAGGAATCCCAACAGTTTTAATCTTCTCATCAACACTCAAACAGTTATGAAGGGCCTTCCACATCATAATAGAAATTTTCTTAGGGAGATTATTATGCCAAATCCAATCAGCCCAAGGTAAAGGAGACGCCCTGATCCTAATACAGTCCCAGGCACTCTTAGTAGTAAAATTTCCGTCTGTGGCCTTTAACCAAATTAAGACATCCTGCCCATCCCTCCTTCTAGCCAACAACT
Organism: Carya illinoinensis; assembly: GCF_018687715.1. NCBI lineage: Eukaryota > Viridiplantae > Streptophyta > Magnoliopsida > Fagales > Juglandaceae > Carya > Carya illinoinensis. The sequence goes on from NC_056761.1 coordinate 36,449,021, forward strand.
GACACAATTCATAAGCTTTCTGAGGTCCCACAAGTCTTTCCAAGAGAGGAACATCCCAACCATTATCAAGACGACACTCTTTGATCTTCAATAAAGGTTGATTTATAACTTGATAATGACCATTGAGCGGACCGCCCTCAACCCAATTATCATACCAAAAGGAGATATTACCCTCTCGAACAAGCCACTTCGAATTATTTAAAATGTCGGGAATACTTCGCACAATAGATTTCCAAAAATGAGTTCCCTTATATGGCTGCAAAAGAGAAATATGATTACCCCTGATATATTTGCCCCTAAAAAAATCCGCCCATAAGGACTGACCCTTAAGGAGCTGCCAAGCAAGTTTCAAATGTAAGGCTTTTTGAATATCACTAAAGTCACGAATACCCAAACCCCCCTCCTCAATAGGCTTACAAATATTCTTCCAAGCAATCCATTTCCTCTTACTTCTACCTTCAGTATCACCCCAAAAGAAAGAGCTCAAAATCCTATTCAAGGCTGTAAGAACAGATTTAGGAACATTTAAAACAGCCAACAAATGAGTAGCCATACTAGACAAGACATGACGAAGAAGGATGGTACGACCACCACTAGAGAGCATCTTCATCTTCCATCCTGCTATCTTTCTTTGAACCTTACCGAGCAACTCACCAAAATCCCCAACTTTAAGCCAACCATCAACAATAGGAACACCCAAATATTTAAAAGGAAACGTACCTTCAGCAAAACCAGTGATACGAAGAATAGAAGTTTTCCTTGCAAGGGGAATTTTTTTAGAAAAATACATAGCACTTTTCTCTCTACTAAGAACTTGCCCCGTCCAATCTTCATAAAGATTCAAAACCTGCATCAAACCTTTCATGGACCTTTTACCACCATTAGCAAATATAACAATATCATCCGCATACATAAGGTGGGAAATGAGAGGGGTACCTCTAGCTTGAACGAAAGAACCAATTTTTCCATTTCCAAAAAAATTCTTAAGGAGGCGGGAGAGCACTTCTTGCATAATGATAAATAAGTAAGGGGAAAGCGGATCCCCTTGCCTCAAACCACGCTCACCCTTAAAGAAACCCAAAGAGGTACCATTCATCATAACAGAGAACCAAGGTGTGGAAATACAAGATTTTATCAGCCTGCAGAATTGAGGGGAAAAACCAAAAGCATCCAAGACATGTAAAAGAAAATTCCAATCAACCCTGTCATAAGCCTTGGACATGTCAAGCTTAATCAAAACATTCCCTCCATTAATATTTTTGTGAATAGAGTGGACCATCTCTTGAGTAAGGCTAATATTTCAAAAATACTCCGGCCAGGGATAAAAGCCCCTTGCTCTTGAGAAATAAACTTACCCAGAAGACTCGTCATACGACCCACAAGAATTTTAGCACAAATCTTATACACCACTGAACAGAGGCTAATAGGCCTAAATTTATCAAATCCAGACGGTTTTTCCACCTTAGGAATCAAAACAATAAAGGAAGCCGTGTAAAATCTGGGGAACACATTATTCTGAAAGAAGTCAGAAATAGCAGCCAATAAATCCTCTTTAACCACATCCCAACAGACCCTATAAAAACCAGAACCAAAACCATCCGGACCGGGACTACTATCAATGGGAATACTAAAGAGAGCCTCCTTAAGCTCCTCAAGAGACGGGGCTCTGCAAAGAACCGCATTCTCAGCATCAGTAATCACAGGAGAGATCAAATAACTAAGATCAGGCAAATCCCTAGTACCCTGAACCCCCAAAAAATTTTTAAAATACTCGACAGCCGCTTGATGAATATCTAAAGGGGTATTAAGAGAGGTACCATCCAATAAACACATCTCAGTAACTCTTTTATTGTTCTTAGCAGTCAAATAAGAATGGAAAAATTTAGAGTTATGGTCTCCATCTTTCAGCCAACTTTTCTTGGCCATATGAGAGAGGCGAGTGTCCTCTCTATTCATCCAGGTAAAAAGATCCATTTTAGAACTCAAAAGATCATTCTCATCCTCAAGATTAAAACAAGTTTGAAGCCTATTTTCCAACCTCTCAATACGATGTTCTAAATCTTTTATCATCACCTCAGTTCTACCAAAAACAGTCCGATTCCAATCCCTTAAAGCCACCCTAACCCGTTTCAACTTAAGAGAAAGATTAAAAAGCCCAGAACCAGTACCGCCAATACTCCACACACTCTCTACTAGACGAAGGAAGTCAGCATGATCCGTCCACATAAACTGAAACCGAAAGGGGCTAGGGCCATACCTGAAAGGATCCTCTCCCATTTGGATAACTAACGGAGAATGATCAGAGGTAGTGCGGGCTAAAACCTGGAAAAACACGTTAGGAAAACAGTTAAGAAAATTTGAATCAATAAAACATCTATCTAACCTTGCCCATTTGCGAGCCAAGCCGCCTTGTCCGTTGCACCAAGTCATCTTCGGGCCTTTTGAGCACATTTCTAGCCAACCATTGTTGTGAATGCACAAGTTGAAATCTTCCATAGCAGAAAAGGGACGTGGATGACCTCCCCGTCTTTCTGAATCATCCTTGATAATGTTAAAATCTCCACAAATAATCCAAGGAAGGCTACTACATCCTGAAGCCTCCAAATCCTCCCAAAGCATCTGCCTCTCACGTTGATTGCACTTAGCATACACAACAGTAAGAACAAACACGTGACCATTCTCCTCAACTTTAACAGACACAAATTGGTTAGACGCAGCCAACCAATGAACCGAAACAGTCGAATTCCACAATAACCAAATTTTCCCTCCTTGTGCTTCATTAGTGATAAAACACTCACAGCGAAGACGCCTCAAAAGTCTCGGAATTTTCTCCTCCATCAAAAAAGGTTCGGCCAAAGCAATTATATTAGGCCTAAAATTTTTTATAATTTTTTTCAAACGCAAAAGAGAAGTACCAACACCCCTAATATTCCAAAAAATGATTGGACTTATCATAAATTTAATTTAGAGGGACGAGTAACCACTCGAGTGGAGTTTCTTTTTTTCAACTTACCAACGGCAATTTTTGGGCCTTCGGATTCAGACCGATAATCTTTTTCCATATCATCTTTAATCGTGTCCCTCTCAAGACCACAATCCGATTGAATATCTATAGCCATATCATACTCAGCCACAATCACGCACCCATCTTGGACAGCTTCTTCCCCACACTCATCATCCATTTCCTCATTTTGCACAGGTTCTAGTTGAATCTTCAAACTGGGCCCTGCCTCTCCAAGACCCAAAGCATCACCCATAAGCCCAACAACCTCCACTCGGTCTGTACACTCCTCACGTTGGACCCCGTCACTACCAGGCTCACATGTCCCACTGCTGGTTTTACACTCAACCTCAGCATGCACAAAATCATCGTCGGCTTCCTCCATTTGCAGCGTGTCAATCGGCTACAGGTCTTGAGAAACAATCCTCTCATCGTCACACTCATCCGTAGCAGGACCCACTATCGTTAAGGGCTCTTGGACTGAATTCCGTTGCTCCTCCTCCATAACTCCATCATTCCCGGACTGTACTGCAAGGTCAGAACTTATTACATTGTGTTCCTCCGTGGCCACTACTTCTACATGCGCTTCCAACCCACTGTGTCCCCCTTTTACCACCCACTTCTTTCCTCCTTGAACCTTCTGTTGCTGATCACCCCGTCTACAAGTTTTCTGATTATGTCCCTGACACTTACAAGCTAATAGTTAATTAGATGGAAAATCATCAGTATTTACAATTCTTTTTTACAACTTTTATATAATGATATGTTAAATGAGTCATATTTTTATAAAATAATTTATTATATAGATAGGAGTGTCGAAATCTAGACCCAACAATTTACGGTACGAGTTGACGACAACCACCATATGCACGCACCACCTTTGAAAGCATGGTTGGTCATGAAATTACCTTTCCCAAACTGTGTAACCACCAAGCCTGGCTGAGAACCACCTCGTAACTTGATTATTGAACTCTTATACGAATAAGAGAGATCATGTTTATGTAATCCCACTTAATTATTGAACTCTTATCCAAATAAGAGAGATCGTGTGGACCATAATTTATAGAAACTACGAGTCTCCGTTTAAGGATCTAAACGCATGTAGGGATACATTTATTTAGACTTTTCTTATTTTCTTTAAAATAGATTACAATAATATTGCATTAGCATATATATAAGCACAGGACACTCGTCGTACTTGATGACCATAAGGTTAGTCTTAAAAAAATAAAAGGACACACATTATTAGAAAATGAAAAACAACTTTAAGAAATGAAAAGATACCCTTAAAAAATTGAAAATTCTTCTTCGTAGAATGTACAAAAGTCTTCGTAAGCTGGATTTGTTTAAACTTCGATCGAAATCTATTGATTTATTTATTAGTTTTATGATGAGTTAGGATTTTTCAGAGGATGTGGATATAGATAAATTTTTGGCTGATATGGCATCATATATATGGAGCTTCAGAGCATCATGAGCTTGTGGGAACAAAATCTACAATTAGGACATATCACGATCATGTAAAATGTATATAAAATTACTGTTTAGTCCTTACTGTAAATAGATAGTGTAAGTAGTTAGTTAGAAGTTTCCTGTTATGTGATTTTACTAATTAGTAGTTTACTTTACTCGTATAAATTCAAAATAATAATAATATTAAGAAATAATATTCTAATAATATTTTATTTAACTTTTATTTTTCATTTAAAACTATCTCGTCCAATCTCTGAATCCAAACCAACATTTAAGGAGAAGCAAGCAAAAGTTTTATTCTAAAATATTATATCCAGTATGCAATATTCCGAGAACAAAAAAAAAATGTTATAAAATGCATTTTTTATTAGCTGTTGGCACAAAATCAATGAAGGCTTAGCTGGAATATATGTGCAAGAGTACATTATTAAACATTGTCGTACAAACACATGCAAATTAACACCACTGGCATATAGATAACATGCATGAATGTGTAGGTGCAGTAGAAGAGATTGGATAATGAATTTTCTCATCTTTCTTAATTAAGTGCACCCCCAACGCCGCCACCGCTACCACCTCGACCTCCACAAGCACCACATGATCCTGTGCTAGCTCCACAAGCAGTACCACCTGATTGATCTGTAGCTGATCTAGTACCTCTAAAACTACCAGTACTACTTAATCTAGATCTATGGCCTCCATTTCAGTTGCGAGGTGAGCCATCATCATCACCATCACAAGCAAAGATGACCATTGATATAATTGAGAAAGACACGATGATCATGCCAGCCAAAACTAGTCCCCTCAAGCTGGTCGCGAAAGCAAGACCTGATTCGTCATTTGCATGGCCGGCTAGTTCAGAAACAAAAACTCACACCATTTTTGGGATTTCCTAATTGATCTCTTGATCCTTCTTAGTTATGGAACTCATTTCATAGATGCACACACATGACATAGTACTTTTTTCTTTCTTTCTGATTTTTGAGAAATTTCTGTTTAACTTTAAGGCTTGTTTGGGCAGTGAGTAGTTAATATTTTATCATTATTTTTTCACTACTATTTACAGATCATATGAGATTACCTAAATATACCCTTAAAACTGTGTTGTTTTTTCTTTCTACGTACATATGAAGTTTCCTTGAGAATTAATGAAGACGAATTCACTAGTGAATTCGTGAGATATTTTTAGATCAGTGAGGTCATTTTCACAGCAAGTGTGAAGAAAAATATAGTATAGTACGTATTTCTATGACTATTCTATACCGTGAAGCTTCGGAAAAGTGTTTCGTGTGCCATTGTCAATTTGACCCAATTTATTCAAACACATTGATTGACAAGAAGTATTAAATTGGATATCTTAGCATTGTGATTAACTTCATCATTACTCTAGTGTTGTGGTTCATGCAAATCTTGGCAAGTACGTCCTAGTTGTGAGGCAATTCCACGAGGGAAAACCTTAAAGGCCCAATATCATTTAATTTGGATGGTGAAATTAGATAAGATGAGTTGAGATAAAAGTTGAAAGTTGAAAAAAATGTTATTATAATATAATTTTTTAATATAATTTTTGTTTCAAAATTTGAAAACATTGAATTGTTTATTATATTCTATGTAGAAAGTTTAAAAAGTTGTAATAATTAGATGAGAATGAGATGAGTTGAGAAATTCTCTCAATCCAAACTACCCCTTAATAGGAGGTTGACACCTCACCCAACTTTTAGTGAATTACAAGAAGCATGGGATTATCACCAATTTCAGAAATAATAATAGAGTTATTTTATTCTTGATTCGATATGTAGAGCATACCATCAACATCACTTAAATAGAAAGATTAGATTTGTACAATTAAAATTTTAAAATTTATTTTCAAAATCTAATTATAACATATAAGTATTTTATTCGGTATGTTCCATACACCTGACTAGATAATAGAATTTTTCATAGTAATAATACTCACCAACTTGCATCCGTGGAGGTCTTTTTCCCTGTCTTAGTACATGTTAGTACGAGGCTGTCTCTATCAAGTTTACATCATGGGAGAAACTTTAGAAGAATTATGTCAGAGGTTGTCATTGTCGGAGCAAGAAAAAGAGGAGATCATACTGGATGAAACGCTGCTCGAAGAATCTAGGCAAAGGGGTGAACATTGTTTATTAGTCTCATTATTAACAAAAAAAACCATACAACTGTGAGGCATTCAAGTAAACTCTAAAGAAGATTTGGCGTCCTGTAAAAAAGATATGGGTGAAGGATTTGGGGTCTAAAATTCTTCTGGTGGAGTTTGAAGATCAGAAAGAAAAGGCTAGGGTGCAATGTGAGGGTCCTTGGTCCTTTGATAGAAATATGATTCTGATGCAGAATTATACAGGAGAAGTACAAGCAACAAGAGTTCAGATAACAACAGCTGCCTTTTGGATTAGATTATATGATCTTCCTTTGGGTGCTATGAATGAAAAGGTGATTAGTAAGATTGGTAACAGCATTGGAGTGGTGGAGGAGATTGACGTTGAAAAGGATGAAGTTGCATGGGGTGAGTTTATCAGAATCAGAATACACTTGGATGTTACAAAACCTTTGCTGCGAGGTAAATTTATAAACTTGGGCAATCATGGTAGCTGTTGGGTTTGTTTTACATATGAGAGATTGCCTACTTTTTGTTATGCATGTGGCCGTTTGGGCATAGTTATAAGGACTGCAGTATCTGGAAGAATGACCAAGGAGCATGCAAGGAAGACAACCTTCCTTTTGGTCAATGGATGAGAGTGTCCGCTTTCTCTGGAAATGCTTACAACCACCGTGAGCACCGTGAGCAGCAACCTGTGCTTTTGGTCAATGGAAATGCTTATAACCACTGTGAGCACCGTGAGCAATAGCCTAAGCAAGGCAGAGGTCCTGCTGTAACGGTTCCAGGGATGCAATCAAGGGAGGTAGCACCAATTCAGGAAGATGGTGGAGCAATTTCAGAACCGACTGTTACATGCAGTAATGGTGAAGGATTAAATCGAGGAGGGGAATTTCCAGTGAAGGAATCAAATAAGGAAACTGAAAAGGTGGTAAATGCTGAAGTAATGGCGCCTTGTGGGAGTAATGTCAAACAGGCTGAACATCCATCCAGAGAAATGGAGATCACTCAATGGGCCCTTTCAAGTGAGGATGGGGCTAACATAGTCAGGCCTTTAAGATAAGGTACAATAAATTTAAAGGTGGATTCTGAAGCCCAACAGAAAGGGAAAGGATTAGCCTATGAAAATGAATCTTTAGCCAAGGAAGAAGTTACTAAGGCAAAGGTGGCAGGGGGAAAGTGGCTGAGGCAAAGAAGAATGATTGAGAAAGGAGCACATAATCAGTTAGTTAAAAATTCCATGAAAAGGAAGGGAAGTAGAATGGAGGACAATGGCTCGGACTCCTTAACTGCAACAAAACTGAGAAAGGTTAAAGAGGCTGAGAAGATTTCAACTCAAAGATCGGTGGAGGCTGTGATTCAGCCCCACTGAGAGCCATGAAAATTTTAAGTTGGAATGCACGTGGGCTTGGGAACCCACTTGGCATTAGAGCCGTTCGTGATTTAGTCAAGAAGGAAGGTCCAGAGATAATGTTTTTACAAGAAACAAAAGTAAACAGCAGAATAATGGATAGAGTGAAGTATCAGGTGGGGTTCCAAAATTGTCTAACAGTAGATTCTGAGGGAAGAAGTGGAGGTCTATGTTTGTTATGGAGACAGGAAATTGAGCTGACCATTAAAAGTTTCTCTAAGCATCATATTGATGCTGAAGTGAAAGATAGTGATAATGGGGGATGCTGGCAATTAACAGGTCTGTATGGACATCCAGAAACCAGTAGGAGGGAAGAAACTTGGGACTTAATGAGAACTTTAAGCAGGGGTGTTCAAGGAAGCTGGCTGGTGATGGGAGATTTTAATGAAATAACTAGTAGAGTTGAAAAAATGGCGGGAAGGATAGATCTGAATTGAAAATGGAGAGCTTCAAAAGAATGATAGATGATTGTGCCTTACTGGATCTGGGTTATGAAGGAATCAAGTTTACATGGTGGAACAACAGAGAAGGGGTTAATGCTATTCATGAAAGACTAGATAGAGCCCTAGCAAACAATGCATGGTGTAGAGCTTTTCCTTATGCAAAGGTGTTTCATACTTTTGCTGCTTATTCAGATCATAACCCTATTGTGCTACAAACTGAGGGTTGTGTGCAAAAGTTTAAGGGCCAAAAGCCTTTCAGGTTTGAAGCAGTTTGGACAAAAAGTGAAGAATGTGGAAAGGTGATTGAGAAGGCTTGGCAAGTTCATTGTGGTAATGGACCTATTAGAGAGGTGGTGAACAAGATTTTGAGGTGCAGTGACAGTTTTCTAAGATGGAATAAAGCTAGTTTTGGAACAGTCCAAAAGAGATTAAAGATGGCTAGGGTGCAACTAGAGAAGATTCAAGCTGAGAATTTAAGAAATCCAAATAGAGCAGCAGTACAGCAAGCAAGAGAGGAAGTACAAATATGGCTTAAGAGGGAGGAAATACTTTGAAGGCAGAGATCAAAAGCACTATGGTTAAAAGGGGGAGATCAAAATATTAAGTATTTCCACAGTAAAGCTAGTCAAAGGAAAAAGAAGAATACAATCACAAGACTAAAGGATGAACATGGAGAATGGCAAGAGAACGAGCAAAGGGATGAGTTGATAATGAAGTATTTTGAAGAGATGTTTACATCAAGTGGTTTGTCAACCAGCAACAATTTCTTATCTTCTCTACAAGGCAGGGTAACAACAACAATGAATGAAGATCTCACAAAGGCCTTTTTTGAAGATGAAGTACAGACTGCACTACAACAAATGGATCCTACCAAAGCTCCTGGACCTGATGGTATGGCCCCCATTTTCTATCAAAAATACTGGCATATTGTAGTAAAGTCTGTGACAAAAGCTGTGTTGCATGCTCTTAATGATGGTCAATTTCCTGCTGAGTTAAATCATACCTTTATTGTTCTTATCCCTAAAACTAAAAAGCCTGAGTTAGTATCCCAGTATCGTCCCATAAGCCTATGTAATGTCATTTATAAATTGATCCCCAAAGTCATGTCTAATAGGCTGAAAATAGTCCTTCCTCATGTTATATCCAACTCTCAAAGTGCATTTGTACCGGGTCGAGTCATTTCTGATAATATTCTTGTAGCATATGAAATGATTGATTATTTAAGAAGAAAAAGAGCTGGTAAAGAGGGATAAATGTCCATCAAGTTAGATATAAGCAAAGCTTATGATAGGCTTGAATGGCATTATTTGGAGGTTGTAATGAAACATATGGGATTTCCTCATAGATGGATTCATTTAGTCATGCTTTGTGTCAAAACAGTCTCTTTTTCCATTCTTATTAATGGTGAACCAGTTGGCCCTATTTATCCTTCTCGTGGGATTAGACAGGGAGATCCACTATCTCCCAATCTTTTCTTATTGGGAACTGAGGGTCTAATATCTCTTTTGACTAAAGCAAGCTCCAGAAACCAAATTTCAAGCATTCGAGTGTGCAAAGGGGCTCCTGTGGTGAATCAGTTGCTATTTGCAGATGATAGCATTCTATTTTGCAAGGCCACACTTCAAGAGAACATGGAGTTACAAAGAATTCTCAAAATTTATGAGAATGCATCAGGTCAAAGAATCAATAGAGGAAAGACTGCAATGGTTTTCAGTAACAATGTCCACTCAGAAGCTCAGCAACAAGTCCTATCTTTGTGGGGAGTTCAAGCATACCAGCATTATGAAAAATATCTAGGCCTACCATCAATGGTAGGAAAAAGATAAAAGAAGGGTTTTTTCTGACATTAAGCACAAAGTATGGTCTAAGTTACAGTAATGAAAGGAAAAGCTCTTATCTCAAGGGGGAAAAGAAGTTTTAATAAAGGCAGTGGCTCTAGCTATTCCAACATATGCTATGTCCTGCTTTAAGTTGCCCAGCTCTCTGTGTTATGAAATAGAACAAATGATGGCCAAGTTTTGGTGGGGACAGAGAAAGGAAGAGAGAAAGATACACTGGGTGAGTTGGAAGAGGTTGTGTGAGACTAAAGGTGATGGGGGAATGAGATTTAGAGATTTAAGGATCTTCAATGAGGCTTTACTTGCAAAACAAGGATGGAGAATTATGCAGAATGAGGAAAGCCTGCTTCACAAAATTTTCAAGGCTAGATACTTCCCAAACTCAAATTTTCAATTTGCAAATCTTGGTCACAATCCATCCCTTGTGTGGAGGGGTATATAGTCAGTGAAAGAAAAACTTCTACAAGGTTGCAGGTGGAGGCCGGTTGGGAATGGAAGAATGATAAGGCTATGGGATGACTATTGGGTGCCTGGATTCAAAAGTTTACAACAGACAGTGGCTGGATTAACAGAAGATGACCAAAGAGTAGAGGTTTTAATTGATCAAAATTCAGGGTGGGATGTAAGCAAAGTCAGAAGGTTGTTGGCTCCTGAACCTGCTGATGCAATTCTGAAAATTATTCTCAGTTCAGAAAACCATGAGGATAAGTTAATATGGGACATGGAGAGAAATGGTTGCTTTAGTGTCAAGAGTGCCTAAAAATTTTTCAAAAGCTTGGCCACAGCACCATCAGAGGGAGAAAGCTCTAGGAGTAGAGCAGATAAAAAGCTATGGAAGGCTATTTGGAGGATGAAAGTGCCCCAGAAGGTTAAGATTTTTGCATGGAGAGCTTGCATTGAAGCCCTTCCAACTAGATGCAACTTAAAAAGGAGAAAGATAGTTGAAGATGTCACCTGTCAATTGTGTTATGCAGGTAATGAAAACACTGCACATGCTATTAAACAATGTCAGATGCTTACTGAAATCTGGGATCAACAGTTTCCTCAAGTCATGAATGCAAGACCACATGAGGATTTTAGAGAGATGGTAGTTCGAGTACAAGGTAATCACAGCCAAGAAGAGTGACCAAGTGGCAATTGCCTCCACAAGGGACTATAAAGCTTAATGTGGATGGAGCAATGTTTCATGCTGATGGCAGTGCAGGGGTTGGTCTTATTCTCAGAGATTGGGAAGGAAAGGTGATACTAGCTGTAAGTAAAAAGGAGGCAACAGTGATGGAGCCTTTAGAGATCAAACTAATAGCTATACTCAAAGGATTACAATTCTGTATCCCTTTTGGTTTGCAAGCTCTAACCATTGAGACAGATTCGTTGATTTTAGTTCAAGAATTATCAAAACCTGAGCTAGCCAATGCTATGTTTGGAAATGTAGTGATAGATATAAAGCAGTTGCAGACTAGAACACTAGTTTGCTCGATTGTGCATGTCAATAGGGAGGCAAATGAATTAGCACATAGACTAGCAAGGTTTGCAAGATCTGTAACTGATACAAGTGTTTGGTGGGAGTCTGTTCCCTCTATTATTGAGCAAGTCCTATGGACTGATTTAGCATTGTAATATTGTTTTGATTATGAATGAAAGTGACTTTCCTATCAAAAAAAAAAAAAAAATACTCACCATTCCTTTCAAGAAAAGCCTAGTCCTACCAAGATTATATACCCACCGATTGTATTTTTTTTTTTTTTAACATAATGGTTAAGGAAGTGTTTTTTAATGACTTTGTCTTTTTGTTAAATGTTTAAGGGGTTTAAAAAAATATAAAAATAAAAAAATAAAAAACCTACATGTTCGATGAGGATTCTTGGTGTGAGAATTTTCGGTAGACGTAGCAGTCATCTTCCATTTATCATTATTATCTCATCATTTCATGATGTGAAACTAAAATTTTGAGACTATTTGCTATATTCTATTTGTGGATCAATTATTTAATGCAAGACACATGGGTACATACTACTGTACCCTTTGGCCAGCGATCTAACCTTGAGAAGTTTTGAAACAATGACAAAAACAATATGAGGGAGGGGCCTCTTCCTTGGCTCCGCAGCTCGGGGTACTGGAGGGAAGAGATCCCCCACGTACGCCAGTGGCCGCGCACAATATTGTACTATATGTGTATATATGTTTGTGATGTATATAGTTGTATACTACATTCACCCTCAAGAACAAGAAAGTCTGTGAACAAAGAACATTCCTTTAAGAAATTTGTGTGAACCCTCTTTGCAATGTGAGTTAAATCTACTTCACCCAAACAACAATCTCTATGTCACTCTTTGTCTCTCTCTAGTCAAAGTGGGAGAAGAATGAATGAGTGGGACGAAGAATGAGGGAGAGAGGTGTTAGGTTGAAGGAGAATGGGAATGCACAAATGAGTGTGGGATGTTCGGGGTATTGTAATTTTTTCAGAACTTTTGAACTTATTATGACGACAAATGTCATTGTAATAAGTACCCAATGCACATTATATTATAATTAAATTAATATTAATATTTATCACATTTATTAAATATTAAATTAATATTAAATTACTAAAAATTAATATTAACTAATTAATTTATTTTTATCACATTTTGTAGTTCTATCAATTAATTTATTAAATTTCTATTAGTATATAATTTTATGAATATTTATTTATTATATTTTATCACTAATGTTGCATATATATTTTATTTTTAAAATTTTAGTTTGATAATGTCTTATAGGGGACGTAAGCGTGGCAGACCAAGCAAACCTTTCATCCAAACAGTTCGAGAGATGACTATTTTTCTAGAACTTCAGGTTAAGATTTCTAACTTCCTGACTCTTATCTGGGAAGGTCATTCATTGCCATCAGTTTTCAACGATCGTGGTTGAGTGCCAATCCTAGATCAGAGGAAAGAAGCATGGGAGCTCATATCTTATATTGACATCGTCTTCGAGTTCTATAAAAAGCTAGGTGGTGTCAGCCTAGATGACAAAGGGGCATACGCACTCTCTGTTTGAGGAGCTCCAGTTATATTTTTAGCAGACGAAGTCGCTGAATTTCTCGATCTTCCTAGATTGCACAATGCATATCCGAAAATAGTGCCTAGAGAGTCTTCAGCTTCGGGTGATGCAGAGACGGCTGAGGACAAGGGATCATTTTATACATATGAGCTCAATGCCCTTGCTGATCATGAGGTGAGGGACTTGGTTGTTGGTCTAGATGCTCCTATGTATGATGTGACGAAGAGCATCAAGCATGTAGATCTATATTCTTTCTTCTAGATCAATTTTTTTTTTTTTTAAGGAAAGGAGGATTGAGCCTCCATACTTTATTGAATGAAACCCTCACTTATGGTGGAGGAAAACCTATAACAAGTAAAGTAAAATACAAACATAACAAACAACCCCAAACAGGTACATTTAAACACGCAAACTAGGCAAATCAAGATAATCCAATCTAAGCAAACCTCTAACACGTAAGGGTAAATCATTGGAACACAAATATCTATAATTCAAACCCTCATCTCCCTGCCTTGCTAGGAAATCCGCCACTTTATTACCTTCCCGAAACAAATGAGAAATCATGTAATTAACTCCATGAAGAGCTTGAAGAAACTTCTTCCAAAAATTCCATAAATACTTGACTGTACAAGCTTTATTCCCAATCCAATGTACAAACAAATCCGAATCCCCATCTCCCTGCAAAATCCCCATCTCATGACAAAGTAACAATCCAAAAATAAGCGCTTTAAGTTCCACTTCATTATTAGTACCAAAACCAAATTTAGAAGAGAACACAACCAGCATCCACCCTTCATCATTCCGCAAAATACCACCCCCACCATAACTCCGTGGGGAGCCATCAACATTAAGCTTCACCCATACTTGCCTAGGTCTTCTCCAATTTACAATTTGTGGTTGCCGCACTGTAGGATTACGTAAGGAAATATTCAATTCAGCTAGAAGTAATTTGTTGGTACCGGCAACATCACTGTTTTTCCCCGAAGGAAAAAACTGCCTCAGCCAAAAGACAATTGAACACCAAATTGCCTTAGGCGATTCTAGCTTTCCTTCCATTCTAGCACCACATCTACGCTGCCATAGTTTCCAAGAAATCACACACAAAAGCAAACCAATCAACTTCCCCCTTCATATTTGATTTTGTAGCATAGCGAAACCAACAACTAGGGGTGTAAAAAAAACTAGTGAACCTGTACACCGAACCGGACTGGACCAAAGCAATGGGATCGGTCCAATCCCAAGTTTGGTTCAGTCCGGTACCAGTTTTGTTTTTCTTAAAACAGGTCAAAAGTGGTCTGGTTCCGATTTTTCTTTTTCTAAAATTAGACCGGACCGATTTATATATATATATTAATTTTTTCTATTGTCTATAATTATATATAAAATAGTTTTGTATTATATGATAAATTACTAATTAATATAATCTTAAATTTTAAAATTTTATATCATTTTGTTTATTGTATTAATAGTTATACTAATATTATATAGTGCATATTAATAGTTATACTAATACTATATAACTATATATTATAATATACTATAATATATCACTATAGTCTATAATACAATTATAATATACTACAATATATTATCATTATAGTATTATATATTATAATATACTATATTATATATATTATAGAATATATAATATATTACATTAAAATCGACAAACCGGATCGAATCGGACCAGTAAAACTAGAGTATCGGTTTAGGAAGGTAACTAGTGCGTAATCGGTTTTGAAAAATGCAAAACCGGTGCATACTAGTTTGGTTCTAAATTTTGTCCAAAACCAGACCAGACCAAACCGGTTACACCCCTACCAACAGCAAACACAAGCCCTCTGACTATGAACATGCATGCAAAGGACACCAAAAATTTGAGCTGCCTTCCTCCACACTGCCTAAGCAAAATCCCCTGAACACAAGACATGATCAAGAGTTTCAATCTTGCTCTACATACAACAATCACATCGAGAAGCCAAAGGAATTCCAACCAACTTTAACCTTCCATCCACTGATAAGCAATTAAACCTGGCCTTCCACATACAAACATAATTTTTTCTTTTAAAGTTTATTATGCCATATCCACTCCATCCCTTCTAGATTTTGAGCTATCACTCTGGTAACCTGCCAAGCCAACGTTGTAGTGAAACAACCATCCCCATTCAGCCGCCAGATTGTTACATCCTCCCTTTCTCCACAAGCTAGAAGTTCAGAAATAATTTCCTCCATCTTATTCGATCCAACCAACTCCTCAAGAAACCCCCTATCCCATGAGCTATGCACCCAACAATCCTTCACTTGCAAATGCGAAAGACTGATCTCAGAAATATCAGCTGCAAGCGGACCTTGTGATAACCATTTACCAAACCAAAAGGATGGATGCATTTCCCTCCCTCACCCGAACATGTATATTATCCAAAACCATTGGCGTAACACATACCAATGATTTCCAAAAATGTGAATCCGAAGCTTTAGCGGAAACCTCCATAAAATGTTTTTTCCTTAGGTATTTTGCCATAAAAAATCTTGTCCATAAATTATCCATGGTCAATAATCTCCAAGCAAACTTCAAATACAACGCCTTTTGAACCTCAAAAAAATCCCTTAAGCCAATTCTTGCCTTTATAGTGGGCTTACGTAATTTTTTCCAAGCCAACCATTTTCTCTTGGCTTTATCATGACCTTCACCCCAAAAATATGTAGAAAGGAAAGGATAGAGTTCAACTTGGATATCACCAATTTCAGAATATCAAGAATAGCCAATAAATGAGCCGCCATAGTACTAGAAAGAACATTCTTTAACAAAATTAATTTACCCCCTTGCGACAACAATCGAAGCTTCCACCCAACCACTTTCCACTCCAACACTCTAGACGTGAACCGCCCCACCATAATAGGAGCCTTTAAGTACCAAGAATGTAACCGCCCCTCCATAAACCCAATAATATTCAGCAAGCTAGACTTCCGTATAGTTTCGATTTTATTAGAGAAGAACATAGCAGATTTCTCCTTGTTAATAAGCTGGCCAGACCAACTAACATATAAAGTCAATGTCTTCATGAGGGACTTCATCCACTTCCTATCCCCATTGGTAAAAATCAGAAGATCATCCGCATATGGCAAATGTGAGACTAAAGGCGCACCACGTGGATGCGCAAAATGCCCAATCCTCCTTCCTCAAAACTAGTCTTCAACAATCTAGATAACACTTCCTCCATGATAATAAATCAATAAGGCGACAAAGGATCACCTTGTCGCAAACCTTTCGAAGGTTGAAAAAATTCCTTATACTTCCCATGCATCATAATAGAAAACCACGACGACTTAATACACCTCTCAATCAATCCACTTCAAAAACCAAACACATCCAAAACTCTAAGAAGAAAATCCCAATCCACCCTATCATATTCTTTGGCCATATCAATCTTCATCATTACATTTCCCCCATCAGTTTTTTTTTAATAGAATGTACCATCTATGGAGCCAGTGATATATTCTAAAAAATACTTCTGCCAGGGATAAATGCTCCCTGCTTAGGAGTGATCATCCGAGAGAGAAATGAAGACAAGCGCTTCACAACAATCTTCAAAAAAATCTTATAAGCAACCGAACATAAACTGATAGGGTGAAATTTAACAAAGCTTTGAGGATCCTGCACTTTTGGGATTAGTACAATAAAAGATGAAGAATAATACCTCAGTAACTCCATACCAGAGAAAAATTCTCTTGCCGCCTCCACCAAGTCCACTTTCACAATATCCCAACAAGCAATAAAAAACGCCGAATCAAAACCATCAAGTCCTGGACTGCTATGTTTAGGAATAGATAAAAGCGCCTTTTTGACCTCATCTTCAGAAGGATCTCTTCAAATATTAACATTCTCTTTCACTGAAATGACATTATGCACAAGACTTGATAAACCACCCTAAATAGTGGTGTCGACGCTAGTAAGAGCCTGCTGAAAATGCCTCACTACCCCTTGATGTACCTCCTCTGGGGCGAACGCAAAACAGCCCCATCAGAAAGTGATATAAGCTAACTTACCGAATGACGCCTTCGCATATTCACCACTGCATGAAAAAAAAAAGATGTATTCTGATCTCCCTCACTTAACTATTTTTTCTTTGCAATTTGAGCCATCCGAATTTCTCCATTTTGCTCCCAGAAACTCAACTCAGCTTTAGAAACCAGCATCTCCAATTCGAGATCATTATCAAATTCTACTTGAAGCTTTCCTTCTATCAACTCTATCCTTTCTTCTAACTCCTTAATAGTATTTTGAACATGACCAAAAATTCTAATAATCCAATTGTTCAGAGCTAGCTTCAGTCTTTTTAACTTGGTGGCCAACTAAAATAAACCTCTACCCAGTACAGGCTCCTTCCAAATCTCCTCCACAAAATCATGAAAAGAAGCATGTCGAATCCACATATTCTAAAACTGAAATAGGGCTAGACCATACCTTCCAACCACCTTTTTGTTACGAACAAGCATAGGATTATGATCAGAAGTCTTATGAGATAAATACTCCATGCAAATATGTGGAAAATCACTCAGAAACTTTGCATTCAAAATAACCTGTTAAACATTGATCCGACATATTCACAATATCAACTTCAAAATCATCATGCCAAAAAAGCCAAAGCTTACCCCCCATTGCCTCATTTGAGCAAAAATTTTTAAAACTAAAGAGTGCTTGCCAGTTGCGGCATTTTATCTTCCTTAGCAAAAGGTTCCGCAATAGCCATAATAACAACATTCAACTTCATAATCAAACTCCTAAGTCACCTTCTTGATGTGCCTAGACCCCGAACGTTCCAAAACAATAAATTTCCAATTATATATTAAGCTTAGCCGAACGGGCCAACACCCATTGAGATTGTCTCACCGCCAAACCCAATCGTTGTTTAGAACGATTCTTTGAGTTTCTGGAATCACCTTCTAATTCATATCCCTTTTCTTGCATCAAACGACTTAAAAAGGGTTCATCTTCACATTATGACAAATGAAAAGTATCACAACCATCCACCCTATCACTACGATTACTCTCCAAAGCCAAAGTTTTGTCAACAAGTTTTGCATCCCCTTCCGTTCACAACATTCATGGAGACAATTCTTTATCCTGGCATGGCACATCCAAGTTTTGCACTTCATTATCGTTACGGATCACAAAAATTTTAATAGCACAATCTGACCCCTGCATCAAAGTCCCCATCGCACTTTTACCCTCCACTATTCGATCAAAACCCTCAATATTCTACACTTGCTCTGTAGGAATTACAATTGAATGATTTGCTGATTTTTTTCTCACACCAAATCTCCTTATTCGGACCCTGTTTCCCTACCCCTTTCCTTTCCATCTTCCTTCTAACAGTCAAACATTGACCCACCCAACGAACTACTGCCGTGTGGCCCTACCTTTTGCATTTAGAACAATAAAATCCTAACTTCTCATATTTCACAGCCTACCAAATTTTCCTATTAGCCACCACAATCGAAAAACCTTGTACTAATTCGGCCAACAAATCCATCTCAAATCCATGCACATGTTGCACACATACGATTCAAAGTAGCATTATCCATACCCAAATACCGACCAAACCTACTGGCCAATATTTTCAAACAATCCTGATGATACAAATGCAATGGCAAACCCAGGAGGAAAATCCACTGCACCGCCCTTGAAGGTTCAACATTCAGATCAAAATCTTTAATCCATCGAAAAATGCAAAAACTATAACCATCAATGATACGGCCCCCCCTAGCCCAACCATGAACAAAATTCTTCTCACTAGCCATCTGTACCAATACATGGTAATCATCCATTAAACTCACTGTAGGAATCTCAAGAAGACCCCATATTTTCACAATTGACAACCACACAGAATCAATAGAAGGCCTGGTTCGAATAAATTTCAAAACTAGAGCAAACTTGAACTTCTCCACAACCTTCACCATTTCAGCCTCTGAAAACACAAAACCCAACTCTCCATCCACATCCACTAGATTTCGCATGGCTAGTTTGAAAGCAAAAGAATTGGAAGACTTCACCAAAGCCTGGGCATAAGACTTATGCCCCCTCCACAAAAAGAAACACCAGGATCACCATCTAGAATAGTCCCTGCTGGCATCAACATCACCATGGGGACCAAGGAAGCCACCATGGGCATGGCCCTATTCGAAATGAAAAATCACTCAGAATTGCCTCTCCGCAAATCTCAGACAAAATCACCTCTATTCACTTAGTGCCAGTTTCTTTTTCTTTTTCTTCAAGATCATGAATTTGATAATCCCCAACAATATTGACCCTCAATGGCACAAGATAGGGTTGTACAAGAAGCCGTAAAACCGACTGGGACCAACTCAAACCAGTAGCTAGAGAATGGAACCGGCACTGGCCTGCGGTAGAATTAATTCAAAACTGGCATCGGCCAGTTCGGTCCCGATTTGAGGCTGGACTGGACTGCTGAACCGACCAAATATATATCTCATATTTCTTTATATATATTTTATATAAAACGACACTGTTTCATTGTTTTAAACGTATTGAGTAGAAAAAAAATTAAGAATGAAACGACGCCATTTGGTTTAATACACCAAACGACGTTGTTTCAATTTAGGTTTAATCCCCCCTTCTGTTGTTCTTCCTCCTGATTCTCTCTCTCTCTCACACACACACACGTGTTCGAACTTCGCAACACCGCAGCTCTCTCTCTCCCCTCACTCACGAAGCGACGTATCTCTCTCTCTCTCTCCACCGTATGACGTGCATCATTCTCTCTCTCACATGGTCGTGATTCACACAGGGAACCATCTCTCTCTCATCATGATACACATCTCTGATTCTCCATTTCTCAATTTCCAGCCACTCGAGACACCGAAGACTAACCGGTATCATGCCGAAATTGACATCACCGATTTTCTCCCCCTTTACCAGAAGGTTCTATCCTTGTTTATTGAATATCGGTTGGGTTTCGGTTTTTCCCAAAAATTGAACTGAATGAATCGATTTTCACCTCTAGCACAAGATAGAGATTGGCATGGATAGGGCGAAATTTATGATATGCACACTCGTGGCGTTACTATCAACCTAGTGGGGTATATATTCGAAAGGACTTTATCAGAGGCCCGGTATATTACGATGGATATACTGCCATTCAGGATCCCGATCACCCGATTTCTACTATATGTCGAGGTCGTGTCAAGTGTAAACAAGAGCCAATGGGACCGATCAACAGCACCACCCTGTTACGAAGCACGGGACACTCGAGACTTCATCTTCATGGACTTCTTTTCAGACTTGGTTGGTACTCAAAGAGATGCACAACTAGGATATCATGGAGTATCAGCTGGTGAGACATCCACACAAGCCGAGGCATCATGCACAGCTACTCGTCAGGAGATCGTCGATATAGTGCATGCAGAGATCAGCAGACAGACATTAGCGGTGATCGATGTAGTGCATATAGAGGTCCGTATTGCCATGTCTAAGTTACATATAGAGATTAATGCTAGCACCTCTGAGTTACCAACCTCAATTGATGCCATATCTGCAACTCAGGTCACGAACAATACTCGACTGACACAGATAAAGACTTAGCTACAGTCGAGGATGTGTGCAGAGAGTAGGGATCTTAGTAGTTTCTATCTTTTATTTACGTTTTTTTTTTTTTTTTTTTTTGGTATGGACAATATTTTGTGTTTTGTAAATTTGATTTATTTATGAATTAAATATTTTTTGTCTTTTCTAAATTAATTATTGATTTATATTATTCCTATTATTTAATTGATAACTTTTACATAAATTATTAGTTAATATAAGAATAATTCTACTTATCATCCCCATTACACACCACACACTTCACCTATTTTATTTTTTTCATTTTTCCTGTAATAAGTATGTATTGTATGGATGATAACTAGAACACTCACTCAGTTTAACAAGAATAAAATAAACTTAAATTATAAAAATAAAAAATAATTTTAAAATATGTAAAGTAGCATTTCTCTAATCACCGTTTGAACACTTTATTTTACATTTGAACATTGATTAACGTACTATTCGAATGGTATAGTAATATGTTTGAACAGCAAGTCAATGTCCCACCAAAATTTATTGACTTAACTTGTCAATTTCCCGTTCGATCATAAATAATATATGTTAAAACATTTTTGTACCAACGTTAAGTCAATGTCCCACTAAATTGTTTCACTGAACGTGCCAAATTGTCATTCGATCATATATAATTTATGTTCAAATGTTTATTTTATTTTGTTCAAACATTTTTTGTGGATGTTCAAACAATTATCTTATTAGGGACAAAACTTTTTGTCCCCAAATATACCGTTCGAATGGTAAACACCTTCCATCGTTTTTTAGGAACAAAATTTGAAACTCGCCCCTACTTCTCATTTTTGGGAATGATTTTTATTTCGTTCCAAACAAAAATCGTCCCAATAGCTCTTTTTTGTTGTAGTGAGTAATTTAGATCTTCAAGCCATAAAACACATAACTGTGAGATTTTTGTGTTTTAGGGGACAGAGACAAAATCAAGGTACTGATGAGACCCTTGAAGATTTAACCTTCGTACATTCTCGAAACCCTATAAAAGTTTTAGAGAAAATAAAAATCAAAACATCAAAATAGGAGAGAGAGAGAGAGAGAGAGAGAGAGAGAGAGAGAGAGAGAGAGAGAGATGATGGGAGAAGAGAACGGAGGCTGGGTGAACGTCGACTACGGGATGGGGTTGGGCTGCTGCTAGGGTTCGTGAAGCTTTGACTACACTGAAGATTGAAGTAAACTAGTGAGGAATCCCACCCACCCGGGCCCCGGGGGGAAGGGGAGTAAGCTTGGCCAAAATTTGAATGACGCAATAAAATGACATTTTTTAAGACTGGAGACGTAAAATGATGCCGTTTTAACCTCTTAAAATGGTGCCATTTTACGTTGAGTGTGGCATTTCGCAATTTTGTGACCAAAATAGAGTCAAACGACGCCGGTTTGACTTTGTTTTAGCCCTTTTGAGCCCATTTTTTTTTTCCTAAACCCTAAATCAAATTCTAAAGAAATTTTAATCTTTGGTTTAATCATAAATTTCTTTATTTATGGTTTTTATAATCTTTTTATTACTAAATTTAATTCTTAGTATTGATTATTAACAATTACTATTTAACTAATGTCTAATTGCATGTTAACTAACTATATAACTATATAAGTTAACTAACTAACTAATGTCTAAGTGTATTATTTTAGGTACATTTGTTCATACTAGTATTTAACTGACTATCTAAGTTATAGTTATATAAAATATATATGATTAATGTATATAAAATATATATTTATATAAAAATATGTAAAATATCATAGTCAGAGTCAGAGTCGGTACACCACCACCTCCGACTTTGACTTTTGTGGAACAAAAAATCCTACTCCGACTCTAACTTATTGGAGTCAGATTTTTGAATTTTTGTTCAGCCCTAAACACAACGACAAATGTAGGTGGGGGCCACCAAAGAACCCCAAAACAGTTCAAAAACCAAATTTATGGGAGTATAAAGAAGTTAAAGTTTTAATGTTGGCCCTCCAAATTCTGATTGTTAGTTGCCTTGTCCCAAACTCGATAAAGCAACATCATGATGATGTGGGTTCACAATTTTGAATTGTGGCATTGTTGGTATTTTAAGGCTATATTTAGAAATATACGTATTTTCAATATTTTAAAATTAATTCACTATTATTTATAAATGATTTATTATTTTTTAAAAGTATTCAAAAACTATTAGCTACTATTTTACTATTATTCACAAATCATTTAGTATATTCTTAATATCCAAACAAAACCTAAACTAGTAGTCGTTACGACATTACTCATATATGGCCCCCAACTTATATACATTTTCTCAACACCCATAGGCAAGACTATTCATCCAAGCTGATTTTTTTTCAGCCTGATTCAAAAACCAGGTAACTGGGTTCCGGTTACAGTTTTTGGACCAGGTCAAACCCGAGCTGGAATCTGCATTGTAAAAACTAGATTATCTGGTCTGGAACCGGGTATGAAACTCGGGTTACGGATTAAAAACCTTGGTACCAGGTTTGTATATAAAAAGAAAATTCTCCAATTCCTCAACCAGACTGCCCCCACCCACAATCTCTCACTCTCTCTCAAGTGAAACCTAGCCGTAGTATCTCTATATTTATCCTAGATGTATTTTCTAAGACTCTCTTGGGCCATGTCTCTTTATTTCTTCAGACTTTATTTCTCTGAATTCCCTCATGAGTTAGAGGCCGAGTTTCATCCAGAGAAGTGTGAGCAGCCACTCACTCCACAAGAACGGGTTTCGGCAACTTGTTGTTCTGACCTTCGAGTTCTTGGACTCCGATGAGAGTCCTATCCAAAGGGCATTCAACACTAGAGATTTGCAAGTGAGTTTCTGTATACTAAATCACTAAAATGCCCACTTTCTCACTGTTGGCCTTTTAGTAAGTCTCTCTCTATCTCTCTCTCCCGATCTATGAAGGATATTGAATGATAAACATGGTGATCTGTGAGCATGTAGAAAAGGAATATACATAGTTCTTTTGCTCGATCTTATGTGGATAGAAATATATGCAATTCTTTTGCTCATAGATCTGCAATCGGGCTAATCCAGGCCGGAACTCGACCCGGGTTTGAAATCCAGGTTCCGGTCCAGGTATACCCAAATACCCGGGTTGGAACTTGGATGAACAGTCTTACCCCTAGGTCTTAGATTTTTTTTTTTTTAAATCTTGTGTCTACCAATCAGTACCTGTCTCTTTTGGCGCCATCACTCTATTCTTTTTCATTTTTCAAGCAAATGAAAGCTTAAATTCCAAAAATCGAGGCAATGTTACGTTGAAATATTTAGCCTCATATAATAAAGATATTGATAAAATTGTCTTGGAAAACGCCTCGCAAAATGCCATATTTCTCATCAAAAATTCAGAAATAGATTTTGTCTATTTTTGCAAGAAAAGTTCGAAGTGTGATTCGTGATGAAGCCCGTGATGAGTCCAAAAAAGTATAGATGACTATTGTTTTAAGATTTGTCGACAGAGAAGGATTTATTTGAGAGCGGTTTATTAATCTTGTGCATGTTAAGGATACTATTGCATCAACTCTGAAGAATAAGATACTAATATTTTATGTCATCACAATCCCAACATTCAAAATGTTCGAGGTCAAGGGTATGACGGCGTTAGTAATATGCAGGGTGAGTGGAATGGTTTGTAAGATCTACTTTTACATGATTGTCCATATGCATATTATGTACACTACTTTGCATACAGACTACGGTTAGCTCTTACTGCAAACTCAAATGAGGTTATCCCTATCCACCAATGTTTCTCTAAAGCCTTCATTGTTAATACTTTTTAAGCTTCCTGCAAATGTATTTATGAATTACGTGTTGCTCAAGCAAGCGAAACTGCCAAGTTGATTGCAACTAATGACGTTGAGGCTAGTATTGGTCTTAATCAAGTTGGAACATTACAATGCACCGGAGATAAAAGGTGGGCTTCCCATTTCATTTAGTTTATAGTTTAATAAGAATGTTTTGTTAAGTTCTAGAAAATATTATTGATGAAGGAAGCTCTTATAGCCAATTTGGGGATGCATCATCGGCTTATGATATTGTAATATCATATGAATTTATATTTATCTTGCGCTTAATGAAGGAAATTATGGGGGTCACTGATAGTTTTTATCAATGTTAATAACAAAAATCTCATATATATCATTTTAAATGTTGTGAATTTGGTCTCAAGTACAAAATAACTTATTCAAAAACAGAGAGATAGTGATAATTGGGATACATGATTTGAAAGTGTATTTTTATTTTGTAAAGGCCATGAGATTGAAATCCCTAATATGAATGCTCATTTTATTGATCGTCGCAGTCGTCATAATCTACAAGAAAGAACAATTGAGCATCATTATAGAGTGGACATATTCACTTCTACTATAGACTCTCAATTGCAAGAGTTATAGTAGATTTAATGAGGTTTGGATAATGGGTTGAGATGAAAGTTGAAAGTCGAATAAAATATTGTTAGAATATTATTTTTTAATATTATTATTATTTTTTAATTTGAAAAAATTGTATTGTTTATTATATTTTGTATGACAATTTGATAAAGTTGTAATGATTAGATGATGAAATGACATGAGATGTATTGAGATCAACTCTGAATCCAAATGATGACAACGGAAATTCTCATACTTGGTTCTTCTCTAGATCCCAAAAATACTTATCAATCGTTTAGAATTGACAATATATGTGGTATTGTAGAGAAGTCTTATCCAGAATATTTTATTGAACAAGAAAAAGATCAACTAAAATTCCAGCTACTACATTACAAGCACAACGTGCCTTATTATCCAAATCTACAATACTTGTCCACAATTTTTTATTTATGTTGGGTATTAAAAACTACTAGAAATGCCCAAGTTTATTATCTAGTTGATAGATTGATTCAGTTTGTCTTAACAATATTTACAGTTTCAATGAAAACTATTGAACGAGTTTTTTCGACTATGAATATCGTTAAGACAATGCTTCAAAACAAAATGGAAGATAACTTTCATGGAAATTATTTAGTAGTCTATATTGAGGGAAAAAAATTTGCTTAAAAATTTAGCACCGATGCCATAATGGATGAATTTTTCTCAATAAAAGAGCAACGAGTTCAATTAGCAGTATTTTAAATTTTTTTAATGCATTAACGAAGCTTGTACTTAGTTAGTATGTATATTTTATTATATATATGGAGTTATGTCATATTGTTTTTATACAAATTTTTACATTTATATTGTCTCCTAAATTAGATTTCTAATTTCGTCCCTAGCGGTAGGGGGCAAGAATTTTCAAGAACATTTAGAACATTTTATTTCTGGCCATAAGAGGCATTTTCATATTCAAGCAATGTTCTATTGATTATATATTGAAAAAAGAAAAAAAAAAGATTTGCCTAAATCACTTCCCACTACAACAGATGGCACTTTTCCGGAGATTATAAATCGCCGATAAAAGTGGAAAAATCTCCGCCAATTACATATGTCAACGATTACAAACTCGCTGCATATTCACCGGTACTATTAAGCCATTTCCAATACATTGCAGCGGAAACTAAGAATCGCCGCTTAAACTAAAACATTTGGTAGCAATTTTTAAAAATCGCTGCCAAAGGACTTTTGGTTTTTAAATTCCTTTGCCAGCGATTCAAAAATCACTGCCATTTCTTTTGGCAGCGATCTCAGAATCGCTACCAAAGGAATTTTGGTTTTTAAATTCCTTTGCTAGCGATTCGGAAATCGCTGTCATTTCCTGCTAGCAAAGGAATTTCGATTTTTAAATTCCTTTGCTAGCGATTTTTAAAGGAATCGCTGGCAGAATCGCTGGCAAAGGAATTGCTAGCAATTTTGTAATCGCTGCCAAAGGACTTTCGGTTTTGAAATTCCTTTGGCAGCAATTACAAAATTGCTACTAATGGAAATTGGCAGCACATACGCTATTGAATTTTTTGGTTTTTAAACTTTTTGGCGGAGATTTTTCAATCGCCGCCAAAACCTGAAAATTGAATTTTAATAACCCATTATTTTTATTGGGTCTCATTTAGCTTATCAACTAAAACGCTAGCAATATTCTATAAGCATTTCTTCAAAGTATATTCTCATAGCTTTTAAATATATATATATATATATATAATATATTGTCTAAGATCCAATTCCACACTAGCGATTAATTAGTCATTACACTACAACAGATTGGCTTCCAAAGAATTTGACAAAGCCAATGCAAGCATCCATACAATGAACAATGTTTTAGAACAAATAGAATGCTGGCCTAAAAGTATTTAGAGCAGGACAGAGATCAAGACTTTAAAAAAGTGTACAAAATGAACAATGATCATTTCAACTGTGATGATTACAACTAATAATTTAAATCATTAAATTCACATTATGCAACCACCCAGTATAAGAAGAAGCATTGGCATTTACTTAGATTTTAAGAATTGGCATTCACAATACACAAAAACCCATAATAAACAAATTATTGGCATTCACATTATATGACAAACAGAATTTCAGCCATAGATTGTGCCAGTATGGAGAATTAATTCTCCATTAATAGAAAAATGATCCATCCAGACAATTTTGGAACAACCAGATTATAACAAATAACAAAACAAATTCAATCAAATAAAATAAAATACAAACTTGATCTACTAGACAACTTTGAAAGGGCAGTCATAGAATTGTAATGAAAATTTGGATATCTCAACAAACATCAAAATCAATACACGCAATTTCCAAGAGTTCAAAGTAACAGAGTAAAAATCAATAATTAGCCAAAGATGCAAGTAAAACAAAGAGTAAAGCAGAATTCATCAAAGTGGGTTTTACAGGGTATCCAATGGGAGATATATTCAAACTAATTTCTACTTGACCTAAACAGTTTCATACTAGAAGAAACAAAAAACAGAGCAACGTACCAGTGCTAATCAACGACAACTAACTGGAGGAGAGGATGGAGGAGGTGAGTTGGAAAACCCTTAAATGGCTTAAGGGTCACCGCTTGAGCCCACAAATAGCGGGTTAGGAAATCTAAAAAGGGGCGATTTTTAGAATGGAAATCAGGTGGAACACTCAATACACAGAAAAAAAATTCCTTGTTACAGTGCTAAGAGGAAAAGTCACATTTCACCTTCCGTTCGGCAAAATGGGTGGATGCTTCACTGTTAGTGGTGGTTTCCGGTGGAGGAGGACAGCTATGTAGGTTGGCTTTTGAGTGGGTTTTGGTGACGTCATGCACAAACGCTGGGAAGGGGCCTCACTTCAGTTCTGCCAACCGAGGGTCCGTCGCAGTTAGATTTGGGAGGGAATGTCTTTGGTGGGGGGAGGGGGGGAAGGGGGCGGGGAAAAATAAAAATATATCTGAATCGATTTCGCGCCCCACACAATGGCGACATACAGAATAAAAAACCCAGGTTTCCCAGTGATTAACCATTGTTGCCAATAGTCCGATTAATGGATCTTAAGACAGATTGGTTTTAAAACTCACAGTGATTTTTAGATTGCTGGCAAAAGTCTACCTTTACCAATGAAATTATTTGCAGCGATTAGGAAATCGCCGAAATAGCCCAGATTTCTTGTAGTGTCCTTCCCTTTTGTCAAAAGAGGAAGGCATTGTGGAGGATTGTAAGTAGGGATCCCACGGCCTATCTCTAACAGGAAAATAATGCCATATCCTTGCCCACCCTCCATCCCACCCTCTCCGCGGCCTTCGACCGATAGGGCTCTTAACATACAAAACTTTTCAGCCTTTTGATCCTTGTAATTACACTATTTCGATTTGCCATAAGACATGCATTTTTTGTTGATTCAATATCATTTCTGTCCTCTGCCCAACCTTGGGGTAGGGAACCCATCAATGTCTAAGATCAATTCATCTAACATGAAGATGATCACCCAAGAAACATAAAGGTCTGAAATTAAGAGTCTTCTGCACCATGTTTTATAAAAATCTGAAATATCCACTTTCTGCTCCACTCATAGTCTCCCCCATATCTGGAACTAGCACTATTCACACAGCTGGTATCATCTAGCTTTATTGAATTTGCATAAGCGTGCCAGCCTAAAAAGTATGGCAAGATAAACAGGATAGAAAAAAAAAAAAAAAAAGGTACCATAAATGGTAAAAAATTTGAAATACTCTGCATGCTAAATAGACTTCATATAAAAAAAGAAGAGCAACAAGTAAATGCAAGAAATCAAGCTAAGATGCAGTAGATCTACATGGCCAAAGATTAAAACCAGCCTATTTGTTCACTATTTGTTATTGTTGGGAACATTTATTTGATTGGCACTAAGAAAATGGGATAATGGATGATGGGAGTACCAGCTGTAACAATAGGACTTTCTTTTTATTTTTTATTTTTTAAATCATGTTAGTATGTTACTTGTTTTTAGTTAGTTGTATTTTTTGTTATAATCAAAAGTGAATTATTTAGTTTAGATTATAATTTTTTTTTTAAAAAATTAAAATTTAAAAGCGCACACAATTTTTTTTTTTAAATAGTGGATCAAATATAAAGTTAAAAAAGACAAAAAAATAAAATAAAATCTAAAATCCGATTCTAATATGACAAATGAGAGTCAGAACCAAAGCAGAGAATGTGATATTGGTTATAATTGATATGGGAAATATTCCCACCCATTATATCACCCAAAAATAAAAGTTGTGAAATTGATAATAAAAATAATACTTTAAGTCATGTAAGTGCTGGATATTGAATAAATATGGGATTTAAAAAAATTAATTTTTTAATAATAGACTATTATTTTTTTTATAAATAAAATTAACTATACTTAGAGAATCTATAACTACATCATCTAAGATTACTTAAAACATAATAATAAAAAGGCCTGGTTTGGGTTCGGGGATCATCACATCTCTTCTTGTATGGTAAAACACTTTTGAATCCAAACGCAGGTCTTCAAATCACTGATAAGGTTTCCATTATGTTCACTAACGACGAATCAGCCCAACGATCAAAAAAAAAAAAAAATCCTCGTCTTTCCGTTACTTTTTAGACATTTTTACTTTTGCAGAGCACAGTACAAAGAGAGAGATACGAATATATTTTGATTTTAACCATCAGTACGGTACTTGAAAATGACCATAACTACAACAATATTTTGATTTTGCAGAACAATGTACAACAAATGACCATGAGTACATAATGGAAAACGATTTTAAGCATAATATTTTGATAAGATATTTGATAAATATATTAAATTTAATATATTTTAATAAACAAATTTCGGGTGTAAACATTTTAATAAACATTTTAAGTACAGATGGCGTAAACAAATTCTAAGCACAAAATTATTTTAATAAACATTTTAAGCACATACGGTATAAACAAAATTTCAATTTTATTAAATTAATATATTTTAATAAAAATATATCATCTTATAATATTATTATGAAACATATTATAAAAAATTATCTTTAAGTAGGTAATTTATAAATTAATATTATTATTTATAAATAAAATAAAATCGTTATAAATATTATACAATAATTAGTTAGATCTACATCTATCAAATTTTTAGAATGTTAAAATTATTTTATCTTATTTTTTAATTTAAACACACAAAATTTTTAAAAATTATCTGAATTCAATAATCACATTATTACTTATAAACCCATCGAAAAATTGAAAATGGAAATTAGTGAGTGTTTTGGGCTGGAAATTCGAGAAGATGAGGGATGTTGAATGGAGGGCATGGGGTAGGCTGTTGACTAGGCGGCCACAGCATGGAAAGTAACATGCCGTTGACTTCCCGCGCGGTTTAGTTACGTGAATGCCTTTTTTGGTTTTTTCTTTATTTTAAACGTAAATGCTTAATAGTAAAGAAATGAAGTGGGTTAAATAAAATATTATAAAATTAATAATAATTTTATTTAAAAAATTAAAAAAATCGTATTAGTTAAAATTTTAAAAAAATTATAATAATTAATTTACGATGAAATGAAAAAGACAAAAACTTAAAATTAAAAAATATTTTTTATTTAAACAATGTTTAAAAATAAAATTACGAGATATTTTAAGATATTTTCAAATCGTCTTATCATATTACTTTGTAGGCTTGTTTATAAGGGCAAGATATTTTTTCAACATAGATAATTCAAGCTAGTACTTGCATAAAAAAATAAGTATACCCAATTCGGATTCAGTTTTAAACTTGGAACTCGGTTTTCTTTTAATGTTTTGACATTCTTTTCTAAATGTTTTTTTTTTTAGCATTTCGTTCATGTGTTTGGTTGATGTGGACATGTGGTTCAAGAAACGACGTTCATGAGGGGCTGTCAAGGAATTTACTTTTGTTTTATTCATTTTTTACATTTTCTCCCTTCTACTGGTCGTCTAATTTTTTCCTTAATTCTTAATAAAGGTTTGGATGCACCAAAAGAGAAAGGCGAAGAAACAAAAAGTATGTGGATTGAAAGAAAAAATTATATGTTAGGCTCTATTTGCGCCTTCACTAAACTTCTGCTTGTGTTGGAATGGAGATTTTCTATTTACAGAAAGAAAAAAAAAAAAAAAAAAGGTTGTTTAAATGCTAGGCTCAGTTGAGTGCAGGTGTGAATTGATTGATTTAGATTTATAAATATAAACATTTTTTGCTTCGATTGAGTAAAAAAAGAAGGTACAAGAAATCCAAATTTTAAAAGTTGGTTTCATCGAAGTTTTGTCCCAGATTTGAACTGGGCTAACCTGGCCCAGCCCTGCAATACTAGGATTCATAGGCCAGAATTCGAATTAATAGTATTATTATGACGCCCCCGACTCTAACGTACGGAAATACGTAAATCGTGATATCAGAATGATGATAACATGGGTTATACACCCAAAATGACAAATCTTAAGTGTGTGCACATGCAAAAAAATATACAACAAAAATTGTAGTGGATAAATAGAAGAAATCAACTAAGTACCAAAATTTTAAATACATGACTACAAAAATAAAAGCATTTCAAAAAATTATACATGACAATAAGGTAAACAACCAAATAGATAGACAAAAAGGAAACAAATCCCGTGATCCAAAAAGCGACCACGTCATTTCTCTGGCAGAACCAATCCCTCAGACTCAACATCTTCCTCTACATCAAAATTTATGATTCCATAAAATGGAACCGTAAGAAAGAATATCACGTGAGATTATAAGACTTAGCAAGTAATTAACCAAACAACTCAAGAGATAAAAACATATTTAAACAACCAATATGAATGCATGCACATGCTAAAACATGCATGAGAACAAAAACCATTATTTTTTTTTAAAATGACCATTTTTTCAATGTATGCCAAAAATCTCTTTTGACCCAAATATGCCATTAAATACCATCTTCCATTTTTCTAGAAAATGACCTAAATAGAAATCCATCAATTTTTCAGAAAATGATCCTCGTATCTATTTGATCATAAACCGTCATTTTTCCAGAAAATGCCCAACATATCCATTCATTCCGTCACTGTAGGCAAGAATTACAGTCAGGACTTACCACCATCCTTACCACATATACCATAGGTGGGAATCACAGGCGGGACTCTAACACCATCACTATAATTCTTTTTCCTTTCTTCCATTCTTTTCAATCCATTCAATACACATGTATCCAAAATCCTTTCTTAATATGAAATCCAGTTTTCATTCATAACACATGAAAATGCATGGAACAGCGTAATGAATGTCATGACACAATGCACAACAGATAAAAATACCTAATCATAGCTCAACTCCACAAATATTCCAATCCTCCAATCCGATCCAAAAATCAAAACTCCTCGGACTCAAGGCCCGGCACAACCAAATAGACTCCAACAAATATGTTAGTGTAAAAATATATTTAAATTTTCAGAAATTCTTTGGAAAATTACATACAGCAATGAAATAAGATTTTGGAAGATCAAAGGTGATGCTAACGATGGCAATGTAATGACGAAACAGTATTTTTGAATCAAGGTCGTGGGTCTCAAAATGGAAGATTTTGAATAGGAACTAAAG
The DNA here is from genome assembly GCF_018687715.1 of Carya illinoinensis. Lineage (NCBI taxonomy): Eukaryota > Viridiplantae > Streptophyta > Magnoliopsida > Fagales > Juglandaceae > Carya > Carya illinoinensis. Next base: position 36,481,955 of record NC_056761.1, read on the forward strand.
AGAACTTGGGCTGGCCATGGATGAGCTAAGGGAGGTTGAAGAAGCTAAAGGTGGTGGTTGGTAGCCGTGGGTGGCAGCATGGACAGTGATTAGAGGCCAAAAGGAGTAAATCGGAGTGAGAGATAATGAGGCTTTAAGGGGTCAAATTGGGGCTTAGAATAGTTGGGTTATGCAATTGGGGGTCACCGTTGGTTGGGTGAAGAGCTAGCGGCGAACAGAGGTGCCACGACGACATTAAAGCTTAAGGGAGCCGTGGCTTAAAGAGGGTCGTGCGGGTAGGTGGCAGCATGGTTGGGGCTAGGAATGGAGGGGGTTGCTTGTCGACGTGAGGGGAAGAGAATGAGCTAAGTGGTGAGGAAGGATGGCAGCGCACGACGAGGCTGGGAGAGGAAAACCGAAAGCATAGGAAAAGAAAGGGGAGGGGGTGTTGTGTGCATGAAGGAAGCAAGGGAGGAAAAAAAAGAAGCAAAAGAAAGAAAAAAATGAGAAAAGGGAAAAAAAAAAGGAAGGAAAAAAATGAGATTCAGTCTTTTCAACTCGGAGTCTTAAAACTGATTCAACAAAAATGATTTCAAAACGGCAATTTAAATATAATAATTTAAACGGAGTGACTAAGTAAAATAAAATTATAAAATCTAATAATAAACTAATTTAAAATAAAGAGCATTTTAAATAATGAATAATAATTAATAACAATAAACTACATTGAATTAAATTACACAATTAGAAATAGCAAAATAATACTACGTAATTTATCTAAAATTTAAAATGAGAAGGACCATAATCATAATAAATAAAATAATTATTTAATTAAAATACACAAAAAATACATGGTATCACAACTATACTTGGGACTTTAGACTAAATGCAAGTCATGTTTGTAATTTTAAAATTTTTGCATTTACATTCTTAAAAGTATAAAACAGGAGCATGCAACTTCTCTTTCAATTATTTTAGATCTACTTACGAAAGTTTTCATTGGCCGAAAAACTTTTTTCCTCTGCACTTGTTATGCAAATAGCAACGTTTTAATTAAAAGATTTTAAAAAATTAAATATAAAAATAATATAATTTAATATAATATATTAGATTATAAATTATTTTTATTATAAATTAAATTAAATATATTATATAAAATTACGTTAATTTATAAATTTATTATAAAATATTATTTTATATCGGTTTATACAAATTTCGACCTAGACATTCGTGCCAACAAAGAATATAGAATTATGACATGCAATGATAATAAGGTAACCAAGCAGTCTACCCTCCCGACCTCCTACTGCCCACAATAATTATGAAAAAGCCAGCAACTTAATAAACTTCTATAGGGACATGAACGGCGGGCACCACATCCACAAATTAAAAGTGTTAAATAAAAATAAAAATATAATAAAATACATTATATATATTTGATAAATGATCATTAAAATTCTTACTTATTTTTATAAAATCTATTTATGTGATTGTAGTACAATTTTTAATCAAATTTTGACCTAACATTCGTGCCAACTAGGTATATACAATTATGATACGCAATAATAATAGGGTACACCAGTCACCGAGCTGTACGTCTAGCTACCTCTCAGCCTCATTCTGCCCACAATAATTATGGAAAAACCAACACCTTAATAAATTTCAATAGGGACATAAACGACACTACGGCAGCACCACGTCCGCGAAGCACCTACCACATCCACAAGTTAAAAGTATTAAATATTTAGTTAATATTATAAAATTATTATAAATACATAAATGTATTAAAATATATTCTATGTATTTGATAGATGGCCATTAAAATTCTTACATATTTATGTATCCTTTTGATTCATGTATAATCATTTTTTAAGTTTATATATTTATTTAATATCATGTATCCTCGTATGCCTATAACATAGAATCTTAATAGCATTTGTGATAGACATACAAAAAAAAAAAAAGTTGAAAGAAATAATATTAAGTTCCGGAAATACTAATTTTATATATTCTGGTTTTTTATTACTTCTATTTAGTTTTTCAACACGTTATCCGTAGGAAACTCCAGCCAACAGTTGTGTTTTTTTTTTTTTTTAACAAGATATTTGCGTAACACTTGAACTATTATAAATTACTCTTCTATAAATATTGATATATGCTTATTGCAATTTAAATACTTTTATAAAATTTTGATATGATCTATATAATATTATATAAAGTATAATGTTATCATATATCAATGCAATGCATATTCATATTTGCTATATATGAGTTCGATTCTAAATACTTCTTTTCATTATTAGTATGTTTATTATAGATCATGTTCAATCTTACCAAACTCAAATATTTTGTCTTTGATATTTCTGGCAATAATTATTTATCATGGATCATTGATGCTCATATCCATCTTGATGAATGAATCTTGAAAATACTATTAAGGAAATAAAGCATCCCTAAAGTATCATTCTAAAGAACTAATTTTATCGAAAATTGAGTACCTCACTGAATAGGATACATTGATTCTATGAGATAGTTTAAGGGAATAATATGTTTGCAGACCTCCAAAAAGCTTGTTATGATTATATGAACCTGAAGTTGCATAATTGAAATAGTATAGAGAAAAAATCCACTAATGATGATATGTTTGAAATGAAACATATAACAAATTTATGCCTTGAATGTGCTTATGCTGCTGCAATATTAAATGTTAAAGTTCACTAAGTACTCTAAAATAACATCTTGTTTACTAGTAGTCGAACAAAATTACGAGTTATTAATGAAAAATTATCAATATCATCTAACTAGTTCTACTCCATTCCCTGAAGTGAATGGAATCTCATTTCATCATGGTAAAGGAAACCGAAATCACAGATATAGACGTGATAGAAAAAACTATCGGAATCAATGGGAGTGTACTCAAAGTTTTCTAAAGAAAATGCTCCATACCATCAGAAGTGGAACCATATTGAGATAAAGTAAGGTGAAAACATAGATTTTTAGAATAAGCCTCTAAAGAAATATGAAGATAAATATTACAAGTGTGATATGAAGGGGCATTGATCACGTACTTGTCGTACGTGCAAACATTTGGTGGATCTATATCAAGCATCTATGAAGGAAAAAGAAAAATGGATCGAAATGAATTTTGTCAACCACAATGATCCAAATCAAGATCATCCAACTTATTTTGATAATCTAAATATGATGGTCCTAGAGTATCTTGATATTTTCTGATTTCTTTATAGAATCTAACGGAAATAATGATATTTTGATTAGTAATGCATATGACCATAACAATTAATTTTATTTCTTTATTATAATTATATTATATTTGCATCATTATCTTTTAATACATCATGTTAAACTCTCTTTTGCACTTATAAAGTTTTATATATATTTTTGTTTATAAGAAAACATGAATTTTATTTATGCATTGACCAATTCTTAGATGATTGGTGAAGATATGTGTCTGGCAGACAGTTATACAATACACACAATTCTTAAAGATAAGAAATATTTTCAATATTTAACATTATATAGAGCCAACATCAATACAATATCTGGGTTATCGAACCTAATTGAAGACTCTGTAAGAACCGATATCGTATTACTAAAAGTTACAAAATTTTGTATTGACGATGTTTTGTATTTTTCGAAAGCTATAAGAAATTTACTCAATCTTAAATATATTTGTTGTAATGGTTATCATGTTGAAACCACCAATGAATGTAGTTATGAATAGTTTTATATTATAAAAATAAATTTGGGCTAGAAATTCATATTGGAAAATTGCCGCTTTCTCTTATAGATTATATTATATAAAATTGAAAACAATTTAATCATATGTTGTAATACTCCATAAGTACTCTAATCCAAAGATCTTTATGCTTTGACATAATCATCTTAGTCATTTAAGATCAATTATGATATGTAGAATAATTGAGAATTCATATGGACATCCCTTAAAGAACCCAAAGATTTTTTTATCAAGTGATTATCCATGTGTAGCATGTTCCGAAGGAAATATAATTGTTAGACCATCCCCTTCCAAAGTAATTATTGAATCTCAATCATTTTTATAAAGAATCCATGGAGATATATGTGGACCTATACATCTACCATGTGGGCCATTTAGATATTTTATGAGTTTAATAGATGCATAAATTAGATAGTCACATGTTTGTTTACTCTTTACATGAAATGTTGCATTTATTAGACTTCTTGCAAAAATTATTAGATTACGGGCTAAATTTCCTGATTATCCAATTCAGTCTAATTAGTTAGATAATATAGGAGAATTTACATATGAAACTTTTGATGATTATTGCATGTCGGTTGTGATTAATATTAAACATCCTGCTCCCCATACACATATTCAGAAAGATTTAGTTGAGTTATTTATCAAATATATGCAATTAATTGCTTAACCATTATTCTTTTAAAAAAACAAAACTACTTCTCTCTACTTGGGGACATGCAATCTTGCATGCTACATCATTGGTTTAAATAAGACCGATTGCCTATAATAAATATTCTCCATTCCAAGTTGCAACTTGCATTTGGCCAATTATCAAATATTTTTCATCTTTGTACTTTTAGTTACGCTGTATATGTTCTAATTGCACCTCCCAACACGTTAAGATGGGTTCTCAACATAGACTTAGAATTTATGTTGGTTTTGATTTTCCTTCCATCATTAGATACCTTGAGTCTTTAACAGGAGATGTTTTTAATGCTCATTTTGAAGATTGTCATTTTGAAAAAGTTGAATTATTTATTTTATTTTGTATGAGAATTTGAAAAAGTTGTAATAATTAGATAAGATGAAGAATTTTGTGAAAGTGAACGAGGTTGGGAAGCTAGTGTTAGTATCAAAGTTTTGAACACCGTACCGGATGTCGTACCAGTCAAAGCACTGGAATAAAATATTTCGATACCGATACCGTTTTATGTACCGTTTCGAGATAGTTGATATATGAATAAATTATATTTCAAAATAATAGTTTATATATGAATAAATTATATATAAATACATATATATAAATTATAAATAACCTAGTTTGAATTGGAGGTCAAAAAATGATCTTGCAGTTTGAAGAAATGAAAAAAATAATAATAGAAGTCGAAATACCGGCCGGTGCAGGCCGAAATATCGACTGATGTGGCTGGTATTTGGGATGGTATGAAACATGTATAATACCTGTACCGGCCGGTACCGGTTTGGTATTTAAAACGATGGTAAGTATCGTTTGTTATAATTTTGATTTGATCAAGTTCTTTGTTTGTTTCCATAAAATTGCCAGTTGATGAGAAAGTAATGAATTGAACTACTTTTGGGATATCATTGTTGGAATCTCCTCATTTTTTTAGGACTTGGGTTAATTTACTATATTAAAATAAAATGATATAGCTAATTATATTAGTGAAGTCTATAAAAAAATACATAAAAATAACTGTATATAGAATTTTTATATTTTTTAAACTCTTGCCATTGTTGAATAATTAAAAAGAAAAATCAAATCTACAATATCCATGATTATACTAGATGCAGGCCACATGGATGGTTACTAGCTAGGCTTTCCATGATAGTATTGCCTTGCTAGCTAAAAAATGCTCCAATACCTATAGTAATTATATAAGAGGGAATCGACATGCTACAGTATTAAGAATAGTAATTTTTTCACTTTCCATTTTTTTTTTTTTATGTGTATTTGGTCTCTGACTTTTTTGCTCTTTGATTTATATCGATTTGTTTCCGTGCAGTTGGGTTTTATTTATCTTTTGGGATGGGTGAGATGTTTTACTATCATGTGGTGTGACGTTATGTCAGTGATATTTTTACAAAATAATTTTAGACCACACAAATCCCATTCTCAAGCTTCATTCGTCTACCTCGCAACTCTCTCTCTTTTCTTTCTCTACCTTGCAACCCTCCATTTGTCTTCGTTTTGCTGAAATCAAAAGCATCGAAGCTGTGAGACCTAGACCCAACGCCTCTTTCTCCCTCTGTTTCCATCGTCTCGACCACAGCCTCTGCAATTTCCAGTGCTCACTGTTATGGCTCTGGTTCTTAAATACTAACGACCAGTGTATTAAGGAGGATTCCAACAATCACGGCCAGAGAACTTGATTCCAGCTAAGTCAACCAAATCAATATCAAATATAGAATCCTAGCTGTTTCCATTCATTGTAAATATTTTCATTTATTGTAAATTTTATTCTTGCACAATATCAGTTTCTGTGTATATGTAGTTACCAAAAACAGCTTCTGCACTTTTATATATTTGGTTAAAAGATTAATGAAAGAGTGTGGTGTTTTTCATTGAAACTGTATGCTTTAAATTTCTTATATGGTATCCAGAGAGCCGTTCTCCCACGAGCAAACAGATCCTACTCTCTAAGACTGCCTCCTCATCGGAACAAACTTCTGCTCATCCACCCCACTCTCATCCCATCTCACCCACTGAAAATGCCCTCATTGCTCTCAATATCTCTACCCAGATCAATGAGAAATTGACCCCATCTACCTTCCCTCAATGGAGAGTTGAATTTGAAGCTCTCCTCATCGGCTATAATCTCCTTGACTATGTCAATGGCATTTCACAGTGCCCCTCCCCTGTCGGCACTTCTTCCACCGAGTTAAATAAAACTCACTTGGTTCGTCAAGATAAATTAATCCTAAGTGCTATTTTGGCTTCAACTTCCACCACCATTACTCCCCTCATCGCCACTGCCAAAACCTCCCATGAGGCTTGGCAAAAATTGAATCATATATATGCCAGTAAATCTAGAACCTGAGCCATGCAACTCAAGGAAGAACTTACCTTGATTCAGCGAGGAACTCGTTCCATCCCTGATTATTTGCATGCGGTGAAAGCCCTTGCCGATGAAATTGCCCTTATCGATCATTCCATCTCTGATGATGATCTTACCCTTTATGTTCTTAATGGATTGGGTTCTGATTTCAGGGAAATTGCAGCGCCGATTCGTGCCCGGGAAACATCCTTGGCCTTCGAAGAATTGCACGACATCCTTGTGGGGCATGAGAGCTACCTGCGACGTTTGGAGATGAAAACCCAGCAACTTGTAGCTTCTGCAAATTTCTCTTATCGCAACAAGCCGAAGTCTGGTGGGTCTCAATCAAAAGGCACGTATAAGGCCAGTGGGCCTTCTCGGCCTCAAGGCCAAAATCGCAACTTCTAAGCTCAGCAAAATCGCAAGCCCTCTAATCCCTCCAACCAGCGCCGTTATCAACCGAAATGCCAATTTTGTGATCAAATGGGCCACATTGCCAAGTCTTGTCCCCAGCTTCACCCATCTGAAGTCACGGTCAACTGTGCCACTACGTCAAATCAACAAGAAAAAAAATGGCTTCTTGACTCCGCTGCTTCTTACAATATTATTGGTGACTTGGCGAATTTATCTATTCACTCTGAGTATGATGGTACTGATGAAATTGTTATTGGTGATGGGTCAGGTTTGGCTGTCTCACATATTGGTTCATTAACTTTAAATTCTCCAAATCGGACTTTTATTCTTCGTGATACTCTTTGTGTCCCCAATATTTGCAAAAATTTAATTTCCGTTCATCATTTCACCTCTCAAAATAATGTTTTTGTTGAGTTTCACCCCTCTTATTTTCTTGTGAAGGATTGGATTACGGGGGTGACCCTACTAAGAGGTGCATGTGAAAGCGGCGTTTACATTTTTCTGAAATCACTGGTGGGCTCCTCTTCCCAAATGGTGGCTAACGTGCATGAACGGACCTCATTTGATGGGTGGCACAAGCGTCTTGGACATCCGTCATCTAAAATTGTCCAACATCTTGTCAAAAATTTTTCACTTCTTGTTATGAATAAAACAATGAACTCTTTGTGTTCCTCTTGTTCTATTAATAAAGCTCATCAACAACCTTTTCGATCCACGAGTTTTCAGAGTAATGCTCCTCTAGATCTTATTTATACTGATGTATGGGGTCCTGCTCATTGTCTTGGTCTTGATGGTTCTCGTTTCTATTTACTTTTCATTGACCATTACACTAAATATATGTGGTTTTATCCCATCAATGCGAAGTCTTGTGTTAAGACCATTTTTCCTCAATTCAAAACTCTTGTCGAAAAGCGTTTTCAAGCAAAAATTAAAAGTCTCTATTCCGACAATGGTGGCGAATATATCGGTCTCAAACCATTTCCTTCTCTCCATGGCATTAGTCACTACACTATTGCCCCTCACACCCCTCAACAAAATGGTGTTTCTGAACGTCATCATCGTCACTTGGTTGAGACTGGCCTTACCTTACTTCATGATGCCAATCTCCCTCTCTCATATTGGCCCCATGCTTTCCAAACTGCCACATATCTTATAAACCGTCAACCCACCCCTCTTCTTCAACATAAATCTCCATTTGAGGCTCTTTTTGGTCAAAAACCAAACTACCTCAAATTAAAATTTTTTGGATGTCTCTGTTTTCCCCTTACCAGGTCGTATAACACCCACAAACTACAGCCCAAGTCCAGCCCATGTGTCTTCATTGGGTACTCTACTACCCAAAACACATACAAGTGTTTTGAGCCCATTACCCAGAAGATTTACACCTCATGGCATGTCATTTTTGATGAAGCCCAAACCCTAGCCTCCCTCGGTTCCTCTCCGACTTCATCTTCTTCTTCTCCGTCTGGCGTGCCACACCCACACGATGTCGTTCCGTTCGCACCTACAGCCTCCTCACTGCCGCCATCGCTTGCTGTACCAGTGGTCTCGGAAACTGTCTCCGCCGCGGTCTCATCTCCTCCAGGTAATCTCCCTACATCTTCTCCTAATGACATTCTAGCTTCTCAAAATCATTCGAATTCTACATCTCTATTGCTTGTACATGTGCTTGAATCTCATTGTGAATTTGCTCCCCGTATATCTCCCTCTTCCCCTTCCCCTGTTTTTCACTCTGAACCCATTCGGTCACTTCCCACATCCACACAACGCACACACTCCATGACCACCAGATCTATGAATAATATCTTCAAACCCAAACAACTCAACGTTGTCACCAAACATCCCCTTCCCCCTGTCTTAAACCAACGTGTGTGACCCAAGCCTTATCCACGCCTCAATGGTGTGCTGCCATGTCCGAGGAGCTCACTGCCCTTATGAGACATGGCACATGGGACTTAGTTTCCCCTCCAGTTGGCTCAAATCCTGTGGGTTGTAAGTGGGTCTTTCGGGTTAAGCGAAAGGCTGATGGCTCGATAGACCGATACAAAGCCTGCCTTGTTGCGAAAGGGTATAATCAAAGACCCGGGATTGATTACACGGAGACTTTTAGTCCCGTTGTAAAGCCTGCCACTATTCGATCTGTTCTTACAGTTGCTGTTATGCAAGGCTGGGTTCTAAGACAAATGGACGTGAACAATGCAATTCTGCATGGGGACATGGCTGAGGATGTGTATATGAGTCAACCTCCAGGGTTCAAGGATCCGTCCAAACCAAATCATGTGTGCAAATTACGGAAAGCAATTTATGGCCTTAAGCAGGCCCCTCGGCCTGGTACTCCACACTCAGGGATGCACTTGTTCACCTTGGTTTTCATAACTCTAAGGCTGACTCATCTCTCTTTATTTATCAAAGTGGCTCAATTATATGCTATTTTCTGGTCTATGTGGATGACCTTGTGCTCACTGGAAATGATTCCAGCTTTGTGCACTCTATCATTCAGCAACTTGGTGTTAGATTCTCTTTGAAAGACATGGGCCCCCTTCACTATTTTTTGGGTGTGGAAGTTATCCCAACCCGTGCAGGTTTGTTTCTATCCCAGCATAAATATATCCATGAATTGCTGTCCAAAACCAACATGGCTGGTGCTAAGGATGTGTCCACTCCTTTATCTACCAGTATATCCTTAAAACTAGTTGATGGTACTGCTTCTTTTGATAGCACTGAATTTCGACAAGTTATTGAGAGTCTTCAATATCTTTCCCTTACTCGTCCCGATATATCCTTCGTTGTTAACAAGTTATCTCAATTTATGCACAAGCCCACCATTACACACTGGACAGCAGCAAAAAGATTACTTCGATATCTAAAGCAAACCATTTTTCACGGCATTCAGCTTCGAAAGGACACACCTTGGCATCTTATGAACATACTCCAATGCTGATTGGGCTGGGAATGTTGATGATCGTTCCTCTACCTCTGCCTATATTAGTTTTCTTGGTACCAACCCAATCTCCTGGAGCTCCAAGAAACAAAGGGCTGTTGCATGCTCTTCTACAGAAGCTAAATACAGATCCTTAGCTAATGCAGCCTCAGAAACTATGTGGTTACTTGGCCTTCTCAATGAACTTGGTTTTCCTCTCAAAGATCCACCTTCTCTATTATGTGACAACCTTGGAGCAACTCATCTAAGCTTTAATCCAGTTTATCATTCTCGCATGAAGCACATTCAAATAGATCTCCATTTTGTCCGTGACTTAGTTCAAAAAGGGACTCTTCATGTCAAACATGTACACACCCAGGACCAGCTTGCAGACTTGCTAACCAAACCATTGTCTAGGCAACGTACTGAACTTCTTCGATCCAAGATTGGTCTTGCCGATGGAAGCCCTATCTTGCGGGGGCGTATTAAGGAGGATTCCGACAATCACGGCCAGAGAACTTGATTCCAGCTAAGTCAACCAAATCAAGATCAAATATAGAATCCTAGCTGTTTCCATTCATTGTAAATATTTTCATTTATTATAAATTTTATTCTTGCACAATATCAGTTTCTGTGTATATGTAGTTACCAAAAACAGCTTCTGCACTTGTATATATTTGGTTAAAAGATTAATGAAAGAGTGTGGTGTTTTTCATTGAAACTGTATGCTTTAAATTTCTTATACAATGCTCATTGTCCTGCAAAAGTTCCTCCTTAATTCCCCCTTATAGGAGGTGCTCTTTTATGTCAGATCTCGACTCTCAAAGCCCAGGAATCAAGCCGCAAGAAACAACTATTGGCTCTTGTTCTTCTACGCGGAGTCCAACTCAAAGTTTCCCTTCGTCTGTAAGAAATGTTACCTTAAAAAAAAGCGGAGGAGGCCATGGTCTCGAGCTTCAACTTGACTGAGCGTAATGACAGAGAGGAAGAGAAGGCAGACGAGTCGGGTTTGGGCCTCAAAAGCTTTCTCTGGCATGGTGGTTTTGTCTATGATGCATGGTTTAGCTGGGGAAAAAAAAATTCAAGTCATAAGTTGGATTCATAAAAATATTTTTTTCAATCAGTTTTATCAGAGAAAGATTTTACTGATTTTGGTTTTTGGTTTTGGTTTTGGTTTTGGTTTTACAGGTGGCTCAGGTTCTGTTAACACTGCCATACTCTTTCTCTCAAATGGGTATGCTTTCAGGGATTATACTGTAGGTCTTTTATGGTCTGCTTGGAAGCTGGACTACTTATCTGATTAGCATTCTATACGTTGAGTACCGAAGCCGAAAGGAGAAAGAGAATGCCAGCTTCAAGAACCATGTCATCCAGGTAAGCATTTCAAGAACACCGTCACACTGTACAATTTCATGCAACTCAAATTTATTTGAATTTGAGTATAAAAAAAAATATGAATTGTTCTTTTGAGTATCTATGGACAGTGGTTTGAAGTGCTCAATGGTTTACTTGGCCCGTACTGGAAATTCAATTGTACCTTCTGTAACAACTACTCGAGAGTTTGACTGAATATCTGATCTTCGAGGGATCAGTTCCTCCAAAAAATGAATTCTATTTGCTTTTCTCAATGCATTACATCAGGAGCTCGACTCCTTTTTATACACAATAGGACGCTAATTCTGTTATTGAGGGGAGGGCATTCTTGTACATTTAGTTAACACTTTAAGGCTATAATTGTAATTCTATCTTCTTAATGAATCATGTGCTATCATGTGCCTTAACTGCTCCAGTTCTTCACAGTCGCTGCTTCCTTGCTTCCAGACTTCCTTCTCTTAATTCTTCTTCCTACTACTACTTATAACAGCATATAACAATTCACCCCCCCTTCAAAAGACCTTGCCCACAAGGTCAGGGTATTGCAATCGTAATTGCTCAACAGAAACCCATGTAGCATCTGCCTCAGAGGCCCCACGCCATTTAATCAACAACTCAATAAATGGTCTGTTGTCCACAGGAGTCATTCTTCTTTGCAGAACTTTCTCAGGCTCAGTCCTAATTGCACCATGTCATCTTGTAATGGTAATGCTGAGGAAACAATCTTCAAAGGTCCCACATGCTTCTTTAATCTGGACACATGAAACACTGGATGTATAGCTGAAGTTGGTGGTAATTCCAGTCTATATGCTACTGTCCCAATACACTCCAACACCTTAAAGGGGCCACAATATCGTGCTGCCAACTTAGGATTAACAACAGCTCCCACAGTGTGTTGCTTGTACTTCTGTAACTTCAAGTAAACCATGTCACCAACTTGAAATTGCCTATAAACATGCTTCTTATCATACTGTTGTTTCATGGTAGATTGTGCTGCCAGCAAATTTTTCCTCAATAAGGACAAAATCTCCCCTCGAGATCTCAATTCTGAATCTACTGCTTCATTCTGAGTTGTACCTGCTGCATATTGTAACAAGGTGGGAGGAGGTACACCATACAAAGCCTCAAATGGTGTCATTTTAGTTGCTGCATGCAAAGAAGTGTTGTACCACCATTCTGCCCAAGGCAGCCAATAACTCCATTGTTTTGGTCTCTCAGAAACAAAACATCTCAAGTACTGTTGCACATACTTGTTCACAATTTCTGTTTGTCCATCCGATTGTGGGTGATAAGCAGAACTGTAATGAAGCTTTGTACCTTGCAACCTGAGAGCTCTTTCCAAAATCCACTTGTGAAAGTTGCATCTCGATCAGTAACAATTGTTGCAGGCATACCATGTAACTTGAAAATTTGTGAAAGAAAAAGCTTTGCCACAGAAACTGCAGTGTAAGGATGAGACAGTGGTAAGAAATGGGCATACTTAGTGAGTCTGTCCACAACCACTAAAATGACAGAAAATCCCTTTGAATTAGGAAGTGCATCAATAAAGTCCATAGAGATATCACTCCATGACTTCATAGGAATAGGTAATGGCTGCAATAACCCTATTGGTAATAGATTCTCTACTTTGCATTTCTGACATACTTCACATTCTTTAATGAAATTCTTAATGTCCTTCCTCATGCCTAGCCAAATAAAATCTGCTTTAGCTCTGTGTAAGGACTTTTGGTAACCAGAGTGGCCTCCAAAAGCACTATTATGTATAAATTCCAGTACTTGCTGTTTTAAAGGGGACTTGGAAGATAAAAATACTCTACCTTTCTTCAGCAAAAACCCATTCTGTAAGGTAAAGGCCTGATTCATTAATTCCCCTTTCTGCAATTTCTGACATATAGTCGAGATCTCTTCATCATGCAAATAAGAGTCCTTCAACTGCTGCAACCACATTGGATCCAAAACAGTTATGGCAGATAGCAATACTTTTTTGTGTACTGAATCATCTCTCCTGGAAAGAGCATCTGCAGCCACATTCTCCTTGCTTTTTTTATACTCAATTCTGAAGTCATAACCAATGAGCTTACTAATCCACTTTTGTTGTGAAGGTGTACCTATCTTCTGTTCCAGTAAAAACTTTAGGCTTTGTTGGTCAGTTTTGATGACAAACTGAGAGCCCACAAGGTAAGGCCTCCAGTTCTTAACAGCCACTACTAATGCCAAGAATTCTTTCTCATATGCAGAAAGATCCAATGCTTTTCCTTTCAAAGTTTGGCTAAGAAAAGCCAAAGGCATGTTATTCTGCATTAACACAACTCCTACTCCTCGACCTGATGCATCACATTCAATTAAAAATGGCTTAGTAAAATCAGGTAAAGTTAAAACAGGTGGTTGAGAAATAGCCTTCTTCAATGCTTCAAAAGCTTGTGCAGCTGCATTACTCCAATGAAATGAATCTTTTTTAAGCAAATCAGTGAGAGGCCCAGCAATTAATCCATAATGTCTTACAAATTTCCTGTAATAGCTAGTTAAGCCAAGAAATCCCCTTAAGGACTTGATGGATTTGGGCAAAGGCCATTCCACCATGGCCTTTATCTTGGATGGATCAGCCTGCACTCCCTCAACAGACACCAAATGTCCAAGATAGTCTATTTGCTTAGAGGCAAACCTGCATTTACTTCTCTTAGCAAACAATGTATGCTTTGCTAAATACTTCTAACACTAAGGTTAAATGCTGCACATGATCTTCCTTATTCTTACTGTATATTAAAATGTCATCAAAGAAAACTATAACAAATTTTCTTAAAAATGGTTGAAACACTTCATTCATCAATGACTGGAAGGTAGCAGGAGCATTGGTTAAGCCAAAAGGCATAACCAAAAACTCATAATGGCCTTGATGTGTGCGAAATGCTGTCTTCTCAATATCTGACTCCTTCACCCGAATCTGTTGATAGCCAAATCTGAGGTCTAGCTTGGAAAAAACTGTAGCCCCACATAATTCATCGAGAAGTTCATCTACCACAGGAATAGGAAACTTGTCTTTAATAGTTTCTCTATTCAAAGCCCTGTAGTCTATACACATACGCCAAGATCCATCAGCTTTCCTCACAAGAATCACAGGAGATGAAAAAGGAGATTGACTGCATCTTATAACTCCAGCTTCAAGCAATTCTTTAACTATCTTTTCAATCTCAGCCTTTTGTACAAAGGGATACCTATATGGCCTAACAGAAATAGGCATTGTACCCTCTTTAAGATAAATCTTGTGATCGTGGCTTCTTTTTGGAGGTAAGCCCTTTGGTTCATCAAAAACTACAGCAAACTTTTTTAAGACCTCCTCAACTTCACTGTCTATCGGTTCTTTGCTAACAGGCTGTTGTAGCTGAACTAACTGTAACAGCATTCCTTTTCTTTCAATTGTAGTCAACTAACAAATCTGAATATCCTCAACCAATTCAGGTTTAGTAGCATTCATGCCTCTAATTGTCACTGTCTTGTTGTTGTGCTGGAAAGACATAGTTAAACCATTCAAGTCCCACAATACAGGACCCAAGGTTCTCAACCACTGCATTCCTACTACAACATCACAACCACCAAGAGGCAATAAGAAAAAATCGGTGTTAAACTGATTGCCTTGCATCTGAAACTGCATCTATTCTATCAACCCTTCACTTCTCATCTTCTCTCCATTAGCTACACGTACTTCCACCTGCTCAGCAATATTAATTCCTAACCCCACTTTCCCAGCAATCATGGGATCAAGAAAGTTGTGTGTGCTACCTGTGTCTACAAGAATTACAACAGGACAGTCCTGAACTTTACCATGAATTCTCATAGTTCTTGGACTCAAATACCCTGCTATAGCATTAAGAGATATCTCAGGAACTTCACCTAGTGGAATCAGAATCTTATCCACATCCTGATTTCCTTCCATCTCACAATCTTGCTTGTCATCATCTCGAAATAACTCCATCCCTTCCATGACAAAGAACTTAGCCTTTTTCCTCTCACATTTATGACTGGGGTTCCATTTCTCATCACAGAAATAACACAACCCTTTATCTCTTCTTTCCTTCATTTCGGTTGGGGTAACTTTTTGTATTGGCAAAGAGGGTTTGAAACTGTTATTCTTTTCTACAAGAGTGTTTTCTTTCCTTGTTAAATTATTAGTAAATCCATTTCCTCCAACAGAAAATGGTGCAAAGGAATTTTGATAATTCCCCCCTCTAAAGTTACCACGAATACTGTGGATGTACTCTTCTTGCATCTTAGCAAGACCAAAAGCTGAGTTAAGAGACTGAGGATGCAGCATCCTCACAGGTAATCTTATTTCATCCCTTAATCCACTTAAAAACAAGCTTAGTTTATAATCTTCAGACAATCTTGTCAACCTATTAGAGATTTCTTCAAACTGAGTTTTGTATACAGTAACTGTAGAAGTTTGTTTTAAACGTTTCAAAGCTTCCATAGGATCATCATATGATGAATTCCCAAATCTCAATTGTAAGGCATCAACAAAAGCATTCCAAGAAACAAAAAGACCAATTTCTTCAGCACCTTGGAACCAAATTAAAGCAATTCCTTCCATATACAAAGATGCCATCCAAATCTTTTGTCCATCCGGCATAGGATACAAAGCAAAATAATGATTTGCTTTATAAACCCACCCAATAGGATTATCCCCATCAAACTTTGGAAAGTCTATCTTAATAGCACGAAACTGCATACCTCTTTGTTCTGGATTTGCTCCATCTGGTCTGCCCCCTGAATTCTGATGACCCAACCTGCTCCCATTAGCATTCACAGCCTCAAGCAGCATATCCAACTTCGAATTCAAGGATTCTAATGCTCCTTGGTGATCTTCAAGACTCTTCCCTTGCTGATCTTGGCTCTGTCGCAAACCAACCACCACCTTCTCCAATTCTTTATAACGAGTTCCTTCTGCCAATTGAAAAAAAAAATTTCCAAAAAATTGAACCTGCTATGATACCAATTGTAACAACTACTCGAGAGTTTGACTGAATATCTGATCTTCGAGGGATCAGTTCCTCCAAAAAATGAATTCTATTTGCTTTTCTCAATGCATTACATCAGGAGCTCGACTCCTTTTTATACACAATAGGACGCTAATTCTGTTATTGAGGGGAGGGCATTCTTGTACATTTAGTTAACACTTTAAGGCTATAATTGTAATTCTATCTTCTTAATGAATCATGTGCTATCACGTGCCTTAATTGCTCCAGTTCTTCACAGTCGCTGCTTCCTTGCTTCCAGACTTCCTTCTCTTAATTCTTCTTCCTACTACTGCTTATAACAGCATATAACACCTTCCTCCTCTTTGGATCTATTATCCAGCTCATAGCTTGTGCAAGGTATTCTCAAACTTGGCTTTCCATCTTTGCCTTTGGATTTGTAGTTTCAAGGCGATAATAAGATTTGGGTTATGTTTATTACTAAAAATTCGTGCTTTTACGTGGGATTAATTATACAGTAATATATACTATATAGATTACCATTTGGACAAGAGGACATGGACATATATCTTTGGAACTTGCTGTGCCACCACTGTGATCATACCCTCATTCCACAACTACAGGATTTGGTCCTTCCTTGGGCTGAGAATGACCACCTACACTTCTTGGTATTTGACCATTGGAGCCGTTGTTAATGGCCAGGTACAAAAAATTAAATTGAGAACATTTCTCACGAGCCTCTTCCTTCTTTGTGTGTGCTTTATTTAATTAAAGCTTACCCTTTTCACTCTTATATTATATTTATATAATATATTTATATATTACTGGTTTACAAGCAGAGGGTGTTGCGCACAGTGGCCCAACAAAGTTGGTTTTGTATTTCACAGGTGCCACCAATATACCGTGTGAGTTTGACCATATCCTAATTTTTTAAAGTAACCAATGCTGCTACATTCTTCTCTGAAAATTCAGAGAGATTAAAAAAAGGTAAAATTTATTGCTCGGTGATCTTCTATTCGAAAGCTTCTGTAATATGCCATAAATGGGTTTTGAGGGAAAAGACAAAATCACGATCGAATTATTTTAGCTCCATTAATGTCCTACGTGTAGTTAAATGGGATGCAACGTTTGTAAGTTAACCTAGATGGTTATGCAAGGGAAATATTTTATTTTTTGGTTGATTTCCAAAATATGCTCTTTGTTTCTGGTAGGTAACAAGAGTGAGTGAGGTTCCCTCATTTTATAAACGAAGAAGTTTCAGCTTAAGTTTGGGTTACTTTATACTAGCTTGACCATGTGGTGATGTACTTGGTCTTTCACAACTCTTAAGTCATTCGGCTTCCATTTACTAACTTTATCCACTCGGTCTTCCACTTTAGCATGTGTGTTGGGGGGAGAGGGGATGCAGAGAGGATTTAAGGATTATCAAGATGAGAACCATGATGTTGCAGCTCTGTTTAGGAAGACACATTGCCTATTCCATTTAATTACTTCCTAGAGAGTCAGTTTGGCAATTGTTTGTGTTTATACCTTTTCTTCACACTGTTTTGTCTTGCCTAACAGACAACAACAATAACCATATTGAGGATCTAACTTCATTTTATGCAGGCCCATTTACCATATCTCCAAAAGTATTGCAACAGAAACTTCAGAAAAGGAATGTGTCATCCACCTTGGTGCAGAAGTAGATCAGCTTCAACCGCAACGCCATAAGAGATTCAACCTCCTGTCCATCAACTGTCAATGGAACACCAACAAAAACATTAAATATTGATTTCCACCAAATTGTGCAACCTACATCCTTGGTTTTCTACTCCTTTAGCATGACATATACTATTGGCTAAAAAAACTGTAATTTAAATTTCCATTGTTTGCTTATTCACTGAACCTGTATAAATTTATGATTTGTTTTAACCTTGTATTGTTTCGCTTGGTACTTTATGAACAATATCCATACACATTTCTCACCACCTTAGTGAATTTGAATGAATGCCTACCGATATCAAGATTTATCCATCTATCCATTACACTGTCTATTAATCGATTTTGCATCCTCTTTCCATCCTATTGTTCATTCTGAAGTGACATGTAACCTAATTGGATCCAATTTGTTATCAGCTGCAAGTTTATCCTATCGTTACCTACTGCACGTAATAATCATATTTCTGAATCTATTTTCTGCTATTATTTGCTTTTACAGGAAAGTTTAATGTTTAGGCACAATTTTCCTATTCTACGAATTAAGCAAGCATGCATTGCATTTACCGAGTTGGAGTGACCACTGAATTTTTGAAGTTGGGATATGGTCTTCTGCAAGGGAGTGAGTATACATAAGCCCCACCAACTCATTCATTGTATTTCTCTCCGAGTTTCTAAATAATATTTTGCTTTATTTTGAGGTTCTAATGGTTTAAAACCTCATCCGAATGCATGGTAAATAGATGGTATTTGAACAGCGCTTTGGATTGTATAGTGAAAGGGTTGAAAAGCAAGCTTTTATTTTCTTGGAAAAGTAAATATTTTGTACTTTATGAATTCCATTCTTAATGCAACTAGAACTATTTATGAAATTGCTTGTTGCATTTCTCAGCTTCCTTCTCGGTTACATCTGCAAACATTTTTTTCTCCCTTAGTTTTTTCAGACCAAGAAAAATGCACTGATTCTAGGTTCAAGACCTTGGAGAATAGGAACAAGCTCATCTTTTTTAAAGATTTCAAGAAACTCAGGAATTTTGGAGTTAAATAGTCTGGGTTTCACAATAGCTCAAGTTTCTAATTTTGTTTTTAATTTTTTTGTGCAGCCTCATACAACAATATTTCCGATGATGAATACAAGGCCGACCAAATTAATGATGTCACTTTAGGTGAGAGATTTAAGACCATTTCTTAGTCATATGATGTCTTAGAAAAGAGCAAATATTTATAGCCCTCGAGTCCTTGAAGATTAAGTTTATATTATGATTTCAACCAATTACCCATTTAATAAATTCAAGTCTATCGATTTCCTTGATTGATCATATTTTTTTTTCAGTCTTGTGTGTACTACAATTCCAGGCCCACTTCTCACAAGGAAGTAACTTTAATTATCAAAAGTATATAAGAAGAGCTTTGGAAAAAGACTTTGGGGATTTGGATATACTCTGTATTGCTCGTATTCTTCAATGCACGGACAGAGTGCATTCACTTGTTATTGTTATGATGATTTGGATTTATGTAGTTTATTTATTTTGCTAGGCATTAACTGTTATTTGAGGTGCCTCATCCCCAGATTTCTATGCTTATGAAAAGGATCATTTATGTTGGGTTTCTCTTCATCCATTTGCTTGGGTTTTTTTTTTCTCTCTCTCTCTCTAAATGCAGTTGTTACACTTATTGTCAGTCCTATATCATCATATCCACTTATTTTCTCTCTTTCCTATCTTAGTTCTGCCAGCAAGATTATTCAATCAGTAATTCATAATCTCAAATGTTTCACTTGGCTCACCTGCAAGTTTGCATGCTTTTGTGCAGCTCCAAAGATATCTAAAGTTGATTGCATATTGAATTGTGACCAAGGGTATCTTTTTTCTATCTTTCCGATTCTGGAGCACATTTGCATCTTCCTATGGTGGTGAGTACAATAGAAATTAAAAGATGACACTTATTATTATTATTTTGTTTTCATTTTTAGAAATTATTCTGCTTACTTTGGCTTTTATTGGCCAGACATCAAAATTGGACCGATTTTCCTTATTAAGCAATCTTCCTTTTGTGGTAAACTTTGTAAAGGGAAGCCACTTCTCGTTTGTTCCCATAATGGTAAAGATTCTAACTTCTCTTTCATCAATCGTAATACATATTTATTAAGTTGATAAGATTAGATGTGCCAAGTTATGGACTAATATCCATGGACATGAAATCATTTGAATTAGCTTAAATTTGTTTTTATCATATCACTTTAGTTGGCCCTTGTATCCATGTTTCGTATAGGATTAATCCTCGAATTAAAGAACATTTTTTTCTTGTTTCTTGAATTATGAGTATTGTTGTATTAAATTTTAATTGTTACTATTTGGTCCAGAACTGATTTTCTGGAGACCTTCTTGTTTTAACTCTGCTTTTCCTGAACTCAGTGGCCATTTCCATGGTCAAACCCTAAGAAAATGGAAAGGAGCCATTTTCTTTACATAAATTTGTCAAAATCTCGCTAAAGGTTTCTGCTAATGTATTTGTGCATCTTCTATTTCCAGGGGAAGATATAAGTGTGTGTTTGTCTTGCTATCTTGACATCATTATTCAATGAGGAAGGTGCGTGGCCTTGTTCTGTATTTGTTTTCCCTCCCTTTTCCCTTCACTAATTTTTTATACAAGTTAAAGCTATAACTTTCTCTAACCTTGAGCTACTGTATCAATATGTTTAGGACGTATCATATGTAATGGCTAATGAGTTCTAATGAAGCTGTATTACACATAGATTCATTGAATATATATTCCTCAATTTTCTATCCGCAAGCTAATTTTTTTTTGCATGCCTCTCTCTCTCTCTCTCTCTCTCTCTCTCTCTCTCTCTCTCTCTCTCTCTCTCTCTCTCTCTCTCTCTCTCTCAATACTTAAATGAATATGGCTTTCTCTAAATGGCTAAAAGTAATAATCTCAAGTTTGGATGTCCTCTACGTGTGTTTTATGTATGATGAGTGTGTGTGGCTGTGTAATTCTTTCGCATGAACCTTATGGACCAGTCGACAATTGAATAGTCTTGAGTGAGTGCCCTTGTTACCCTCTCCCAAAGAACTCTGAAAACCCTTGTTACCCTAATGTTTGATGTAGCAGGGACTTTGATTCATTTGATTTAAGGAAACGGATTCCAGCTATTGTTAGCAAATTATACAAGGCCATAAACCGAAATGGAGGTGTGACATATATACATTGCACTGCTGGACTTGGAAGAGCTCCTTCAGTTGTGGTATGCATGTCAGTTTCATTCCTTAAATGTGATTTCATTCTGACCGACCATTCTTATTTTAGCTCTAATCTCGGGCATCTTCTGGAACTATTGTGGATGTTAAGGGGTGTTTGTAATGTTTAATTTTAAATACTCATCATAACATTCATGAAGGGTTACCCATATTATCTCTGCTTCTGTACCGATCCATGATTGATTTTTCATTCTTATTGTTCTGAAGATTTTGTTTTGAATTTCAGTTGGCATACATGTTTTGGTTTCAGGGCTATAGATTTTGTGAAGCTCACAAATTGCTGCTGGTAAACACTTCTTTGTTTAATGTTTTGTTTTTTTTTTGATAAATTTCAAAATTATAATTATAAGGTAGATCAGAATCCTTTCATGCAATATATGGTACTCTTCTTTGTTTAATGTATTTTAAAATGTTTTGTATCTTCTCATTAGCGAATATTCTGCACACTTGTATGTTCTATGTCAAGAATATAGCAAACATCCAGTTAATAAGTTTTAATTGCGGACTTCCATAGGCATGACATGAAGTGGGTGCATATTAGATTTCTTAACCAAGCTCATTAAATCTTGAGTTGGTGACATTTTTATTGAGGAATTGTTGTTGTTAACTTCAATAATTATCCAAAAATTATTTAAGATTATGATAAAAGAGGCCAATGAATGCCTTGATAGCCTCAAATCTTCACCATGTTTCTGAAATATCTCATTGTTTCTGGCTTTCAGAGCAAACGGTCGTGCTTCCCAAAACTGGATAGAGTTTCTATTCTTGGGGATGCTATTGATTGCTTAAAGGGTGAAAGCTTACTTGTATGAATTCATGATATGTCTTAACATTGTGCTGTTTCAGTTGGTAGTTTAGCAACAAATTCTAATTACTTTTGAGTCTTTACTTTGCTATCCTATCTAATTTATCCAGTTTCTACATCCACATATATTTCTAGGCACTTTATTGAATTTGAATTAATGCCTATTGGTGTCAAGATTTCTGTTTATATGCATTACACAGTCTATTAATCAATTTTTCATCAAAAAGTTCATCTGCATAATAATTTGTTGATAAGAGGTTATTGCCAACCATTGAGAAGGTTGAGTTATGATGGAAGAGATGTGGAAGTAAGTAATATGCTAATATTTTTCATGATTAGATATGATTTTGTGTGGATGATTTTTTTTATTCAGAAAAGATATGATTTTCTATCTTTATAAATAATAAATGATATATAAGTACTTATAGAAATAAATAAATGAGATAGTGAATTTTTTTGTTATTTAGCCAATTTGTTATTTTTGGTAAGTTTTTTATTTTCACGACAATTTTTCTTTTTCATATTGGGATAGATTTTTCCTGCTCTTTATGAGTGTTTTATTATTCTCTTCATATGTATAGGTCACGAAGATTGCACAGGATTGCATTCAGAGATAGTTGCAGTTTATACATGAAAGAGAAATTTCTCACCTAGATGTCAAACCTTATAATATTTATGTAAAGAATGGTGTTTATAAATTGTCATTTTGGATGTGCAATTCTCACGATAAGAGCTTGCAAATTGAATAGTGATTTTGTATGTTCAATTTTTGTAAAGAATGTGTTTTATTTTGTGTTGTTTAGAATGTATCTTTGAAGAGCTTTTGTCTTGGTTTTTATCATCAATTCAACGTTTTCAACTTAACTTTCATGAATCTATTCCAAGTTTTAGTGCATGTTGTTATGAAATGATAATGTCATCTTCCATTTCAAAGATGTTACTGTTATCTGTTTTTGCAAAAATAATTTCTATAGAATTATTTTATTCCTCCAACCGGCTGCTATGTATATTACTTAGATTGGATGGAAATAATAATATGATATGATTGATGGTCAAACTTTTGGTAACTGTGATCAAGAAGTTTGGTTTTCTGAAATTTTTAGTATGGTTGGCTTGTTATATTGTCTGGATGGAGTAAATTTACAGTGTGGTTTTGAAAGGAGATGCACTTTGGTTCTTAGTGCAATGGATGTTGTTGTGGGGTTGTTTTGCACCCTGTTTATGTCGTTTTATGTGATGCAATGTCTAATTTTTTTTTTGTTTAACTTCAATTAAGCTTGCTTTGAACAAATTTGACAAATCTACAAATAGAATCAACTTCCATCCCTTTATGTTGTATTGGAAACTAATCTTTTGCTTTTTCTTATTTGTGCTATCATCTAATTAATATCCTCCAATTCACTGTACTTATCCTAAAACAATTCGTAAAATTTATTATTCCTTCCATCCATAGCAAATTTTTTATTACCATCAATTTTTTATAAAAAAATATTATTTTTGTCTAAAATAATAACAAACCCAACTAAGCAAACGTGCATCGCACGTTGCTTCTCTACTAGTATATATATATATATATATAAGTTTGAGATTTCATCCGAATATACCAAATTCTCATCTTAATCAGGTTGGAATAGGCAAGTTAACAGTTAAAAAAAAAACGATTTCCTTAAATAAGGGTACTGCTAATTTGCCTGTTTCTTTTAGGCTAACGGAAGAAAATTATGATCTTAGTCAAGTAGTTCCAATTTAATATTTATAAAATAAATAGATAAATATCTTACAATTTTGAAATATACTAACTACCAATGATTAAGATAAAATGATCGTGGAAGACTCATACAGCTAGTTTAAACAAATAAGATGCAACACACTTCACTTCATTACGACTTTTAATTGCAATGTGATAGTTTGTTTATCATATTATTTTAAAACTGCTTCAAACAGCTTCCTCTTAGTAGGAAATAGGTGGGAGCTATTTTTTGACTCCTAATCCCTTTTTTTCTTTTTTTATTTTATTGGTGTTGTACTTGTTTATTTTGATATGATTGTTGGAGAGTTCCAACTTATTAAATCTTGTATCATGTAACTTTTAATTTATCTATAAACTTACTTGCTAAGAAAAAAAAGTACACAAGTACCGATAGTCTGCCTCCACCTACCATGTACTGCCCACACATTAATTATGTAAATAATTTTGAAAATGATAGAACCACTGCTCCCAACTACCACTTACATTTTTTTTAATTATTTTTTTTTTAATTTTTGATTAAGGAAGTATTTTTTAACGATATTGTGATTTGTTTTTCAAAAAATATATATTTAAAAATACATTAAAAAAAACTCTTATACCTAACAGTAGCTCCCAACAGGAACTGAGAGCGGTAGACGTAGCATGGTCCGAAGAAAAAAGATAGAAAAGGCGTCTAGCTTTTATCATGAGAAAAAGAAAAAATAAAGAATCCAGCTAGGCTGCAGCCTAGCAATGACTGTTGAGCGAACTGCTTAGTATAATTTGGGATTTTTTTGTTTTTATTCTTTTTTTTCACATTTTTTAATATATTTAAATATTTTAAAAAATACATTAATATATTTAAAAATACTTTCTTAATTATTATGATAAAAACAAAAAGGGTTCTTCTAGGGAGTGGTCAACTAAGGCCTAGTTTGTTTTCAGAAAACTTTCATCTCATCTCATCTTAATCATTACAATTTTTTTAAATCTCCATACAAAATAAAATCCCAATACAACTTTTTCAAATCCCAATACAACTTTTTTAAATTTCAATACAACTTTTTCAATTTCTAATATAAAAATAATATATTCTAATAATATTTTATTTAACTTATTTCAACTCATCTCATCTTATTTTGAAAATAAACTAGGCTAAAATAGTAAGAGTAGGGCCACATAATAATGTTTTCCAAACATAAAGGGCACCAACTAGGCTGCTGCCACCAACCACTTCCCTTAATAAATGCCTGAATAATTTTGACGAGAAAAATAAGGATAATGATAGGATCATTGCTGGTTTTTTTTAATTATTTTTTTTATTTTGTCAATAAGAAAATATCGTTTTTTAGTAAGATTAGGAATTTTTTAAAAAATTTTAAAAATTTTAAAAAATATATATATAAATATATAAATTATTAAAGTGGAGCTGTAGCATCTTCCGAAAAAGAAAGGGCAGCACGACGACCACGAACTTCATGACAGCACCCACCCGGAATGATGTACGTACGTAGCACATGCATCGCAGAATCTTTTCAGAGATATAATGACTAATCATCATTGACCATAGAAAGTGCTATTTAAGAGAAAAATATATATATATATAAATTCATATATATATATATAACACTCTTTACAATATTTTTTATAATATAAAATATAAAATAAGAATATTTTAAAAAATAAATTTATTTTTATATAATATTTTTTATTTTAAAACATAATTATAGAATATGTGACAAAAAATATTATGTATTTATCATTTTTTATTCCAAAAGATAAAAACATGGCTTTAAAGTTAAACTACGAAGCAATTGACTATTCAGACCTCCCCTGAGTCTATAAAATGGTGCCAAGATCACTACTACATCCATATCTCATAAGATCAAGATATCGATTAGGAAATATAAAAAATGGTTAGAGATTTTGTTTCTCTTGATCATGTTGGTGTCCATGCACATGATGAATTGGGTGTTGCGTTGAAGAGCTCGAGTGGACTACTCTTGGTGGGTATGATCGTCATGTCTCTCTCAATTATATTAATGGTCATCTTTGCTTGTGTCGATGATAACAACAACCCTCCCAGAAGAAGAAAAGGATCAAGTGGAGGTGGAGGTGGAGATAGTGGAGGTAGAGATGTTGATGGAGGTGGAGGTGGAGGTCATGGAGGTCATCATGGAGGTCACCATGGAGATCATGGAGGTCACCATGGAGGTCATCATGGAGGTCACCATGGAGGTCACCATTGAGATCATGGAGGTCACCATGGAGATTGTGGAGGTGGAGGTCATGGAGGTCATCAGGGAGGTGGAGGTTGAGGTGGTGGTGGGTTTTAATTAATAAAGATGTGAGATAACACTAATTATGTCTTCCAATGATCTCTTTGTAGCATTAAGTATATATATTATATATAGTGCAAAAGAAGAACTAAATAACAAAAATAAAAGAATATTATTATATATATTCGATTAATCTCCAGCATATATCACTACAACATATTTCATTTTTAGTGACAGATTGAAAAATTGTGACTGTCTACTAATCGTCACCAAAAAGTATTTTCTGTGATGGTTTTTGAAAACTATCACAAAAGATAGATGAGATTTTTTTACATTCGAACAAAGATGAAAATTACGTTCGAATGTTACATATACGTTCAAACATTGAGGATATTGACGTGTGAATGTGAAAGGTTTTGGTGCCAACGTTTGAATGTTAGTAATTAACATTCGAATGTTAGTCGCAACTTTAAGTTAAATATGACTCTAATTTAAAATTTATGTAATTTTTATAGTGCATAATTTGTGAACAAGTCTAAAATATTATTTATTTTTATATATATTTGAAGTGCAGTGATTTAGTATTATAGTTGGAAACTCTACCATTAAAGAAGATTGAGAATTGAAATTAAAAAACAATAGATATATTAAATAATATTGTTCCTTACATATATTAAAAGCAAAATACAAAATATAATAGAATTTTGTAAACAACACTCAAATGAGCATGTTGTTCATGAAATTCGTACTCCGTATCTCCTCAGTCAAGGAATCAACCTTCTTGTTGAGGATATCTACGCGATGGGCTATCTCGGAGACAAACTTCTCTACAACCACGATCTGTCGATCGATATGTGCAGTCAGCTGTGAGATCACCACATCCACCCAAGTAGGCCGCACATCTCCCGCATATGTACTCATTAGTTGCTGACTACTACTCCCCACACCGGGCCCGAGTTGTGTCAGAGGAACTAGATGCACTACAGGGGGTGGTTGACGTTGAGGATGCCCCATCGCCTGTCCAATGCTACGTCGATGCGTGGTCATGTCGAGGGGGCTCATCTGCTCCGTGACCCACTCACCCGGTTGGACTGGCACACTCCGATCAAGTAATATCTGGCTGATGATGACACCATATGGGAGGTTATTCATGGAGAAGATGCTTGCCTCGTAATGGATTCTCTCAAAGATGCGCAGTGGCAAATCGAGTGGATCTCCACATGCCACTCGGATCAAAAATTGTGCCCGAGTTTGACTAAATGTTGTCTTATGTGCCACATGATCCACATTTGTTGCAACAATAAGTTGCAACATGTGGAAGAAAAGTAACAGATGTATTTGGTTGAAGGCATTCTTCCTCTCGATTGGCATGCTGTCTCTCCCAGTGAGGATGTAGAAATCCTTGTCTCGGCCATCATCCCAAGCCTCACGGTTAGTACCCTCGGCCTCTGACCGGTCTACACCTCTAGCTGATGATGGCTCAATTGGGCCAGTAGAAGTTCCTTCACTTGCCTCGAGTGTGCCGCGTGTAGATGTAGACGTGTGAACCACAGCTATGTCGCCAGTTTGAGAGCTAGATATAGTCGATGTCTCATCTACTTGATGAATCCATAGGTGGCCGGTGATGACATCCCGGTGAAATCTCAAATGATACACCATGTATAGTCACAGTATGAGAGGATGCGTCCTGAATCATGGAGCATATCCTCATATAGAACTCCCAAACCATTGAGGGGTATACATTCTCCCTCAATGTGCAAATATTTCCCCAGCCTCTACTGATGAAGACATCTCTGAGGCTCATTTGCTTCCATTTGAGAATGTTAAACTGATTAATCAGGACCTCTCGCTCTATCATAACAGTGTGAGCCCTGTTCCAAGCAATGTCCTTAGTGGCTACTTCCCTCTCTCGTTTCCTAGTATGCAAAGGATGAGCTATATCCTGAAAATGGAAAAGGCAAAAAAGAATTATTAATACTATTGATGGAAGAGTAGTATTAATTTTAAATTTTTCTGCATTAACGTTCGACAATAATATAACATACATTCAAACGTTCAGTTAAAATGTTCAAATGTAAACTGAACGTTTGAACGTATGTGTTTAACGTTGAAAGATAATTACTACTCATTCGAACGCATAACATACACATTCGAAAGTTAATTGCATAATGGCTAAAAATTTTGAAATGTGTGCATTCAAACGTTATTCCTTCCATGTTCGAACGTATGAGTTTGGATGCCCGAACGTAAAGATTTACGTGTGAATGCAAATTTGCAAAATATAAACATTCGAACGTAAAAGGAAAAACGGTGAATAAATGTTCGAAACACTACGTCTGAATGTACTAAAATGTATGTCCGAACGTGGAATACTAACGGGTTTGCATTTGAAACGTCGTACGTTCGAACGTTCTAGTTGAAACGTTCGAGCGTTACGACACATAATGACTCAGCCATTCTCGAATATTTTGGTCTAAATGGCCAAATGTTACTGTAGAAATAAAGTATAACTTCAAGAAATCTTTCTACGATGGCCATTTGGCCAATGGCAATCCGTGGTGGCCGGAAAATGGAGTTGAAAATCCAACCACTACTAAATTCGTCTAATTTCCATTTTTCACGTAGAACTTAAAAAAAAAAAAAAAAGATGTAAAAGGACAAAAGAGGGATGTCCACCTTTTTATGACGGTTGTGGCGGAGTTTGACGGCAGCAGTTTAGTGGAGGCGTTGACGGTGGAGAGAAACGAGAAATGTTGTGAAAATGACGTTTCCCATTTCATTTTTTGGCTTATACACACGATACATTCAAACATTAGGAAATATTACATTCGAACGTGTTTCGTGATTGAATATTACAATTATTATATACTATATATGTTATATAATGTATATAATACACTATTAAATATAATATATATATATATATATATCTTATATAGCATACTTTAAATATAGTACTAGACTATATATATAATATAAATTATATACTTCACTATTATAATTATAGACTATATATGTTTATACAATATAGTATTAGACTATATATATACTTATACTTACATAAACTTATATAATATATTACTCCACAAATCAATTGCGTTAGCCAATGATAATCAAACTCCAACATTGGCAACTACACTTAGTATGCATAGAGGAGGAGAGGATGCATAACTGTCCTGAAAAAGTAGGATGGAAACCACCATTTTCTTTTGTTTATCCTGTTACACAAGAGATAATACAAATTAAGCAAGAGATAATTATTAATATTAGTTATAAAATATGTAACGAACATTACATATTTTACGTTTAATAATATTAATTATTAATGTTAATATTATATTAATTATATATTAGTTATAACATATTAATATTAATATATTAACATCATAATATCAGTTATAAAATATGTAACGTCCGAACGTTACAATTTATCGTTTGAATGTGAAGAGATAAAATATCAACGTTCGAATGTGAAATTATTAACATTCGAACGTGAGGAGAAATGCGGGAAATTTCTCACTCATTTCCTCCGCTCTATTTATAAACGTTCGAACTTTAATAATTTAACATTCAAATATGAGGAAAAATGTAGGAAATTTTCCGCCCATTTCCTCCGCTTTATTTTAAACATTCGAACTTCAGAACTAATGAAATTTTTTTTTGAATGAAAACACGCACGAGATGAAAAGTAGAGTCATATTTGCTTATCCCATGTGCGAAAGAGAGATAGAGAGGGTGAGAGAGGGTCGTGGTTTAGAGAGAGAGAGAGAGAGAGTTTTAGAGTGAGAGAGCTTGAGTGCAAGAGAGTTAGAAAGTAATTGCTCATTGGCATTAATTGGTTTGTTCTTCAAGAGGGTAAGGTGAGATTATTTTTACTTTCAAATTTTTTGTGTTATTTGTTAATTATTTTATTGCAAGGATGTGTTGTGAGATTAAAATTAATTTTGTTTCTATATTTTTTGAAGGATTATTTGGTGGAGTTTGTTGAAGCATTTGATTTGATACTAGTATTTCTAAACTTTGTTGTGAGTTTATTGTGAATTTGTTTGTGAACATGTCAATATATGCACAAGAATGTGATATCATTGTGAATAAATATGTGAACTTTTATTGAATATGTTGGGAATATGTTTATATTGTTGTGATTATTATGTGTGAATATTTATTAAATATGTTGTGACTATATGAAATTGTTGTGATTATTGTTTGTGAATATTTATTAAATATGCTGTCAATATAGTGAAATTATTGTGATTCTTGTTTGTAAATAAATTTGTGAACTTTTTTTGAATTTGTTCTTCCTTAGGAACTAGATGAAGTTTATGAACTTAATTTAAGACTAAGAATAAACTTATTATTCACTAAAGTGAAAATATTAACATTCAATATACATTTAATATAGGAATAGTAGTTTAATTAGAATATGATTTTTATGCAACCCATTAGTAAATAACTTAACTATAAATAAAGTATAATATACATATAATAACTATAATTAATAATAACACATTAAATATTCCTATCCTTGTGACTTTCCAAATCATTATATTATTAAATAAATATAAAAATAAAGAAAGTAAAATACTCTTCAAAAAAGAAGTCTTGAACTTAACAAATAATTAAGTTGAGAGTTGGAAGGAGTAAATTAGTCTCTATTTAATATAAATAGAGAGTAAATAGCTAATGATAGAATAAATGCTTAATTATAAATTTATATATACTTATTGTCTATATAAATAAATAACTCACTCAATTAAGTATATAAATATTAGTAAACATTTTAGACATAATAACTAATTATAACTAATATGTGCTTATTTTTGCAGGTAATTAACATAAATAAACTATACTAAGTTATAATATAAATTATAATAAGAAATAAAAAAGTTTTATATTATAATAAAATATATATAATAACAATTAAATATATATATATATAATAACAATAAATAATACCAATTATATAATGACAATTAAAATTAAATATGTATCAATCAATAAGTAACTAAGATATATAATAACAATTATAATTATATAATAACAATTAATATTACATAGATATCAATTAATAAGTAATTAACATATATAATAACAATTAAAATACTATAATTTAGAAACTTCCAATTAAAATACTTTGTTACTTGTTGAAAAATTTAAATCTTCTTTTCCATAACTAAAAATTTTTATGTTTTATATAAATTAATAATGTCAAATAAATAGTATTGATATATTGTTAAACTAGAAAGAGAT
The DNA here is from genome assembly GCF_018687715.1 of Carya illinoinensis. Lineage (NCBI taxonomy): Eukaryota > Viridiplantae > Streptophyta > Magnoliopsida > Fagales > Juglandaceae > Carya > Carya illinoinensis. The sequence goes on from NC_056761.1 coordinate 36,513,425, forward strand.
TGAAGAATATGCTCACAAGGTTCCTGTCTTGTAAACAATGGGTAGAATTATCTTGAATGAATGTCTGTTAAATTATTTGACTGTCAAAGGGTCTCTAACGTTGAGAGTTGTCAACGCCGCAGAGTCTATGACAGTTAAGTAATTAGACTAAATGTAAACATTTCTTCAATATCATTCTCCCTCATTGTCTACTTACAAAAAACTTGTGAACATATTCATATATCTAAGTTCTAGTTTAACAATATAACACTATTAAATTTGTTTGACATTATTAATTCAAACAACATGGAAATTTGTTTGATTGTCCACCATAGTGCTAGTTCAGGTATTCTATAGTCTTGTTGAAAAAATAGTAATTAATAAATTATAGAGCTTATTTATTTTTCTGATATTCTTTTATATAAATACTAACACTATCTTTTTAAAATTGCTAATGTCGCTTTGTTAGAAACGTGATGATCCTGAAAAATTTTCCGTCGTTTATGTCTATACTGCTACTTACACTAATAAGCATAGTGAGTAAATGGATTCTACCGTTGCAAATAATTATGCAACATGTTAAATGAATTGTGCAACATGTTATCTAGATTATTTTTTATTTGTATTTCTTTTAATACATTATTTATTGTGTGTTTTCTTTCAAATTGTAGGAAAAATGATGGAAATGTAATCAGCTTCTGGAAAATCCTCTCTGAGTCACATAGACATATTTACGCAAATGCTTGGGCCCAAATCTAGTATGGCAAGAGGTTTGAGATGATATTTCAAGCATTCCTCCAGTTCATCTTCCTCAACATCATCAATTTTACAAATTAATAATCTTATCAAAGATTTAGAAGTTTGATTGCGTGTGAACGAGAAAATGAGATCGTGACAATAAGAGTTGGAGTCTCTCTTAAAGCGACAGTCTTATTTAGATACGTTTTTGATAGACCAACAAAGAGACCAAAATGACAAAATATGTAATAAAATTTAAGAACAAGGACAACGAGAGATGATGATGCAAGTAGAACATGTTATGACCTTGCAATAGAATCGAGGTGGCCTTGCAATAAAAAAAATTCTTTCTTTTAAGGAGCGGTCAACTAAAATAAAGGGCACCAACTAGGCTGCTGCCACCAACCGCTGCCCCCAATAAATGCCTGAAAAAATAAAGGGCACCAACTAGGCTGCTGCCACCAACCACTGCCCCAATAAATGCCTGAATAATTTTGATGAGAAAAAGAAGAATAATGATAGGATCACTGTTAGTTTTTTTTTAATTATTATTTTTATTTCGTCATTAAGAAAATATTTTTTTAGGAAGATTATGAATTTTTTAAAAGATTTTAAAATTTAAAAAAATATATACAAATATATAAATTATTAAAGTGGAGCTGTAGCATCTTCCGAAAAAGAAAGGGCAGCACGACGACCACGAACTTCATGACAGCACCCACCCGGAATGATGTACGTACGTAGCACATGCATCGCAGAATCTTTTCAGAGATATAATGACTAATCATCATTGACCATAGAAAGTGCTATTTAAGAGAAAAATATATATATAAATTCATATATATATATATATAACACTCTTCACAATATTTTTTATAATATAAAATATAAAATAAGAATATTTTAAAAAATTAATTTATTTTTATATAATATTTTTTATTTTAAAACATAATTATAGAATATGTGACAAAAAATATTATGTATTTATCAATTTTTATTCCAAAAGATAAAAACATGGCTTTAAAGTTAAACTACGAAGCAATTGACTATTCAGACCTCCCCTGAGTCTATAAAGTGGTGCCAAGATCACTACTACATCCATATCTCGTAAGATCAAGAGATCGATTAGGAAATATAAAAAATGGTTAGAGATTTTGTTTCTCTTGATCATGTTGGTGTCCATGCACATGATGAATTGGGTGTTGCGTTGAAGAGCTCGAGTGGACTACTTTTGGTGGGTATGATCGTCATGTCTCTCTCAATTATATCGATGGTCATCTTTGCTTGTGTCGATGATAACAACAACCCTCCCAGAAGAAGAAAATGATCAAGTGGAGGTGGAGGTGGAGGCCATGGAGGTGGAGATAGTGGAGGTAGAGATGTTGATGGAGGTGGAGGTGGAGGTGGAGGTCATGGAGGTCATGATGGAGATGGAGGTCATCATGGAGATCATGGAGGTCATCATGGAGGTCACCATGGAGGTCATCATGGAGGTCACCATGGAGGTCACCATGGAGATCATGGAGGTGGAGCTCATGGAGGTCATCAGGGAGGTGGAGGTTGAGCTGGTGGTGGGTTTTATTTAATAAAGATGTGAGATAACACTAATTATGTCTTCCAACGATCTCTTTGTAGCATTAAGTATATATATTATATATAGTGCAAAAGAAGAACTAAATAACAAAAATAAAAGAATATTATTATATATATTCGATTAATCTCCAGTATATATCACTACAACATATTTCATTTTTAGTGACAGATTGGAAAATTGTGACAGTCTACAAATCGTCACCAAAAAGTATTTTCTGTGATGGTTTTTGAAAACTGTCACAAAAGATAGATGAGATTTTTTTACATTCGAACAAAGATGAAAATTACGTTCGAATGTTACATATACGTTCGAACATTGAGGCTATTGACGTGTGAACGTGAAAAGTTTTGGTGCCAACGTTCGAACGTTAGTAATTAACGTTCGAATGCTAGTTGTAACTTTAAGTTAAATATGACTCTAATTTAAAATTTATGTAATTTTTATAGTGCATAATTTGTGAACAAGTCTAAAATATATATTTATTTTTATATATATTTGAAGTGCAGTGATTTAGTATTATAGTTGGAAACTCTACCATTAAAGAAGATTGAGAATTGAAATTAAAAAACAATAGATATATTAAATAATATTGTTCCTTACATATATTAAAAGCAAAATACAAAATATAATAGAATTTTGTAAACAACACTCAAATGAGCATGTTGTTCATGAAATTCGTACTCCGTATCTCCTCAGTCAAGGAATCAACCTTCTCGTTGAGGATATCTACGCGATGGGCTATCTCGGAGACAAACTTCTCTACAACCACGATCTGTCGATCGATATGTGCAGTCAGCTGTGAGATCACCACATCCACCCAAGTAGGCCGCACATCTCCCGCATATGTACTCATTGGTTGCTGACTACTACTCCCCACACCGGGCCCGAGTTGTGTCAGAGGAACTAGATCCACTACAGGGGGTGGTTGACGTTGAGGATGCCCCATCGCCTGTCCAATGCTACGTCGATGCGTGGTCATGTCGAGGGGGCTCATCTGCTCTGTGACCCACTCACCCGGTTGGACTGGCACACTCCGATCAAGTAATATCTGGCTGATGATGACACCATATGGGAAGTTATTCATGGAGAAGATGCTTGCCTCGTAATGGATTCTCTCAAAGATGCGCAGTGGCAAATCGAGTGGATCTCCACATGCCACTCGGATCAAAAATTGTGCCCGAGTTTGACTAAATGTTGTCTTATGTGCCACATGATCCACATTTGTTGCAATAATAAGTTGCAACATGTGGAAGAAAAGTAACAGATGTATTTGGTTGAAGGCATTCTTCCTCTCGATTGGCATGCTGTCTCTCCCAGTGAGGATGTAGAAATCCTTGTCTCGGCCATCATCCCAAGCCTCACGGTCAGTACCCTCGGCCTCTGATCGGTCTACACCTCTATAAAATGGTGCCAAGATCACTACTACATCCATATCTCATAAGATCAAGAGATTGATTAGGAAATATAAAAAATGGTTAGAGATTTGGTTTCTCTAGATCATGTTGGTGCCCATGCAAGTGATGAATTGGGTGTTGCGTTGAAGAGCTCGAGCAGACTACTTTTGGTGGGTATGATTGTCATGTCTCTCTCAATTATATCAATGGTCATCTTTGCTTGTGTCGATGATAACAACAACCCTTCCAAAAGAAGAAAACGATCAGGAGGAGGTTGGGGAATATGAGGTGCTACTGCTGCTGTTACAACTTGGGGAGATGGAGGTGGAGGTCATCATGGAGGTGGAGGTGGAGTTGGAGATGTAGGTCATCATGGAGGTGGAGGTGGAGGTGGAAGTCATCATGGAGGTGGAGGTGGAGGTGGAGGTTGTGGAGGTGGTGGTGGCGGGTGTTAACTAAGAAAGATGTGAGAATTCATTAATTATGTCTTCCAATGATCTCTTTGTAGCATTAAGTACATATATTATATATAGTGCAAAAGAAGAATTAAATAACAAAAATAAAAGAATATTATTATATATATTCGATTAATCTCCAGCATATAATATATGCATGCAGTATTCTCTCCAAGCTAGTTAGCTACATCTTCTCCTAATTTTGTTGAAGTTGAGCATAAAGAATAGTGAAATTGATGTAGCGATAATTTGTTTTCTAGTACTACTCCTGCAATATCTACATATGCTTCCATTGTATGGATGTTATAAGAAAACCAAATTAGCCAGTAAATTATATATAATTAATTAATTAATTATATATATCACTATTATAAGAAAATTGTTTATTTGCAACCAGTTATTTCCAGCGAAATGATTATTTTCAATTAAAATGAGTTGTAAATAGCCTTTTAGTTGCAAAAGATTGGTCATAAATATCTGTTTTTCTTATAATAAAGTGACGGAAAACTTCTTTTAGATGATATATTGCAGCGTTTTACACTAGTATTTGCAACGATTTTGAGCGCTGCAAAAGACCGAATTTCTTGTAGCGTATATAACATTGTTTTGGGCAGAGCTACTCTAGATACTCGATCTTTTCTTTTAATAAAACTTTGGCAGTTCTTAATAATGTGATTCAGGTGCTCTAATCGTTTAAGCTACCGGGTCTGTCTCTACGTCTATCTAGATTTGTTCTAGAGTACCTCGATCGATCGATCGATCCTCGAGCTTTACAAGCTAATAATTAATTAGATGGAAAATCATACAGTATTTCCAATTCTTTTTTACAACTTTTATATAATGATATGTTAAATGAGTCATATTTTTCTAAAATAATTTACTATATAGACAGGAGTGTCGAAATCTAGACCCAACATTAATTTACGGTACGAGTTGACGACAACAATGCACGCACCACCTTTGAAAGCATGGTTCGTCACGCACCACGCACCACGCACCACCTTTGAAAGCATGGTTCGTCACGCACCATTATACAATACGATCCTGTGCTAGCTCCACAAGCAGTACAACCACCTGATTGATCTGTAGCTCTAGTACCTCTAAAACTACCAGTACTTAATCTAGATCTATGGCCTCCATTTCTGTTGCGAGGTGTGCCATCATCATCACCACCACAAGTTAGCAAAGATGACCATTGATATAATTGAGAGAGACATGATGATCATGCCCACCAAACCTTGTCCCCTTGAGCTGATCGCGAAAGCAAGACCTGATCCGTCATGATCTGCATGGCCGGCTAGTTCAGAAACATAAACTCTCACCAGTTTTGGGATTTTCTAATTGATCTCTTGATCCTTCTTAGTTATGGAACTCATTTTATAGACGCACACACATGACATAGCTCATCATATTATCTTGCATGTGCCTCAAAAGTCAATTACATGCATATGTTGTAGTACTTTTTTCTTTCTTTCTGATTTGCGAGAAATTGCTGTATAACTTTAAGGCTATTGTTGAGGGAAAAATGAGCGTATTGGCATATTCTTGTGAAAACCTGTGTAAAATAATGTTGTAACAAGTGTTATTGCGGAAAGGCTTGAAAATTGGTCAAAGAAGTCAACTTCGCTCGACCCTCGCTCGATGGAGCGCTCGAGCGAACTTGGGCAGATTGCACCGCTCGACCTTCGCTCGACATACAGCTCGAGCGAACTCAGGCAGATTCAACCGCTCGACCCTCGCTCGACATACAGCTCGAGCGAACTCAGGCAGATTCAACCGCTCGACCCTCGCTCGACACTGAGCTCGAGCGAACCCAGGCAGAGTGAGTCGCTCGACCCTCGCTCGACACTGAGCTCGAGCGAACTCAGGCAGAGTCGACCGCTCGATACTCGCTCGACAGGTCGTTCGAGCGAACTTTGGCAGATTGCTTCGCTCGACCCTCGCTCGACACTTCGCTCGACCCTCGCTCGACACTTCGCTCGAGCCAATGTTCCAGATCACTAGGGTTTTGAACGCCTCATTTGATGGGAACTATAAATAGAACATGTTAACTTCTGTTCTTGGTGTGGAGAATCAGAGCAAAAACCCTAAGGGCCTCCAAGAACTTCTTAGAGCAACCTCTCCCCCATTTGGTTGATTCTTTCTTGGATAAATATTTCTCCATCACAACACATACAAAATCAACTCTTACTTGAGTCCATTGAAGTGGACATTTTTGTTGGCCGGAAGAGTCCGGAGCTGTCGTTGATGCAGAGATCGAGAAGTTCTCGTGGGAAGCTATAGGAAGGTCGGAGTTCCGACACTACATGCGTGTAGAGATCGAGTGGGTCACTCGTGGTGTTGCAAGCCAAGTTTAGCTACTACAAAGGTTTTGTGAGTGTCTCTAAATTGGTTGTAACAAACTAAAGTTTTTATAGTGGATTTGAGGTGGTGTCTTACACCCGGAGTGGTTTTAGATTTTGAAGATGTTCTTCAAATGAGTTTCCACTCCGTGAACAAAATCAAGTGTTGATTATTTGTGTTATTTGATTTATTTATTAACTGCTTGTTTGATTAATTTTTAAAAGGCCATAAAAATTAGATTACACCTATTCACGCCCCCTCTAGGTGTAGTGTTGTGTAGAACCACTGCTTTTTCAATTGGTATCAGAGCGGGTTCACTCCGCTAGGATTTAGTTCCTGAGTGTGATCCTGCTGTAGTGGTTTAAATGGATAGGTCTCAATCACTCACATCTCCACCATTTTTTGATGAAAGTAACTATGCGTATTGGAAGGTTCGAATGAGAGCTTTCCTTAAGTCTGTGGATGAACGAGTGTGGACCTCCGTAACAAAGGGATGGAAACAACCGGTTGTATTCATTGAGGGAGTTGAAACCCCCAAGGGTGTGGAAAATTACTCTAGGGATGAAGTCAACGAGTGTAGTTGGAATAGCAGAGGCCTGAATGCGATATTCATGGCCGTGTCCCAGGAGGAGTTCAAGAGAATCTCCATGTGTGAAAATTGCAAAGAGGCATGGGACATTCTTGAGGTTACCCATGAAGGTACCAAGGCTGTAAAGAATTCTAAACTTCAAATGTTGACCACCAACTTTGAAGAACTTAGGATGAAGGATGATGAAACTTTTGATGGCTTCTATAGCAAACTTAATGATATTGTCAATTCTCGTTTTAATTTAGGGGATAGAATTCCTGAGGACAGAATTGTGAGAAAAGTCCTTAGATCTCTTCCTGAGAGGTTTTGTCCCAAAGTCACTACTATAGAAGAAAGCAAAGACTTGGACAACATGAGAATTGAAGAGTTGGTGGGTTCCTTACAAACCTATGAACATACTCTTCCTATGGATAAGAAAAACAAGTCCATAGCCCTCAAAACTATTAGAGAAGAGTCTGGTGAATCTTCTGATGAACTTGCCATGAGTGACAAGGAGATAGCATTTTATGCTAAAAAATTCAGGAAGATGTTTGCCCAGAAAAACCCAAGACAAGAGAAGAGAAGGTTCAAGGGTATCAATGGAGGTTCTAGTTCAGAAAACCGAGAAGGGAGGTATAAGCGAGAAACTAGAGCTGTCAATGACAATATTCAGTGCCATGAATGTCATGGTTTTGGTCACATTCGACTTGAGTGTGCGAATTACAAAAAGGCCAAAGAGAAAGCTAATGCTGCTTCCTTGACTGATAGTGAGCCTGAGTCAAGTGACTCACAAGAGAGTTCTCCCAGGAAGAAAAATTTCAACTACATGGCTTTCACTTCCTCTGTTGCAGGAAAAAGTCATAGCAGTGAATCTGTGGTTGAAATTGAGAGTGTTTCTGAAAATGAATCCGGGGATGAATATGACTTGCAGGAAATCTATGAGAAGTTGTATAAAGAATGTGTGAAATTGAGGAAACTCAATAAAGCACATATTGAGGAAATAGATTTATGCAAAAGAGAAAATGAAGGACTTCAGGGCAAACTGAGAGAAGCCATTGGTCTAACAGATGAGTTGCAAAAGAGGAATGTGACTTTAGAAGATAAAGTGACAACTCATGAAATGAGCTAACTTTGTTAAATACTAAGTTGCAGAAATTCTCCATTGGGACAAACCAGCTTGACAAACTCCTAAGTTTAGGAAAGTCTTCTAGTGATAAAAGTGGTTTAGGCTATTTTGAAGAGAATCCTGATGCTCCTTCAAGCTCAAAAGCCTTCGGTAAAAATGTGAGAACCACAGTGTTTGTTCCTGAAATGACTGAGAAAAGGAAGGCTCATCCATCTGAAAAGGGTAAGAAGCCTGTGCAAGTGCAAAAGTCTGTTCCTCCTCCCAAAAGACAAGGAGCTCGCAACATGAGCCCCATATGTCATCATTGTGGGAAGTTAGGCCATATTAGACCAAACTGTTTTAAATTAATGAGTCACTTTGTGCATGCTCCTGCATTTGTTAATAGTAGAACTGCTTATCCTTCTGGAAGGGGTAAGAATTACATGAATGACTCTAAGAATGTCTCAACCTTTTTGAGACAAAGAGCTCACAAAGCAAGCCCCGTGTGTCATCATTGTGGTAAGATTGGTCACATCCGACCAAACTATTTTGAGCTTAAGAGGCACACCAAGAGAATTGAAAAGCCCTTCTCAAGAAAATGGATACCAAGGTGGATCATCCAAAAGGGACAGACGCGAACCACACATGCTTTTGGTGCTGTAGACTGACAGGTATGCATTACATGCATTACATACATTACATGCATTTTTGTTTTATTTTGTTGTTGTTTGTTCTTTTGTTGTTGTCTAGTTTCTTTATCATTGTTTGCTGCTCGTACATGCACTCCGTAATTGCGCTATATAATAGTGGGGTTGCTAATTCTAAAATCTAAGTGCATGTGTCTTTTGAGATTTGTATCATATACCTATATTTTACAAAGGTTTGAAACATGAGTATCTCGTGTAATCTGTGACTGGCATCACACACTTCACTCCAAACTCGGTCAATTGACATTTCACCACTTGTGAGTTTATTGGGGAGGCAATCAAAAGTGGTAGGAAGCTCTACCTACATACAGAGTTGACCACGGGCTAGATGACCTCATCATGGTTCGCTTGTGCAAAAATATGGTATCTCAAAAAGAAAAGAAAAAGTGAAGTTATTATATATATATATAAAAAAAAGGGAAAAGAAAAAGGAGGGTGAAAAACAGAATAAGTTTTCTGTTTTCTTGAACATACTGAGACAAGTATTTAAACAGAAAGATTCAGGTCCTAGCAGCATTAGGTTTGACTTTCTGTGTCTTGAATGAGTTTCCCAAGCACTTATGGTTTCATGTTCAGCCCAACCTCACTCACGCCTTACGGTTGAAATTTCTTGATTGAGTAAGGACCGCTTTAAACACGCACGTCTATATTACTTGTGATACTTGTTTTTAAACTGCGTATTTTATGGGAATATGATGCTTCTCTACATTTGATATGTACTCTTGGTGTGAAAATTGACATTCCCAGTATTTGTCCAAGTCATGTGAGTGTTGTGTGCTTCAAAACTGGGCAGTATGTGTTTTTCTGGTGGTCTCGCTCGACCCTCGCTCGACCCCGCTCGAGCGAAAACCGCTCGACGACCGCTCGAGGGTTTTAAGTTCGCTCGAGCGAACATCTGTTATAAAACTCGAGCGCCGCTCGAGCACAGTGCTCTGTTTCGAGTTTTCCCTTTCCCGTGCATTTTTCTCCCTCTTTTCTCAAATTTCTTCGTTTAATCGAGTGGATTCCTTCCGAAATCTTCTCCAAATCAAGGTAAAGCCCTTTCTCTTTAGTATTTTCATGATTTGGTGTATTTATTTTGGGTATTTTCCGTGTGCTATGCATATAGGTTTCGGTTTGGGTTTGTTGAGATACTTTGTTGATTGTTTTCCATTCTTTTGGGTTATTGAGGCTCATATGGAGTCATTTTTGGGTGTTTAAGTGTAATTAGGAGGCTTTTGAAACTCCCATGGGTCTATACCCGAGTTTCACACTTGGATGCACTCCAAGTGTTCGGTAAAATGCCTCAATGAAGTGTCTTTTCTCTTTTTCATCATGCATTGGCTTAGCATTGTTCCCATATCTATTTCATATCTATCCTAGGTTTGGGACATCGTTTAACTATGATTGCATTATGTTTTGAAGGTGTTTTAGTTTAGAATTGGCATTGACTTGCCAATGGCTTGGCATTGTCATTGCACATGGGTTGGCATTGGCATGCACATGAGTCATGCATGAGGGTTGGCTTTCGCTTGCCAATGGGTTGGCATTGGCTTGTAAATGGCTGGGCATTGTCTTTGCATAAGAGTCATGCACATGGGTTGGCATTGGCTTACATGTGGGTTGTCATTGCATATGTGTCATGCACATGAATTGGCTTGCAAATGGTTGGCATTGTTGTGTCAGCATGCATGCATTCATCACGTCTTTGCATTGCCTTAGCCTTGTCTAACATCGTTGACTCTGTCTACAGCTGAAACTATGTCTCGACGAGTTCGTCCTTGCCAAAACCCCCCTGCACCCGCTCAAGCTCACTTCTATAGTGCCTGAGCTCAAGAGTTATACTCTCAGAACTTCTCGCATCGTACTCCCATAGTCGAGAGTGAAGTGACATTAGGTGAGCTTACCGAGACTATAATTTCCCGTATTTTTGAGTCTCGTCAGTGGCAGGCATTGACCACTGGTCATCCCGCTCCTTCTGTGGAGTTGGTTAGGGAGTTTTACTCCAATATTCATGACGTGTCTATTGACGACTCGTTTGAAGTCAATCTCAGGAACGTTGTTTTTCGAGTAACTCCGAGCATGATAGCGACTCTGCTAAATGCCCCTCGTGTGTCCTATCCTGAGTTTCCCTACTCACGGACATCTCCTCCAAGTCCACAAGTTATTGCTACTTGTCTTTGTGGTCGACCTAGTAGTTGGGAAGGGACAACCCCTATTTCAACTGCTCATTTTACCCCCGATCACCTCATTCTTAGTAGGATTGTTCTTACGAACTTAGATCCTACTGGTAATAATAGTGATGTGGGTCTTGACCGAGCCCTTCTGCTGTATGCCTTGATCAATAGTGTCTCCATTGATCTAGGAAGTCTTTTGTGTCGGGTTATTGTTAAGGCGTATCAGTCCTCCAAAACACAGACTGGTTTGCCCTTACCGTGCTTAATCACCCGACTAGCTCTCTCCCAATCTGTTGCTTTCCATCCTCAGGAGCCTAGAGTTGCACTTAAGGCTCCTATTGGTCGTAGGATCGTCCAGCTGAGTCGTGCTCACACAACTCCACACCCTCTCTGTGTTGAGCATCCTCCCGCTCCCTCCTCTCAGCCTTCGAGCTCTCGACCATCTAGTTCTCAGCCGTCTACCTCGGCCCCATCCAGCTCTCAGCCATCTTCCTCAGCCCCCGGTTCGTCGGAGCCCGGTCTTCAGCAGGTACTTGAGTATCTAGCTCGCCTTGACGCCAAGTTCGACAGCCTTGAGGTGAAAGTTGATAACGTGCAGCAACTTGTGACTCAACGCTTCAACGACATCGAGAGGCAGCTCAATGAGGATGATGAGGATGCCGATGATGATGATTGAGACCCTTGGCCTCTTGTGACAAAAAGGGGGAGATATTATTGAGGGGGAGTAGTACAATAGTATTTAACTCAGGGGGAGTGTTACTTGTACTAACATTTTTTTTTGGGGGAATAGCAGCTTTTGGTTATGTTTGTTGAATTATATCTCTTGTTAGCTGCTGTTGTTTGATTAATGTTTCTTTGAACTCAATCTCTGATTTGTTGTTTAAATGAAATATTTCTTTTCTTGACATGATTGTTCATGAATTATGATTTGGGAATTGCAAATATGTTTTTGTGCATATGTGAATGGGTATGTTTAACTGTTTGCTAAGCGTGTGCAGAAATATTTCAACATGTTAAAGAATATGGATCTAGTTGGGTGTGCTAGGATTAAGTCATGTGTATAGGTTAGAGGTTTTGTCACAGAAATGCCAAAGGGGGAGATTGTTGAGGGAAAAATGAGCGTATTGGCATATTCTTGTGAAAACCTATGTAAAATAATGTTGTAACAAGTGTTGTTGCGGAAAGGCTTGAAAATTGGTCAAAGAAGCCAACTTCGCTCGAGCGAACTTGGGCAGATTGCACCGCTCGACCTTCGCTCGATATACAGCTCGAGCGAACTCAGGCAGATTCAACCGCTCAACCCTCGCTCGACATACAGCTCGAGTGAACTCAGGAAAATTCAACCGCTCGACCCTCGCTCGACACTGAGCTCGAGCGAACCCAGGCAGAGTGAGTCGCTCGACCCTCGCTCGACACTGAGCTCGAGCGAACTCAGGCAGAGTCGATCGCTCGATACTCGCTCGACAGGTCGCTCGAGCGAACTTTGACAGATTGTTTCGCTCGACCCTCGCTCGACACTTCGCTCGAGCCAATGTTCCAGATCACTAGGGTTTTGAACGCCTCATTTGATGGGAACTATAAATAGAACATGTTAACTTCTGTTCTTGGTGTGGAGAATCAGAGCAAAAACCCTAAGGGCCTCCAAGAACTTCTTAGAGCAACCTCTCCCCCATTTGGTTGATTCTTTCTTGGATAAATATTTCTCCATCACAACACATACAAAATCAACTCTTACTTGAGTCCATTGAAGTGGACATTTTTGTTGGCCGGAAGAGTCTGGAGCTGTCGTTGATGCAGAGATCGAGAAGTTCTCGTGGGAAGCTATAGGAAGGTCGGAGTTCCGACACTACATGCGTGTAGAGATCGAGTGGGTCACTCGTGGTGTTGCAAGCCAATTTTAGCTACTACAAAGGTTTTGTGAGTGTCTCTAAATTGGTTGTAACAAACTAAAGTTTCTATAGTGGATTTGAGGTGGTGTCTTACACCCGGAGTGGTTTTAGATTTTGAAGATGTTCTTCAAATGAGTTTCCACTCCGTGAACAAAATCATGTGTTAATTATTTGTGTTATTTGATTTATTTATTAACTGCTTGTTTGATTAATTTTCAAAAGGCCATAAAAATTAGATTACACCTATTCACCCCCCTCTAGGTGTAGTGTTGTGTAGAACCACTGCTTTTTCAGCTATGTTTGGGAAGTGAGTATTTAATATTTTATCATTATTTTTTTACTACTATTTATAGATAATACAAGATTACCTACATATACCCTTAAAACTGTGTTGTTTTTTCTTGCTACGTACATATGAAGTTTCCTTGAGAATTAATGAAGACGAATTCACTGTTCCGATCTAGGCATATATATGAGATATGTTTAGATTAGTGAGGAGTGATTATCCAATCAATCCAGGGATTTCGGGGTTCCCTCTCTAGGTAGGTGGGGTTTTTTCTCTCTATGTATCCTTGTGGTTCATAGAGGTTGGTCTCTTGGATCTTTGATCTATAGACTGTTCTGTCTTCTGTTTTTTGCAAGTATGGAGGAAGAGTTGGCAAGTCTGTGCGAGGGACTTAAACTAACAGAGGATGAACAACAAGAGCTTAACATTTCAGAAGAGGATGAAATCCTTTCTAGGGAGGGCAGCAAGCTCAGTCTAGCTGCTCTGGTGGTCGCTGATAAAGAAGTGAATAAATGAGCTTTACAGCTACTATGGACAAGGTTTGGAAAATAGGAGGTAGTCTGACTTTCAAGATGGTGGGTAGGAATAAATTTCTGATTGAATTCTAGTCAACAATGGAGAAGAGTAGAGTGTTGAAGGGCCGACCATGGAACTTCAATAATAACCTGGTGAGTTTATAGGAGTGTGAGGGTAGTATAGCTCTAAAAGACATTGACTTCTCTAGTGAGCTGTTCTGGATTCAGTGTCATGATTTCCCCTTTGCTGGCCTCAACAAATAAATGGGAAAGAAGTTGGGTGACTCCATAGGTGAGACAATGCTTGTGGATGTGGATTCTAAAGGGAGAGCATGGGACAATTTTCTTAGAGTAAAGGTCCGAGTAGACATTTCAAAGCCTCTGGCAAGGGGTAGAGTTCTTAACATCGGGGGTACGCGGCACTGGGTTTCATTCAAATACGAGCGCCTGCCCAGCCTTTGCTTCCATTGTGGTGCAATCCTGCATGGAAAGGCTCATTGTCCCAAGTCTAATTCCGATGGCAGAACCAGAGGGGAGCACCAACTCCAATATAGCTCATGGCTCAGAGCTGGTCCTCTATCCAAAGTGGAGCACGGCCACATCCAACTTGGAACTAGAGTTGGGGTGGCAGAGTCGAAAGGGGTCAGGCATGACAGCTCAAGCGACAAGAGTCCTGGGAAGGGAGGGAAGCATACTTTTCAAAAAGTAAACCAAGGGTCGAGCTCTGCACCTACTGACTTTCTAAACAAAGTAGGTAATCAGGTTTTTGGCACTAGAGATGATGGCTTTCACCATGCAGGCAACTTAGAAGACTGATTTATGCAAAATGAGGAATTCTCAGCGTGCCATGAAGTCCCTTTCAAGGCTGCTGAAAAGAGGCTCGGGGACACAACTGGCTCGAACCATAATATCTCTGCCAACCTCCAAGTTGCACCAACCAATGTGGACCATGAAATGCTCCCTACAGACAGCAGAAATCAGGTTAGCCTATCTCAGTCTTCAACACCTCAAAAGCAAGTCAAACATGTTAGAAAGCCCCTTCTCTCTAGCTGGAAGAGAAGGGCTAGGGGTAGGCTGGTCAGTTTCCCAAAAGACATTTTGAGTACCCCCCTCAGACTATAAACAGAAAGGGGTATAAGAAGAGAACTAGCAGCCCTGCTGGTAGCTCCCTAAAAAGCACAAAGAGAGCAAAGAAGTTGATATTTGTAGAGGTTGTTCAACAGTCCTACCATTCATCATGAAAACCTTATGCTGGAATTGTCGAGGGCTTGGGAACCCTCGGACAGTTTGTGAACTCCACCTATTGGTGAGAGAAAAGTCCCCAAACTTAGTATTCTTGATAGAAACTAAGTGCAACAGATCTAAATTGGAACGCATTCAAAACAAGCTGGGGTTTGAGTCTAGTTTCATTGTCGATTGTGTGGGAAGAAGTGGAGGCTTAGCTGCCTTTTGGACAAACAACATCTTGGCTGAATTAATGTCTTATTCATTAAGTCACATATCTCTACAAGTTAAGATGGATGATAGTGATCCAAAAGGAATTATAAGAGGCTTCTATGGCCAACCAATAACACCTAAAAGAAAGGAGAGCTGGAGTCTTTTAAGGCTCTTAAACCCTAGCCAGAATACCCCTTGGATGTGTGTGGGTGATTTCAATGAAGTCATATCCCAAGGGGAAAAAATTGGCTCTACATTTAGACCCCCAAAACAGATGGAAGACTTTAGACAGGCTCTCATGGACAGTGACTTAGGTGACCTCGGCTATGAGGGTTCCAAGTTCACATGGTGTAACAACCGAGAGGGGTATGATTTTACTAAAGAAAGACTTGATAGGGCTTGTTAATTGTGCATGGTAGAACCTCTATGCCTTTAACTCAGTCTTGGTTATGCCTGTCCAATGCTCTGATCATAGTCCCTTAATCATATCAAGCCTAGAATTTGAGCCCAATTTCTGTCACACCAGAAGGATCTTCAGGTTTGAGGCTGAACGGTCCAAAAAAGAAGAATGTGCTGCAGTTATTACAAGAGCCTAGAGGGGCTCCCTACAAGAAGGTTCTATAATTGAGATCACAAGGAAAGGTCTTGACAGGTGCATATTTCAAATTAGAGAGTGGCATAGACTCTCGAGCAGGAAAAAAAAAGCAGCAGGTGGAACAGAAGAGGGAAGAGCTGAGAATATTGCAAGCTTCCAACACAGGTCTGGAAACAGCATAGATAAAAGGGCTATAGAAAGAAATGGATGCCTATCTAGAAGAAGAGGACCTGATTTGGAGGCAAAGAGCCAAACTGAAATGGTTACAATAGGGGGATAGAAACACCAAGTACTTCCACAAGTGTGCCACTCAGAGGAGAAAAAAGAACCAAATTAGCCAAGTTCTTGATGCTAATGGAAATGTGCTATCTACTAGTGAGAAGATTGGTGAGGAATTCTAGAAATTCTACCAACAACTATTCTCCTCCTCTAACCCCACTGGTACAACTAAATTGCTGTAAAAAATGTTACCCACTGTCACACCCAAGATGAATCAGCAGTTGACTTAGAATTACATCAGAGAGGAAGTGGAAAAGGCAATCTATGAGATGAACCCCATTGGTTCACCTGGTCCTGATGGTTTTCTAGCCTTATTCTACCAAGTTCATTGGTCCATAGTAGGAGACAATGTGGTAACCATTGTGATTGAATTTCTCAATTCAAGGTCTGGCTTCCACTCTATAAACCAGACCTTCGTAACCCTTATCCCTAAGAAAAATAACCCTCGGTTAGTCTCAGATTACAGACCAATTAGCCTTTGCAATGTTCTTTACAAGATCATTGCAAAGGTAGTAGCCAACAGACTCAAAGGCATCTTGCCTAAGCTAATTGCACCAACCCAAATTGCTTTTGTCCCGGGTAGGTTGATTTCTGACAATACCATAGTGGCTTATGAAGTCCTTCATTCAATGCAAAACAGGTTAAGAAGTCAAAAGAAAGGTTTCATAGCCTTGAAACTCGACATGAGTAAGGCCTATGATAGGGTGGAGTGGTCCTTCCTTCAAGCTGTGTTGAGTAGAATGGGTTTTGCTAGAGAGTGGACTGAGCTAATCATGCAATGTGTTGGTACTATCTCCTACTTTATTCTATTAAATGGTTCCCCTTAAGCCCCATTCAAACCTTCTAGTGGTATTAGACAGAGAGATTCCCTGTCTCCCTACTTATTCATCCTCTGCTTTGAAATTCTTAGTCAAGCTCTAAACCAAGCAGAAAAAGAGGGCAAGATTACAAGTTTTCCTATTGCTAAGGGTTCCTTGTCTTTAAACCATTTATTTTTTTGCTGATGACAGTCTTGTTTTTTGTAAGGCTCTTCCCACTGAATGGAACAGATTGCATGGTATCCTTAAGGCCTTTGAGCTAGCCTCGGGTCAGAGGTTAAACCTGGAGAAGACCTCCATTTTTTTCAGTAACAACACCAAGCTGGAGATCCAACAAGCAATTCTAGCTACAGCAGGCATACGTGCCTCAGGCCCTTTTGACAGATATCTTGGCTTACCTTCCTTTGTTGGCAAGCATAGATCCAGACCTTTCAATCATATCTTGGACAGGATCAAGGCCAAGTTGAGTAGCTGGAAAACTAACCTACTCTCTCAGGTAGGCAAGGAGGTCCTTCTCAAGTCAATCATTCAAACTCTCCCCACATACAGCATGGGAATTTTCAAGATCCCAAAGGCCATCCTCAGAAGCATCAATAAGCTTATGCAGTCATATTGGTGGGGACAAACTAAACAAAAAGATAAATTGCATTGGATGAGTTGGAAGGCTCTAGGGGTGGCAAAAAAGTTTGGGGGTCTTGGCTTCAGAGAATTTGAGGCCTTCAACCTAGCTTTACTTACAAAGCAAGGGTGGAGGCTAATTCAATTCCCTTCATCCTTGGCTGCTCGAGTGCTACAGGCCAAGTATCACCCATGCACTAACTTTTCAGAGGCCAACCTAAAAAGGGGTGATTCCTTTGTGTGGCAAAGCATCATGGCTACTAAGCCTCTCCTTTTTGAGGGGCTGTTATGGCAAGTAGGGAATGGAGAATCAATTAGGATCTGGCAAGACAAATGGCTCCCCCAACCCTCTTCTTTCAGAGTCCAATCTCCCCCAAAACTTCTAAATCTAGGGGCCAAAGTCTCTTTCCTCATAGATCAGGACACTCTCACTTGGAAGTTAAATCTGCTGAAGGCAATCGTTAATGAACCCGAGACTACTGTCATAACTAGAATACCTATTAGTCTTTGTTGAAGCCTAGATTAGCTGTCCTGGAGGTGCTAAAAAAATGGCAAGTTTTCTGTCAGATCTGCATACCATCTTCAAGGTTCTATCTCTGCACTAAACTCAGGTCAATCATCCAGGCCATTAATCCCTACTGTCTTATGGGATAACATTTGGAAGCTCAAGATTCCTCATTCAATAAGGACCCTTCTGTGGAGAGCAGCCAAAGACATACTTCCCACCAAGGTCAACCTTCTCAAAAAGAAAGTCTTTGAAACCTCTGAATGTCCTATATGCCTCTCCCATCCAGAAACAGTCACACATGCCCTATGATCATGCAAGGCAGCCCAAGCCATTTGGGGGGAATGCTCGAGAAAGATCCAAAAGTGCCTAGTTATGGAGGGACCATTCAATGATGTTTTAAATCACATATTCTCAACCCTGTCAGTAGAAGAAAGTGTAGAGTTTGCCTATGCAATCAAATTTATTTGGCAGAGAAGGAACAAGTGGGTGTTTGAGTCCCACTTTACCTCTCCTCAGCAGGTCATCCGCTCAATACGCTCTAGTCTCTTAGAACTACATCTATATGAGGAGAACAAGCAGATGCAGTTGCAGTTGCACTTGAGGAAAGTCCCAACGGTTAAAATGCCTGTACCATGGTGCAAATCTCCTATCAACTTCTTCAAACTCAATTGGGATGCAGCCATCAACAAAGCTCATTGTAAGATAGGTATAGGCTTGATAATCAGAGACTAGCAAGGCAATGTGATTGGCACTTTGAGAGCTTCCCATGACCTCTTCCCTGATCCATTTGTGGGCGAAGCTACTGCAGCCTTAAGAGCCATCTCCTTTTGTCTTGAATTGGGCCTGTCTTCCAACATCATTCTAGAAGGAGATTCTGTGCAAGTAGTCAAGGCTATTAGAAAGAATGAAGATAATTGGAGCTCAACTAGTTTACTTCTTCGTGATGCTAGGAAATTGTTAACACAGTTCCAGGCCTGGTCTATTAGTCATGTGCCCAGAGAGTCCAATATTGTTGCTCATTGTCTAGCTAAGAGTGCTTTTGAATTTCCTGAGGAGAACATTCTTATAGAGGATTATCCTCACTGTATTCAAGATCTTCTTTGATGGTTTTATGGAATATAAGTTACCATGTTTCAAAAAAAAAAAAAAAAGATCAGAGAGGTCATTTTCACAGCAAGTGTGAAGACAAATATAGTATAGTACGTATTTCTATGACTATTCTATTCCGTGAAGCTTTGGCAAAGTGTTTCGTGTGCCATTGTCATTTTGACCCAATTTATTCAAACACATTGATTGACAACAAGCTGTATTAAATTGGATATCTTAGCATTGTGATTAACTCCATCGTTACTTTAGCATTGTGATTAACTCCATTGTTACTCCAGCGTTGTCGTTCATGCAAATCTTGACAAGTACGTCCTAGTTGCGAGGCAATTCCACGAGGGAAAACCTTAAAAGTCCCAATATCATTTAATTTGGATAGTGAAATCAGATAAAATGAGTTAAGATAAAAGTTGAAAGTTAAATAAAATATTATTAGAATATAATTTTTTTAATATTATTTTTGTTTCAAAATTTAAAAAAAATTGAATTGTTTATTATATTTTGTGTGGAAAGTTAGAAAAGTTGTAGTAATTAGATGAAAATGAGATGAGTTGAGAAACTCTCTCAATCCAAACTACCCCTTAATAGGAGGTTGACACCTAACCTAACTTTCAGTGAATTACAAGAAGCATGGGATTATCACCAATTTCAGAAATAATAATAGAATTATTTTATTCTCGATCCGATATGTAAAGCATGACATCCACATCACTTAAATGATAAGATTATATTTGTATGATTAAAATTTTAAAATTTATTTTCAAAAAGCCTAGTCCTACCAAGATTATATACCCACCAAGAGTGAGTACCGATTGTATTTTTTTTTTTTTTTACTTAATGGTTAAGGAAATATTTTTTAATGACTTCGTATTTTTTTTTAAAATGTTTAAGAGGTTTAAAAAAATGTTTAAACAAAAAATCTACATGTTCGGTGAGTATTCTCGATGTGAGAATTTTGGGTAGACGTAATAGTCATCTTCAGTTTATTATTATCATCTTATCATTTCATGATGTGATACTAAAATTTTGAGACTATTTGCTATATTCTATTTCTGGATCACTTATTTAATGCATGACACGTAAAAAAATGTTAGAGGATTATAATTATGAAAAGGATGACGGATAGAGAATTTTTCTTTCGAAAATGTCATCTAGATCTCTCCCATTTCACCTCATGATCTAGACTTCATTGTATATTTTGCACATATAAACGATTTGTGGCCAACATATCATCAGCGCCATGCCAGAACAATGATCACCTCTGCATCTATATATATATATATATATATTTATATCATTAGAGCCCCTCCAAATTTTTTTTTATAAAAAAATTCAAATAAATTAAAAATAAATCACAAAGAGATTCCCAAATGAAGACTTTTGAATTCTCCAAAAGTTGTAAAGGAATAATCTAATTGTAACGATTAATTCAAACCGAAAGATGACGCTACATGGACGATCGATGAACGTTTGTTAATGCAAACGCTAATTTTCATGGCCATGGCCGCTCATTCCGGTCGATTTCATGTATAATTATGCGTACATTTTCTCCTTAACTTCTATGCCATCTCGCGCAATGTGCATCCCGGCCTCAACTACGTACGAAGATCGAAAAACTGAAATGTGCATGCAACCCTATAATACTGTTAAGTTTCAGGGTCTACCCTTTGGCCAACGATCTAACCTTGAGAAGTTTTGAAAACAATGATGAAAACAATATGAGGGAGGGGCCTCTTCCTTGGCTCCGCCGCTCGGGGTACTGGAGGGAAGAGATCCCCCACGTACACCAGTGGCCGCGCCCACAATATTGTACTATATGTGTATATATATATATATATGTTTGTGATGTATATAGTTGTATACTACATTCACCCTCTAGAACAAGAAATTAAAGGATTAAAAACTCCAGCCAGGATTTACAAAGATTTAGGGCATGAACTTTAATCTTCAGACAAGAATGAAGAATAATTCTATTTTCAAGTCGGTGTGTAGAGCATATTATATATCTACATCACTTAAGTTATAATATTAAATTTTAATATTATAAGTAGAGCAAATTTTAAATTTTAAAATTTATCTTACAAATCAAACTATATTATATAAGTATTTTATTAAGTATGTTCTGCACCGATTTAATCATAATGGGATTTTTCAGGAACGAAAAGGTAACAGCGGCTACATTTATAGAATGCAAGATACTCACGCTCGTGAATATTGCGGCGAAGAACCTGCAAGACGTTACAGATCGACGTCTAATTTTCAGGATTGTTTAATGTATAGATTAAAGCAGCTCATTAATTAATTACGTTCATTTATATAATATACTTGCCAAGTAATTAAGAAAAGCAATACCGACGTACTATGATCAAAATGGCAACAACTCGATCTTAATTATAACCTCTTATGCGATAATTCTTTATAGAAAAATGTTTGAACCATAAAAAAATTATATAAAAGTAAATTTACAAATTGACGAACGTAGTTTGATGTAGTACGTTATATTATAAAATTAATTTTTTGATCAAATAAATCTAATATATTATATGAAGTCGTGTCAGTTAATTATAGATTTACTTTTATTAAATTTCTTTATTTCTATAATATTTGTCTTATTTAGAATTTGCATGTTTGCGTAATAATAACATGAATCATATTTGTGTGTGTGAAGGAATAACCATATATCTGTAAAGTTTGGTAAATTCTAATTAGCCGCAAGAGTTTATTCCAAAAAAATATATATAGAATATAATACAGCTAGCTATATAATAAATAGGCCGCATGAATATTCATTAATCTCAACTTATAAAATATATATATAGCTTTGGATCGGAATAAAATACCATACAATAGTTCTCAACATTACATTTCATTGAGTTATTCTATTCTTAAACTGGTGTGTAGAGCACACCATTAACAATATCACCTAAATGGAAAAAAATTTGATTGGTAAGATTTAAGTTTTAAAATCTATCTTCTCAATCAAATTATACTACGCAAACAGTGCGTAATACAGAGAGACCTTATAATGGTATTACTCCACCCGAAGGAATGACCCTCAAATTTCAATCCATCATTTCGACACATATTCTCTCCCAACTTTACTTATAGTAATTCCTCATTAAATTAAGCTAATTTATAAAATACAGAGTACTCCAAAAACCATGCATGCAGATGATCACATGATTACTGGGGAGCTGCAGCTGCAGAAACGTAAAAGGGAACGGTCTCGTATAATTTTCGAGATGGAGAGCCGGAAACAGGGCCAGGGCTAGGGGCCACACCAGAACGCAAAAGCTCACTCATGGAACGGCCGTGAGAATTGGAGCGTGGAGAGCCAGAAACAGGGCCAGGGGCCACACCGGAACCCAAAAACTCACTCATGGAGCGGTGAGGATTGGAGCGTTGTTTCTCACAGAGTTCCGGCAAATATCCTCCTGCATGGCGTGTACACACACACACACACATATATATATATTAATTTCATGTCAGAAAATCATACCATTCTTACGAAATACAACAATCTACACTAATATGTTAAATTATATTTGCTGTTTTGAGGTGTCTAAATCCCATTCATTTCTCTTTTTTTTTTTTCTTTAATAGTGGATATATCCTACTTTTTTTTTTAATGAGTGTCTTGCATGCACAATTAATACTGTATCTAGCATTACTCAGTTAAAAGTGGATTTGTAAACACAGTTTTACAATTACCATTATCAAAATCATCAACACAGTTTTTTATGCTAGCTGATCTAACAAACTTCCTCGTACATCAATTTTATATTTGCGTTTACCAGTTTTTAACGACTCTGGAAAATTAGTCTTACGTACCCTCCCCGGCAGCCAAGTTGAAGTAAAGATCGACAATGTTTGGGCACATTTGGTAACAATCCGGAGAGCAAAGCTTGGTAGTGGCTTTTGCATCAAGAAGGGCATCCGATGAGATTCCAACAGTTTTTCTATCAACCCCACACGCTTCAACACATTTATCAGTCTCAATATATTCAGTCATGCCATTAACCAACACTTCCGATGTCTTGCATTGGTACTCCACCTTTCCATTATCACTAGCCATGGATGTCTCCAGCAAACACCTTTTGCCCGACGATGATATTGAAAATGCACAAACATTGTTTGGCAAATTCTCGCAAACAAGCTCGGCTACACACAAATGAACAATTATCACACGCACAGTTTAAAAAATAAAAACGACATTTTCAAGTGTGGAGGATGCAATTTCCACACTGTTAACATGACATGACATGACAGAGTGTGAAATGATCATACCTATTGCAGCATGGAGGAAGAGAGAAGAGAGGAAAAGAACCAAGGGCAACTTGGATAAGAAAGCCATGGATGGATTAATGTGTGATGGTTTATGTACGTACGTGCCCTGGTTCTAAAGGGAAATGTGGGGTCTTTTTAACGATGGAATGTAATGAAAGGACAAGACAAACCCAATAATGTTTTGTGAGATGAAGTGAATGGAGGAGGTTCTACTTATATAGGTGATGGCTTTCTCGGACAACACAATGAATTAAAGCGGAATCCATGGCCTATATATAGGAAAATTATACGCTTTGAATTGGCTCCACTGCTTGTTTGTGGATACATCAAAATTAACTTATACCTATATTTGGAGGTTTGAGGTTAATTATATACCATATTCCAACTGCAAACTCATTTGGGAAAACCTCACTTTGGGATTTCTTGCTATTTTTAAGTTTCTGTTTGTTTACAATTCATATTATACACTGATTCCTGTTTTTGTTTGCCGCCAAAATATTATTCTTTATTTTACATTTGTTTTTCAATTTTAATCACACTTGTTAATATGATAAATTTTAAATGATCACAACCATTATAAAATTATTTAAATATATATACAGTAAATATATATGTGACTAAAAATAATAAAATTTAAAATGTTGATTTGCCCTATAATTCCTAAATTAAGAATCAATTAAAATCAAAAGTTTGTTTTCTTTCTTTTTTTTTTCTTTTTTTTAAATCTTTAACTATTGGATGGCTCATATATGCCTGCATATATATTGCATGTTGAAGTTCTCGATTGAACAAGGAATGAATTCGGGCCTTTTGTTATTTGTCCATTTGTAAGTTTGTAGCACCGATTCGGCCGATATCCAAAGTCTCACAAACATGTAAAAAAGTCTAGGAACTTCATTCATTGAAAACGAAAATAGTCTAGGATCGAATTCCATTTACATTTACAAAAATTTTTATCTTATCTCATCTCATCTCATTTAATTATTATAATTTTTTCAAATTTATACAAAAAATAAAATAAACAAATCAACTTTTTTAAATCTCAAAACAAAAACAAAAAATATATTAAAAAAATATAGTTTAAAAATATTTTATTCAACTTTTAACTTTTATCTCAACCCATCTCATCTCATCTACAAAAACAAACAAGGCATTTAAGATTAAAAACATATCAACCCCTGTCGTATACCAACTTGCCCCAAAAAGAAATTAAAAACACTATCAACCAACAAAATAAAGAATAAGAAATAAAAGATTATAGAATATATATCACTCGCCTAAATCAAATTTGTTGGATATATTTTTTAAGAGAAATTATAGTTACAATCGTGATTATGTAAACATGCGTAAATCACTTTGAAAAAGGTAAATACATACGAGACCCACATGAAAAAAATTAATTTTTTAATAGTGAACCTCACTCTATTTTGAAGTGACAACACAACTCTTGTGTATTCCACGGATGTATATAGGATTACTCATTTTTTAATTAATGTACATCTCTTTTCAAGTGATAAAAAAATAAATGTGTTAGCGTCGAAACAAAATTTTCCTTTAAATTAGTTGGATCGATCCAAGTGTTCCAAATGAATAAATTCAGTTTCAACTTGAAGGTAAAAATGTTTCTTCTTCGAAAAAATTCTGAGATTTCTTTACTATATATTCTTTGTTTACAAGTAAATGGTGAATTTTGTTGGAATGCGCAGTCATAAAATTTATCCTATACATGCAAGGACGAGCCAGAGTGAATTTTTAAAAATATGCAAACTGTAAAGCCCCCAAAATCTCTCTCTCTCTCTCTCACAAATTCTAGGGGGTCAGGGGTCTTTAGTCAGGTGACGTGGCACCATTAATAGAATAACTAAAAAAATCTCAAGATCAATTTCTACTTTGTAACAATGAAGCAAAATGTAAAGTCCCAAAGTTTGTTTCTCTCTCTCCCACAAATTCTAGGCGGGCAGGGCTCTTCAATTGGGTGACGTGGCAAAAGATAAAAAGCTGACTAGTGATGTGGCGAACACAATGGCTACTGACGTGGGCGCTGATGCGGGTTTGTGTGATTGGACTGGAAAGAGAGAGAACTTACTTGGGCCAGGTAAGGCAAGGATCCAATTAGGAATACGTGAGATATAAAGATGCTCTGACTCATGTGTGGTGTGGTGTGAGTAGGTGGTGAGCAGGAACTTCGAGCGGCACATCTGCAGTACCGAAATTGAAAAATTGTTTTCCAAAAAATCAAGCAAATCACAAAGAAGGTAAATGTGGGGATAATTATTGAAGATAAGACGACAATAAAAGTCTATATGGCGTAGAAGCAAACCGATGTGCAAGAATGATGATGTAAAGACACAAATTTGTTAAGTGCGAATGAAGCCGTTGGAATACATGTGACAAACGAAAAAGAACTACAAAGAACAAGTTGAAAATGAGACTAAGAATTAAAAACTGCAAGAGACACTAGAAAATCGATATCTCTGATGCCTTGTAGAATAACAAACTAGTATGAAATTGAGAGAGAACAACTTGTATTTCTATATATCAAATTATACAATGAGAGGCCCTATTTATAGAGGAATGAGACATGAGATATAAGGAAATTACAATAAATCAAATATAAAAATTGATACTAATTTAAATGCACAGTTAACTATATATGGTAGATAATATATTCTAACATCCAATGCCATACATAGCAGTACTATAGCATTTTGTATATTCTTCAATGTCCCCCAGAATCATTTATGTTGGGGTAAGATGAGCACATGTAAAAGACCCAAAAAGGTCTATGGAAGATTGAAGCCCACCATGCTCTGATAGAAGGGAGAAATAGAAGGTTTGACAAAGACAATGAGTTGATTGGACATAAAGTAAGGATAAACGTAATGCTGGAGGAAAGAGAGCACAAAGGTAAGGGTAATGAAACATAAAGCAATGAGATAGATTAGAAGATGAGAGGGAAGCATTAGACGAGAGAGGCTGACTTCGTTTGGAGAGCAGAAGGAAACTGAAGAGCCAATAAGCCCTAAATTCTTTTTTCATAGAGAGAACTCTATGGGACCACTTGTAGAGAGT
This sequence comes from Carya illinoinensis, assembly GCF_018687715.1. Lineage (NCBI taxonomy): Eukaryota > Viridiplantae > Streptophyta > Magnoliopsida > Fagales > Juglandaceae > Carya > Carya illinoinensis. The sequence continues at coordinate 36,539,872 of NC_056761.1, forward strand.
TTAATTAGTGAGATTAAAGAGTTTGTATCAAACTCAGCTTATAGTAAATTTTACATCATGGACCCGCAGACATGATAGGTCTTAGTGCCAAATCACGTAAATATAACTCTTCCATATTTCTTGAAATTTATTTTTAAGCAAGCCATGAACTAACAGTTCAAGCACATGCACTACCACCAAGAACATTCATATGAGAGGAGAAGATCATTTGACCATATTGTAAAGGCCAAAAAATACATCAACACTATCTAATACGCTTACCTCCAAATTTAATCTACGAACTTATATACCCACTTGGAGCAAAACAATTGCCAATTTACAATGCATTATCTCTTATATGTATGTGTCTAGAATTTAGATTTAATAACTGAAAGTTAAAACCAAGATACTATACTTTACTTCTATTTAATTATATATTTTATGTGTTGAATTTATTTATTAAGAAAGTCGAATTTACACGTGAAAAAACTGTTAAAAAAAATTAGATAATGAAATTTGCTCAGCTTTAAGCTTTTATAAATCTCGTGGTTTAACAAGAGTTTTTTAAAAGGATAGTCCTTGAATTTATTCATAATAACCCTCGCTTTTGGCATAGGAAGCCATGTACAAAAACTATATCGATTACAAAAGAAAGAAATATAACCAAAACATGTTAGGTACTAAGAGCTGATCATGTAAAACACACATATTTGTAATATGATGCATTAATATATGTCCAAAAATGTGCTCCAAATGAATCTTCTATTTAATCTTCATTTTCTAATGTAAAGAGCTTTTTGTTTGTTTCTTTGTCCTCTAAATTCTCAATTCCCCACAGCCTTTTTCCTTGTTTACTTCTAACCCTTGTCATTATTGGAGAAATCATGGTGATCCAGAAGCAGCATCAAAGAAATATGATACTTGCATAGCAGAATTCAAGACATACACACACACACACAATGACACCAAGAATTTAAAGTGGCTAGGCAACTGCCTATATCCATAGAAAAGAGTTTCAATATTAAATAGTGGAATACAAAAAATATTATAAAAGAGGAGGATCACACTCTACTCAACTCAACTCTCATCTTTTTCCTAGAGCCCACCCCTCTCTCTCTGTGTGTGTGTGTGTGTGTGTGTGTGTGTGTGTGTGTGTGTGTGTTGTGTTTCTCTTTTTAGCTCTTCTTCACTTAGCACTTCTTGTGCTTTTTACCCCACGGCTTATTACATTGAAAATGATCTCATTTTATAGGTGAGGCTTCAAAGGACAAGCAGCCACAAATCTTGATAATGGGATAGAAGTGCTTTTTACCCCACGGCTTATTACATTGAAAATGATCTCATTTTATAGGTGAGGCTTCAAAGGACAAGCAGCCACAAATCTTGATAATGGGATGCTTTAGTAGCAAGTATTTACCAATAGTTAGCATGGACAGTGGAGGCTACAACTCTTGACCAAGTTGTATGGGCATGGAACACCCAGCAATTCTCCCCCTCCATGCCCACTAGAGGAGAACGCAATCAGATTTCCTCTAGCTGACGTCCATCCCGGCTATGTGTTTGCATAACTCAAGCTTCTCACTTGTAACCACCTTCTTCAGCATATCTGTTGTATTCTCTTTTGTATAGATTTTCACAAGCTTCAACAGTTTTTGTTTCATTGCTTCACATTTCCAATAATATCGGATATCAATATGCTTGGTGCGAGAATGGTATATTGAGTTCTTGCTCAAGTCTAGAGCACTATGACTATCACAATATACCTTGTAGTCTTCCTGACTTACCCAGATCCTGGAGAAACTGCTTCATCTACAATATCTCTTTCCCAGCTTCTACTGTAGTAATGTACCTTGCCTCTATTGTAGATAAAGCAACACACTTCTACAATTTGGACTATCATGAGGTAGATTTCCTACTATCCAGGTCTCCTACCACATCTGAATCAGTATAACCCTCCAAAACTGGTTTAGCTCTTCTAAAACACAAGCATAACTTCAACGTACCCTTCAGGTACCTGAGAATATCCACTTGACCACTTCCTAATGATCCTTTCCTGGACTTGAAAGGAATCTTCTCACAAAGCCTACAACATGAGCAATGTCTAGTCTTCTACAAACCATTATGTGCATCAAGCTTCGTACTGCTAACGAGTAGGGGACTGCTTTCATCTCTTCAATCTCTTTCTTTGAAGAGGGACACGAGCTCTTGCTCAATTTGAAGTGGTTAGTTAGAGGAGTTTTGACTGGCTTGGCATCTCCCATGTTGAAACGTCTGATTACACATTCAACATATTTTTATTATGATAGCCACCTTTTGGCTTTCCTATCAAGAACAATTCTCATGCCCAAAATCTTCTGAGATGGGCCTAAGTCTTTCATGTCAAAGGAATTGGATAATTCCTTCTTTAGCTTGTTAATCATGGACCAATCCTCACCAATAATTAGCATATCATCAACATAAAGAAGGAGCATAACAAACTTGTCATTCAGGAATCTTCAAACATAGACATACTAATTTGCAGCAAGTCTCTTGTAATCATGACTCACCATGAATAATTTGAACTTCTTGTACCATTGCCTTGGCTCTTGCTTGAGGCCATAGAGACTCTTCTTGCAGACTAAGTGATCTTTCCTTAACCCTTCTGGTTGCTCCATGTAGATTTCCTCCTCCAAATATCCATATAGAAAGGCTATCTTTACATCCATTTATCCAAGTTCCAAATTCAAGCTAGCTACATATCCAAGTACGACTCATATTGAGGTTATCTTCACCACCGGTAAAAAAAATTCGTCAAAGTCGATTCCTTTGTTCTGTAGGAACCCTTTGACAAACAATTTGGCCTTGTGCTTCACAAGCTTTCCCTGGCCATCTTTCTTCAGTTTCAATACACACTTGTTCTTCAATGCTTTCTTTCCTTCAAGAAGCTTCGCTAACTCATAGGTTTAATTTTTCTGCAAGGAACTCATCTCTGCTTCTTGCATAACCTGCCTCCCTAGGCTTCTATTAGCGTGAGTTTGAACTTCCTGAAAGTTCTCTAACTCCCCTCATCAGTAAACTAAATATAGTGTGATTCTGTATATCTCCTCAACAAAATCATATAAATATATTTTGACAGGAATAACCATATATCTGTAAAGTTTGGTAAATCTAGGCCACAAGAGTTTATTCCAAAAAATATAGAATATAATATAGCTAGCCTATATAATTAGGCAGCGTGAATATTCATTAATAGCAACTTATAAAATTAAAGGAGCATAAATATGCTCTAGAGTAAGATAACATACAATAGTTCTCAACAGTACACTTCATCGAGTTATTCTATTCTCAAGCTGATATGTAAAACACACCATCAACATTACTTAATTGGTAAAATTTGATCGGTAAGATTTAAATTTTAAAATTTATCTTCCAAATCAAATTATACAACATAAATGTAGAGTAATATAGCGACATTATAATGGTATTACTCCACTCCAATACTAGAAGGAATGACCCTCAAATTTCAATCCATCACTTCCATACATAATCTCACTCAACTCCACTAATATTAATTCCTCATTAAATTAAGCTAATGAGTACTCCAAAAACCATGCATGCAGATGATCACATGATTACTGGGGAGTTGCAACTGTAGAAACGTAAAAGGGAACGGTCTCGAATAATTTTCAAGATGGAGAGCCAGAAACAGGGTCTGGGCCAGGGGCAGGGGCCACACCGGAATCCAAAAGCTCGGTCATGGAACGGCCGTGAGGATTGGCGCGTGGAGAGCCAGAGACAGGACCAGGGGCCACACCCGAACCTAAAAGCTCGCTCATGGAACGATGAGGATTGACACGTTGTTTCTCACATAGGTCCGGCAAATAGCCTCCTGCATAGTGCACATATATATAAATATATATATATATATATATTAGTTTCATGTCAGAAAATCATACCATTTTTACGGAATACAACAATTATAATTAAGCAAAAATCAATATGCGTGAGTGCTCCTGTTACAGGTAAGAATCAAATAATCAATTAGCACTTGCATAATCTACACTAATATGTATGTTAAATTGTATTTGCAGTTTTGGGCATGTTAATCCAGTTCATTTCTTTTGAAAAAAGTGGATAAATCTAACATTTACATGAAAAAAATTATGTTTTTAACAGTAGATTTCATATTTTTTAGAATGATTGTCTTGCACAACCTAATACCGTATCTAGTATTACCAAGTTACAAGTTGGTTTGTAAGCACAGTAGTACAATTAACATGATCAAAACGAACATTGTTATTTAAAAACTAATTCAAAGCATGTGTTTCTTATGCCAACTGATCTAACAAACTTCCACATCAATTGTATATTTGTGTTTTTCTGTTTTTAACAAGTGAGTTTGGAAATATTAGTCTTACGTACCCTCCCCGGCAGCCAAATTGAAGTAAAGATCGACAATGTTTGGGCACATTTGGTAACAATCCGGAGAGCAAAGCTTGGTAGTGGCTTTTGGATCAAGAAGGGCATCAGATGAGATTCCAACAGTGTTCCTATCAACCCCACACGCTTCAACACATTTATCGGTCTCAATATATTCAGTCATGCCATTAACCAACACATCCGATGTCTTGCATTGGTACTCCACCTTTCCATGATCAGTAGCCACGGAGGTCTCCAGCAAACACCTTTTGCCTAACGATGATATCGAAAATGCACAAACATTGTTTGGCAAATTCTCGCAAACAAGCTCGGCTACACACAAATGAACATATATCACACGCACAGTTTAAACAAGAAAAACTACATTTTCAAGTACGGAGGATGTAACTTTCACACTCATGTTAACATGACATGATTTGATTTATAAGAGAATTTAGTTTTAACGATATGTGGGCAGATCCCAACAACAGAACAATCAAAACGTACACAATCCTTAACAAATAAATCACTCAGTGTAATCATGCATACAAAGAGTGTAAAATGAACATACCTATTGCAGCATGGAGGAAGAGAGAAGAGAGGAAAAGAACCAAGGGCAACTTGGATAAGAAAGCCATGGATGGATTAATGTGTGATGGTTTATGTACGTACGTGCCCTGGTTCCAAAGGGCCGGAACTGTGGAGTCTTTTTAACGATGGAATGTACTGAAAGGACAAGACAAACCCAATGTTTTGTGAGATGAAGTGAATGGAGGAGGTTCTACTTATATAGGTGATGGCTTTCTCGGACAATACAATGAATTAAAGCGGAATCCATGGCCTACATATAGGAACCTAGGCTTTGAAGGCTCCATTGCTTGTTTGTGGATCCGTCAAAATTAACTTATACCTATATTTGGAGGTTTGAGGTTAATTATATACCATATTCCAACTGAAACTCCTTTTGGAAAACCTCAGTACTTTGGGATTTCTTGCTATTTTTAAGTTTCTGTTTGTTTACTATTTATATTATACAATGAATATTCCTGTTTTTGTCTTCAGCCAAAATATTATTCTTTATTTTACATTTGTTTTTCAATTTTAATCACATGCACTTGTTAATATGATAAATTTAAAATGATCACAACCATTATAAAAGTATTTAAATATATATGTACAGTAAATATATATGTGTGTGTGTGTGACTAAAAATAATAAAATTTAAAATGTTGATATGCCCTATAATTCCTAAATTAAGAATCAATTAAAATCAAAAGTATTTTTTTTTTTTTAATCTTGAACATTGGATCACTCATATATACATGCATATTGCATGTTGAAGTTCTCGATTGAACAATGAAAGAATTCGGGCCTTTTGTTATTTGTACATTTGAAAGTTTGTAGCATCGATTCGGCCGATATCCAAAGGCCCACAAACATGTAAAAAAGTCTAGGAACTTCGTTCTTTAAAAACGAAAACAGGTTTTAAAAACTTTTTATCTTGTCATCTCATTTAATCAATATAATTTTTGCAAATTCTCACACAAAATAAAATAAACAATTCAACTTTTCCCAAACTCAAAACAAAAATAATATTAAAAAAGTATATTCTAATAATATTTTATTCAACTTTCAACTTTTATCTCAACCCATCTCATCTCATCTGTAAAAACAAACGAGACGTGTAAGACTAAAAACACTATCAACTATTAAATATTTTTAACATGAACATTAATAATTAGATGTTTGATTTTAAATGGTCTACAATAATATAATAACAATTAAATAACAAACCATTCTACATATAATTTGATCTGGCTCTAAGAGAAGTATCATCCTAACAACTTCACCTTTGAGTATCTCCCGATGGCTAGAAACACAATAATATTATAGGTGAGAACCCTCTAACCCCATAGTACTATTTCACTACAAAAAAAAAACACAAAATTGGCGGCATTTATATCCATAGCGTTTGTTTATGCGCCGATAGATATAAAATTTTACCGGCGCTTAATATTTCTGCCGGTAAATTATTGAGATTCCCGACGTTTACATTTTTATGCCGGTAATAATGTATAGGTTTAGCGGCATTTATAACAACGCCGCCAAGATAATAATTATGTGCTGGGAAATTAGTAGTTTCCCTGCATTTAGATTGTTACGCCGGTAATAATATATATTTGTGGTGGCGTTTATACAAACGCCAATACTTTATTAATTATACGCCGTTATATTAACCGTATTTGCCGGTGTCTTTAATATACCGCCAGTAATAATATATAGCATCAGCGGCGTTTCACAAAACATCGACAATTGATAAAGTTTATGCCAATAAAGTATTGAGTGTTTTGGCGTTTATTTCGTTTGAACAAATGTCGGCCATTGATTAATTTTACACTAGTAAATAAGTAGTTTTTCAGCGTTTATATTGTTATGTAGATAATAATTATATAACATTGGCGGCGTTTACCAAATGCTGAAAATTGATCAATGAAATGCTGGTAATTGATAAATGCACCGAAGTATTTATTGTGACGCCGGTAATAATATATAGCGTCAACGATGAAGGCTATTATAAATTTATTGATAGTAAAATAAATAATAAAAATAATAAAAAAACTTATTTAAATGATACGAAAATACCCACAAAATCTTAGTTGAATTTCTAGGATGCCCTACTTGTAAATGCCATATATCGCATTCTAGTTCTAGAGGGAGGGAGGTTAAATAGAATTAAAGAAGAGAGTTCGCGCATCGAGATCTTAATGTGACGCCGTTTAATTTCTTTCCTTTAATATTTAATAAATAATGTATAATACAATAATGTAAGTATTGTGCATTCATTTTAAAAATTGTGCAAGTGTCGTACAATATTCCTTTTGAAAAAAATAGTCTATTATTAAAAATGTAATCTTTTAATATGGATCTCGTATTTATTCTAATTTTTTTAAAAAGAATGTGGCATTTGCAAACTTTATGACAAAATATCTTAAGCATCATACTAAGATTCACAACTTCCAAAAAGAGTAGTAAAACATATGCATAATCTAGCAGTTATCCTTTTATAATCCATCCCAATTCCAACTTAGCAAAACAAAGCAAACGTCGATATATGGCATAAGCATAAATTTAGTCTTAATTAAGGAAAGTTGCAAATACCATTAAACAGAGCAAACGTCGATATATGACAAATACCATAAATATAGTCTCAATTATAGTCTAACTTGTAATCCTGACCCTCAATCATTGTCTTCATCTTCCTCTTCCTGTTCTTCATCTTCCTTTTGATCTTCCTCCTCTTCAACATTTTCCTCTTCTTCATCTTTCTCTTCCTCTTCATTCTCATTTTGATTTTGTCCTGAAGCCTGAATATAAATTCAAATTAGGGTCCAAAAATTCCAAAATAGGGTTAACTGATATCAACTAAACATATGTGGGGTGCTCACCTATGCATGCACGAATGTGTTTACTAAGTTCCACAATTCAGTTAATTCGTTCCGCATTTTATCAAACTCTTCCTTCGATATACCATTTTCTTGGTTTGAAGTTGGTAGTGAATGTTGAGAAGTTTGCCTTGTAGGGGTTGGCCCAAACCCCAAACCGCGCACACGTCCAGGCCGTTCTAGGCCCATAACTTTCAAATAAACATCATCTGATTTCCAAGTCATGGTTCCTCCAGACCCCATTTCTATAGGATTTGTGTCCTGTGTTAAAAGTTCCTCCATCTCAACCTGTAATAGACAATTAAAAATACACATTATTCTCCATCTTATAAATCCATTAAAATTAAAAAGTAATAAATTTGAAAATAAACACACCACTTTCTTTCTCGTTTCATCATTGTAGTGTGTGCCATCCTTTTTCTTATAGGTCTTGACAAACAACTAGGCTCGACTTGACAATGCCCCAGTTGATTTTTTCTGCTTCCAATATTTTATATTAAACACATATATCGAAAACAAAGAACTAACAAATATTCAACAATAAATAAATATTAATTAAATAAATACCACATCATGGGCATATCTTACTAAACTTTTCGATCTTCCGCTGTGAACAATCACCTGCTTCTTAAGACACTCCTTGTTTTTATTACATTTTGACTACAACATCACAAAGATTATGAGAATTATGAAAATAACTAGTTGGTTGACTTTATAAATATATAACAAAAATGTGCGCACTGTTACCATATATTCTGGATCAAACCAAAGATTGGCCAGCTCTGTCAGTTGCTCTAAGTTCACCATATTGGGACTTGCCCTTGCCCTTGCCATAGTGGCATTTTTTTGGATAGTTGCCGGCGTATAACCAACGCCAGCAAATTTGATTTTTTTTTGTAGTGTTTATAGACTTTTGGCCATTATAAAATCTAGAGATTTTGTGTTCTACTATGATGAGATATAGAGGTATTTTAGTCTCACGATAATTCATTTAAATTAAGTGATAATATTGAGCTAATATAAACCCATTAGATATGGGTGTGTGAGACATAAAGTTTAAATAAAAATTTTACATTCTCCCACTTAGCCTATACACCCATAAAATAACAATTTCTCGTTCATGAGTTTATTATAGGAAATTAACCATACCACGCAAGTTTCATAACTCAAAATACATTACATGAGTTTCGTAATATCAATGTCAATCAGCTACCAATGCGAGTCATGGTAGTCCTCTATTATATAACCAACAAATTCCCTTCCATGTACCACAACACCAATAACTTAATTTAACATGATATTTAATTGGGACAATTAAGGCTAATACCGTGATGTCTTGGGTTCCAATTCATGTCTATTGTATACCTTGTTGTCATTCATCCACACCATTTCATGTACATATAAAGTAAAAAGACAAGAAAACATAAACAACCAAAATAAATATCTTTCAATTTTTAATAACAAAATACTTGACATATCAATGATCTCTGTAACATGTTCACATTATGGGTATAAGCATATAACTCATATTTTTAACATGTTCTTTAAATTATAATCATTAACACACTATTGATATGGACATATTTGTTTCTATTCTTTCTCCTTAATATTTAGATATTTAAAATTTCATTAAATACTCATCATTCGGATAAAAATACTCTGAAGAATTCTTGCCAAACATTCTTAGTGGCTTGGCTATAAGTCGACAATTCCAAGTCCTAAAATAAATTTTCTCAGTCAAATACTATACACTGTGGCCCCAAATCATACCACAAACTCAGTCCCTATTGCACATGAAGCAATATGAGATTTACCTCATACTTTTCAATAAAATAACTCAACTAGATAGCAAAATACATAATCATAACTGTATTTTTCATCATAGAATAATCCCACAAAATAGAGTCAAAAAATATTTTACAAACTTTAATGTTTCAAATTATACGCCATAAATTGAAAAAATTTTCAGAAATCATTTTTTCTTTTGATTCCAGTAAATGCCTCATGAGTGAAAAAATTTTTAATAAAAAATTATTATGAAGGCATGACAAATACAATTTTATTGGAAAGAACATTGGAACCAACATAAATGGCACATGACAAATACAATTTTATTGGAAAGAACATTTGTACTCAAGTTTAATTTAAAAAGAATGCATAAACATGTATAAGATCTGATTCGAAACTTATACAGAAAAAAGTTTACCCTTCCCTTCAAACCATGTCTTATACTTAGGGCACCTAAACTTTCATGTGTCATTGTTTTTTTCAGACTTTAATTGACATAATTCTTATATTTTCATTACAATCATTTCATTCATTTCCTAAAAGGTACAAATTAGCAAAATGAATTTATATTTAGCTAACAAACATGCTACTAACTTGTTTGTATCTCAATTTTATTTTTTTAAAAAAAAAGCTTGTTTATGTCTCATTACTTTAATGAAAATAATGCCTCTAAAGTAAACCATTATGTACAAAACTAAAAATTCATATAATTTAGTATGTAGTAATTAATTCAATTTTCTTAAATAGTGTACTTTTCCAACCCTTATCACTATTCTCAATAATAATTGATGTTAAACTTAAAATGGATAAACCAGGGCCTAAAACTCTTAGTGTAAATTTGACATGTTCATGTTTCTCTATATTAGAGTTCATTCTATACATGAAACTTGTAATGATATTCATATACTTACTGCAAGAAAAGCATTTTGATCACTTTAATGCTTTGAGTTCGATACTCATAAATAATAATGGAATTTAAATCATTATGGATAAACTAATAGTATCACCGAGATCCCTCATTTGGGAGTAAATCTCAATACACAGAATGTTCCCTCTAGTTTTAATTTCAAAATTTAAACCATGCATTGTCAAGAATTTAAAGTATTATGAATGAACTAATAATGTTATTGAGGTCCCTCCTTTGGCAATAAACCCAACACATCAAATGTTCCCTCCAGTTTTAAATTCTATGGATGAACTAGTTGTATCATCAAAACCCTCTTTTGGAAGTAGATCTTGGCACATAAGTGTTCACTCAAACCTTAATTTGATGGATGAACTAGTAATGTCATCAAAACCCTCCTTTGGGAGTGGATCTTAACACACAAAATGTTCACTCCAACCTTAATTTGAGGAATGAACTAGTAGTGTGATGAAGATCCTCCTTTTGGGAGTAGTTCTTGACACACAAAAATGTTCACTCCATCATATCTACCTTACTATGGAATTTAATGATTTTTCACCAAAATTTAAGAAAATCTTGTACCTTTGGGCAAACAAGTTTTTCTTTAATTTTGGTGTAAATCACTTGTCCATATTGGATAAATAATTATATATATATATGACATAATAATAAGAGTCAAAACAAACAATTCAAACATGTATTTAATAATAATAACATGCATATGACATTTAATAAAATTTTATACATGTATTTAACAATAACAATATGCAATTTTATTTTTTTTTCTTTTGCTACCATCTACGCCGTGATCACTGGTGTTGTTATATTTTCAACCCTCTCACAACAAATACTCAAATAACCAAATTAATGTAACTGGTTGTAATATGCAATTAATTTGAACAAAGGACAACCAAAACTCCAAGAAAATTAAATGATTAACGTGATTAGTTTAGTTTTCTTTTAAACACTTTAGAAATCTGAAATCACAATATATATTCATGCAAGATCAAAAATAAAAGCAAGAATAATAAAAGAAATGCAAAATCAACACAAGAAATTTTGTGGTTCGACCCTAATGGTCTACATCCACGGCAGGAACAGTCTATGAGTCTTTATTATTGAAGAATGCTTCAGAATACGGTTTTACAATCACTTACAACCATTTCTCATCGCACAAAAATAAGGAGTGGCTTCCTCGTATTATTCTCTAACGAAACTACACATTTCTTGCACTTGATCTTCACCTCAAGTGCTGATTTGATCTTGATGAAAACTAGGGTTTCAACTCTCTGTTTCTCTCAGACGGCGGCTTCACGAACGAAGAAGAAAAGAAATTCTGACTCTGCCCATCCCAAAAGGCTCACATGCCTTTATATATAAAACTAGATAATTACATAATTTCCATTTACCCAATATTACAAAGAATGCCATTAATGAAATACAAAGAAATGGACAAACGGCAAGTCATTGGAACCAAAGGCTTGGCATATCTTCAATAGGTGTTTTAAAGCCCCTTGCGCCAGCCATTACAGAGGCATTGGCGAGGAGGTTCTCAACCTCCTCCCAGTGCCAAACAACCCTCCTGGGTTTTGTCTTCCAACACACCCACCTTTAAGATAAATCGGGCCACCAAAAAATGAGAGGACTTTACGACGGCACTGGTGGTGTTCTTCCATCCTAGAGTACCAACAAGAGCACTTCGACCACCTTGCACCACCCCTTCTCAACCCTACTCAGCGGTTCCTCATCACTGTTCTCTCTATCTCTCGAGACAACGCCATACAAGCACAGTTCATAGTTCGTGAAAATTGGAAGCAATTTCATATGCATTATAAATACATATGCAATTTCAAATATAGTTCATAAATATCGACGTGAGAATTTCACACATGCCGAACCAAAACTACAATTTCACGTATATTTGTGACATGCACATAGCAATTCATGCATAATATTAATATGAATATGTTTTTTTTTATGCATGATATCAATACAAAACAGTCTATATTTTTATCTTCTAGACCAAGAAGATAATACAAAACAATCTATATTAAAAAAATAATTTTTTAATAGTAGACTTTACTCTTTTTTAAAACGACTACACGATTCTTACATATTCCAGGAGTCATGTACGTAGTATTACTCATTTTTTTAATTTATCTACATCACTTTTTCAAGTGATAAAAAATAAATGTGTTAGGGTCTAAACAAAATTTTCCTTTTAATTAGTTGGATCGATCCAAGTGTTCCAAATGAATAAATTCAGTTTCAACTTCAAGGCAAAAATGTTTCTTCTTCAAAAACAATTTGAGATTTGTTTACTATATATTATTTGTTTATAAGTAAATGGTGAGTTTTATTCGAATGCGCAGTCATAAAATTTATCGTATATATGCAAGGACGTCCTACAGTGATTTCGAAAAATAAGCAAATTGTAAAGCTCCCTTAATTTTTATCTCTCTCACAAATTCTAGTGGGGCAAGGGTCTTTAGTGGTGACGTGGCACATTAATAGAATAAAAAAAAATCTACATTTCTACATTTTAACAATGAAGCAAAATGTAAAGCCCACGGAATTTGTTTTTCCCTCTCTCACAAATTATAGGAGAACAGGGCTCTTCAGTCGGGTGAAGTGGCAATAGGTAAAAGATAGACTAATGACGTGGCAAACACAGTGGCTATTGACGTGGGCACTGATGTGGGTTTGAGTGATTGAGTTGGAAAAAGTAGGGGTGGGCAGCGGGGTCTCGCGCCTCGCTACCCCACCCCCGCATGGCAGGGCATGGGGCAGGGAGGGCCTAACCCCACCCCGCATGCCACCCCCCCCCCCCCCCCCCCCACAATATATATATTATATATATAAACATAAATATATATATATACAAAAACATAAACATATGTTTATATATAAATATAAAGATGTATTTATATTTTACAAATTGTGTATATATAAATATATATTACAATTTGTTAGACTTGTTTACAAAGTATGCATTAACAAATTTAAAAACTATATAGTTTAAAACTACTATACTACAACTTAATAAAATATACACTAGAAAATTTAAAAACTACATAATTTTTAAATTATAGTCATATTTACAAAATTTAAATTTATAATTTGGATCTAAAAATATATTTTTGATCACTTTTGGATCAAGAAATAAATTTTAAATATAATAAAATGTAGTTTATTTTTAAAGTGAGAATGAGGCGGGGTCGGGCGGGACAGGTATCTGCCCTATACCTCGCCCCCGGGATGCGGGGGTGAGGGGCGGTTGGGAAAACCTGTTAGGGACCTCGGTCTAGTCCCTAAACACTATGGTTCTCTAGATCCGCTTCACCCAACTATGACCAATGAGCCTATCATTCTTGCTTGCCTTCTTACTTGAGTCTAGGATTGAGTGATGAGATTAGGTGAATATGGATGATGGGTGTTTGTGGTTTGTGAATTGGATCTTGGTGGGATGGTATGGTGTATGGGATGATGATGGTATGGTATGGTATGGTATGGTATGATGATGGTCGAATGGTGTGATTAGGCTATGGTAGGCGCCCCTTGGGTGGTATTATGGTAAATATGGAAGTGAGGCTAGGGTTTAATGTTTCCTAAAATATAGGAAATCCTTATGGAGGCTAGGGTTTATGGTAGGAAATATGTAAGCACTAGATCTAGTGTAGATCTAGGACTTTATGATGAAAGGGGTTTAGATCTAGGATTATGGAAGTTATATGGATGAAAATATGGCGATAAAATGATATGGAAGTGAAGGAAATATGAAGGAAATAATCCAACAAGGCTAGATCTACATGGCAAAGTAGATCTAGTGTGTTGGGATGATATGAGGCGTGTGATATAATGTTAAATGCAAAAAGAGTAATGCAAATAACAAGTAAATAACAAGATTGAAACTCAATAATAGAAAAAAGAAACAAACTTGCTCATATATTGATAGATGAAGCAACACTCGTCCACAAACGTCAAGGTGTTGAATCTCTATTTGGGATTCACACGGGTTGCACCCAAGTAGCCCAAGTGCCAAGTACCGAAGGAGATCTCAAGAACAAATAAGCCAACCATAAAGGGAATTTGTCAAAAGATAATGAAAGATGGGACTAGGGTGGCCTTTATATTGGCTTACAACGGGAGAGTCCTAATGGTGCTTGAACAAGGAAATAAATCCTAGAAATGAATTAATTCCTAGTAACACTAGCCTAAGGAATTAATTCCTAGTTGTACTAAAACAAGGAAATAATGAAATATATAAATACTAAATGATTTTATTAAAATAATAAAATGCTGATAAAATTCTGGTCGTGGGGCCCATGTGGGACCCACGGCCTGACTGGTGCTGGCCAGTGCTGAAAATGGCCCATGGCATGGGCCATGGGCGCTGGCTGGGTTAGCCATGGTCTGGCCGCATGGCTGGTGCCATAGTTGCTGGTCGACTGGTCTGGTCCTGCTGCATGGTTGGTGCTGATGGGCAGCATGCACGGCCTGCATGCTGGTCATGCTGCTGGCTGGCTGGCTGGCCTGCTGGTTAAGGCTAGTGGCCTGGCTGGCTGGCTGGGCGTGCTGGCCAGCCAGGTGGCCTGATCGGTTGGGCATGTTGGCCTACCTGCTGGGCGTGCTGGCTAGGCAGGTGGCCTGGCCATGCACTCTGGGCTGGCTTGCTGGCATGCTGACTTGCCTGCTGGGCATGCTGGCTGGTCGGGCTGGGCTGGCAGACCAGCCCACTAACCTCGCCAGCATGCTGGTGCATGTTGTGCGGCACCAAGACGAGGCCAACAGCCTCACTAGCGTGCTGAAGCATCCTGGCCAAGCTGTTGGCTGGCTGGTCCATGGGCTTGCCATGGCATGGGCCATGGCATGCTGATGGCTCACCATGGGGGCCAACTAGGCATGTCAATGAGTGTGTCGAGGCTTGTTCCAGGGTAAATTTTCTAGTGGGTCTAACATTCCCCCTCTTTTCAAGCACATCCTTGCCCTCAAGGATAAATTTAGGAAACTTCGACTCCATATCCTCATAGTCTTCCCAAGTGGCCTCTTCTCTCGGCACTCCACCCCATTGGATCAATACTTGCCACACCTTCCTCCTCTTTCTTCCTCGTGTGATCACTCTATAATCAAGTGCTTCCTTTGGTTGCAAAAGCATCCTTCCCTCTTCATCAAACTTTGACAACTCTTCCACAATGAGCTTAGGGTCACCAACTCTCTTTTTTAACACGGTCACATGAAAAAACGGGTGTAGTTTTGATGTGGAAGGAAGTTCCAACCTATATACCACATCTCCTAGCCTCTCAATCACCTTGAAAGGCCCATAATATTTCTTGGACAGCTTCAAATTAAGCTTCTTCCTTAGTGTCATTTGTCCATAGGGTTGTAGCTTTAGGTATACATAATCACCTACCTCGAATGCAACCACACGTCTTCTTTTGTCATAATACTTCTTCATTCTCTCTTGAGCTCTCTTGAGCTCTTTCTTCACCTTCACTAGGATCTCATCCCTAGTGATTAATTCCCTCTCCACCTCATCATTCTTGGCCGTGCCTCTCTCATAATTCACCAAGATAGGTGGTGGTCTTCCATACACTACCTCAAAAGGACTTCTTTGGATGGAAGCATGGAATGATGTTTTGTACCAATACTCGACCCATGACAAGTAATCTCTCCATCTCCTTTGTTCTTCATGGCAAAAACACCTCAAATATTGTTCAAGTGTTCTATTGACCACTTTGGTTTGCCCATCAGTTTGAGGATGGTAAGAAGAACTTGCCTTCAATTTGCTCCCTTGGAGCTCAAAGAGTTCTTTCCAAAAGGTGCTCATGAACACCCTATCTCGATCGGTCACAATACTCTTTGGGAAACCATGGAGCTTCACAACATTGTTCACAAAAGCTTTGGTCACACTCTTGGCCGTGTAGGGGTGAATAAGTGGGATAAAGTGACCATATTTGCTAAGGCGGTCCACTACCACTAGAATCACCTCAAATCCACCACTAATGGGTAGCCCCTCCACAAAGTCCATTGACAATTCCTCCCAAATTAAGTTTGGAATTGGCAAAGGTTGTAAGAGCCCGGAGGGAGGTCTTGTCTCATATTTGTTCTTTTGGCATACATCACACTCGGCTACTAGAGTCTTCACCGCTTTCTTGAGCCCTTCCCAATAGAAGAAGTGCTTCACTCTTATGTATGTCCTCAACCAACCCGAGTGTCCCCCTTCCTTGCTATTATGAAAGTGATCAAGGATCTCTTTCCTCAAATTAGGAACATTCGACACATAAATATTCTCCTTGTAGTAGATAAGACCGTCTCTTACCTTGAAGTTTACAACCCCCTCCCTTTGTGCTTCTAAGAGCTCAATAATCTCTAGGGATCGTGCATCAATCTTTGTGGCTTCACGGATCTTGTCCCATATCCTCCACTCGGCCCCACTCAAGGCCAACATAGAGGACTCATCCTCTTCATGTACTACCCATAAGGTAGTGCTTCCCTCTCTTCTACTCAAGGTAACGGCTACCTTTTTTTCCTTGTCCGGTTGGTACACAATGTCGTACTCAAACCCAAGTAGCTTGACAAGGAACTTTTGTTGCTCGGGAGTGACTATCTTTTGTTGAAGTAGGTGCCTCAAAGCTTGTTGGTCCATCACTATGGTGAATTTTTGGCCTAATAGGTAAGGCCTCCACATCTTCACGGCATGGACCACGGCTAGCATCTCTCTAGCATATGTGCTCCAAGCTTTCTTCATTGGCCCAAGCGCTTTGGAAATAAAGGCCAAAGGCCTCTTC
This sequence comes from Carya illinoinensis, assembly GCF_018687715.1. Classification (NCBI taxonomy): domain Eukaryota; kingdom Viridiplantae; phylum Streptophyta; class Magnoliopsida; order Fagales; family Juglandaceae; genus Carya; species Carya illinoinensis. The sequence goes on from NC_056761.1 coordinate 36,557,172, forward strand.
TCTTGGACTAAAACAGCCCCAATTTCCTCACCACTTGCATCCATGTACATTTCAAATGGTTTTTCAAAGTTAGGCAATGCTAACACGAGTGTGTTGGTCATGGCCCTCTTCAACTCTTCAAATGCATCCCTTGCCTCTTATGTCCAATCAAAATTGTCTTTTTTCAACAAAGAGGTAAGTGGCTTAGCAATAAGCCCATAGTTCTTCACAAACAGTCTATAGTAACCGGTTAGTCCCAAGAAACCTCTAAGGGCCGAAACATCTTTGGGCAGTGGCCAATCAACCATGGCCTCAATCTTCCTTTGGTCCACCTTTACCCCATCACCTGAGATAAAGTGACCTAAGTACTCTAACTCCTTCTCCATAAGGGCACATTTGGAAGCCTTTATGAAAAAGTGATGCTTCTCCAAAGTCTTCAACACGATCCTCAAGTGTTCCTTGTGTTCTTCAATGGTCTTCGAATAAACCAAGATGTCATCAAAGAAGACCAAGACAAATCTTCTCAATAGTGGCTTGAAGATTGTGTTTATGGTAGCTTGAAAAGTGGATGGAGCATTGCACAACCCAAAGGGCATCACAAGGTACTCAAAGTGCCCAGAATGGGTTCTAAAAGAGGTCTTGTGCTCATCTTCTTCCTTCATTCTTATTTAATGATACCCGACTCTCAAATCAAGTTTGAAAAAGAATCTTGCCCCTTGTAACTCATCAAGCATCTCATCCACCGTTGGGATAGGAAACCTATCCTTCACCGTGGCTTCATTCAAAGCCCTATAATCCATGCAAAACCTCCAAAATCCATCTTTTTTCTTCACAAGCAATACCGGAGAAGAGAATGGGCTTGTGCTAGGTCTTATCAACTCATTCTTCAACATCTCATCAACTTGTCTTTCTATTTCCCCCTTTTGAAAGTAGGCATAACGATAGGGATGAACACTTACGGGTTTGTTTTCATCAACAAGCACAATCCGGTGATCAAAGATCCTAGAAGATGGTAATGAAGTGGGCACCTCTAGGACCCCTCTATGGTCCTCCAAGACTTCTCGGATCTCCATGGGCAGCCCCTTCAAATCATCATTGCTGCCCTCATTTGCACCTTTTTTCATGTAGCAAGTGGTGTCATTCTCGGCCATGACAATAGCAAAGCAACTTTTGGAACACGATGGCCTGACATGACTTGACTTCTTTTGATGGCAATGATGTCCATAATCTCTTCTTTGCACTGATCTTGAATTCCATGGTCATGTTGTGGTAGTCATGAATTACTCTACCAAGGCCCTTGAGCCAAGCATTGCCCAATACCACATCAAGACCAACAAGTGCCAAAACATGTAGATCGGCAACAATTCTCACACCTTGTATGCTCATCTTTACCTCTTTGACAAGCTCTTCACATCTTACCTTCTCGCCATTGGCTACCTTCACCTCAAATGGATCTATGGCACACGACCTCAACCCAATTTTGGTGACTATATTGGAATTGATGAAGTTATGTGTGGATCCACTATCCACCAATAGGGTTACCTCAAATTTTCCAACCCATGCCATGACTCGCATAGATGTAGGACGTTGAACACCCGAGATGGCATTCAAAGACCACTCAGCCTCTTCTAGTGAATCACTAGATTCGGCCTCCTCTTGTTCGAATTCTTCATGGAATGGTTCTTCATCATGCTCAACTTCATCTTCATACTCTTCATCTTCTATCAAGACATAAGCTTGCCCAGATTTGCACTTATGCTCTTTGCTCCACTTTTCTCCACATTTAAAGCATAAGCCTTTTTTGATTCTTTCTTGCACTTCTTCACGGGACAACTTCTTCACTTATTGTGGCTTAGTCTTCAAAACATCATTCTTACCTTTCCAAGGAACTTTGGTTTGCAATGGTTTGGAGAATTTGCTCCCACTTCCTTGAATTGGCATTTCTCCATGCGTGTGCTTTCTTCTAGAATTTCCGCCATCCTCATTACCTCTTGAAGCTTTGTGGGCTGCTTCAATTTGATTTCTTTAGCCAACCATGGTTTCAAACCATCTATGAAAGTGCCAATTAGTGCCTCTTCTGACCAACCCCTCACCAAGGTTTGGAGTTGTCGGAACTCTTCAATGTAGTGGTGCACTTTCCCCTCTTGCTTCAACTTAGCAAGTTGCCCATGATGGTTGATGATGGCGATGGACCAAATTGCATCAAGAATTCTCTTTCAAAAGCCGTCCATCCCAATCTCTTCCTTTCTTTCTCATATTGGTCTCGTATCCAACACCACCACTTGCTTGCTCCTCCTTCTAGATAGAAGCAAGCCGTTGATACTCTTTCTTCTCTAAGTATCTCACAGGAACGAAAGTAATGATCTACCTTGTCCAACCACTCATATGGATCTCCCCCATTGAACTTGAAAAAATCCACTTTTGGCCTCTTTGGTCCCCAGTCATAAGGCCGTTTTCCTCTTCTATCATCACGGTACTCATCATCATATCGTCACCCATAATGTCCACCATCTCTATCATGGTGATGACGTCTTCTCTCTTGGTGGTCTCCATGGTCGTAAGGCCTCTCCCTCTCATGAGCATATGCGGCCTCATGTTCTTCTTCTCTTTGTGGCCCTTGAAATCTCACATCTTGTGGTTCTTCTCTCACACTAGGGGATCTAGTGCGATGTAGTGGATTCAGGATCCACCTCTCAACCTCCAAATGGTCATTCTCAACACGACCACCTCTTCAAAACTCACCTCTTTGTGGCTCTTGCATGGAATCGGTAACACTTGTCTCAACCCCATCAACAAAGGCATCGTGCCTTGGTTCATTGGGTTGAGGTGGTGGCCCTTGGCCACGCCCTTTGGCTAGTCTCCTTTCAATTCTTTCAATGTCTTCATGTCTTTCTCTCTTCAAACTTTCAATGGCCCTTTTATTCTCTTCATTCTTCCGATTGCTCACATTCATGGCCATCCTTAATTCGGCCAAAACAGTCATGACCTCATCAAGGACGCTATGGATCCATGTACTTTGACCTTCTAGCACTTCAATTCGATCCCTATGGGAACCACTTGGCCTCTCGGGCCCCGTTGTACTCTCTTGCATGGTAAGGACTTCTCTTGATCTCTGAGCAAAGCAATGCTCATAATGAAATGGGCAAGACTATCATTGAAAAGATGCAAGCCTTAATGAAATAGGCAAGCCTCTCAATGAAAGCACCAATTAATGTTAGGGACCTCGGTCTAGTCCCTAAACACTATAGTTCTCTAGATACGCTTCACCCAACTATGACCGATGAGCCTATCCTTCTTGCTCGCCTTCTTACTTAAGTCTAGACTTAAGTGATGAGATTAGGTGAATATGGATGATGGGTGTTTGTGGTTTGTGAATTGGATCTTGGTGGGATGGTATGGTGTATGGGATGATGATAGTATGGTATGGTATGGTATGATGATAGCCGAATGGTGTGATTAGGCTATGGTAGGCGCCCCTTGGGTGGTATTATGGTAAATATGGAAGTGAGGCTAGGGTTTAAGGTTTCCTAAAATATAGGAAATCCTTATGGAGGCTAGGGTTTATGGTAGGAAATATGGAGGCACTAGATCTAGTGTAGATGTAGGACTTTATGATGAAAGGGGTTTAGATCTAGGATTATGGAAGGTATATGAATGATAATATGGTGATGGAATGATATGGAAGTGAAGGAAATATAAAGGGAATAATCCAACAAGGCTAGATCTACTTGGCAAAGTAGATCTAGTGTGTTGGGATGATATGGGGCATGTGATATAATGTTAAATGCAAAAAGAGTAATGCAAATAACAAGTAAATAACAAGATTGAAACTCAATAATAGAATAAAGAAACAAACTTGCTCATATATTGATAGATGAAGCAACACTCATCCACAAACGTCAAGGTGTTGAATCTCTATTTGGGATTCACACAGGTTGCACCCAAATAGCCCAAGTGCCCAGCACTGAAATAGATCTCAAGAAGAAATAAGCCAACCACAAAGGGAACTTGTCAAAAGATAATAAAAGATGGGACTAGGGTGGCCTTTATATAGGCTTACAAGGGGAGAGTCCTAATGGTGCTTGAACAAGGAAATAAATCCTAAAAAGGAATTACTTCCTAGTAACACTAGCCTAAGGAATTATATCCTAGTTGTACTAAAACAAGGAAATAATGAAATATATAAATACTAGATGATTTTATTAAAATAATAAAATGCTGATAAAATTCTGGCCGTGGGGCTCATGTGGGACCCACTGCCTGACTGGTGCTTGCCGGTGCTGAATATGGCCCATGGCATGGGCCATGGGCGCTGGTTGGTTAGCCATGGTCTAGCCGCATGGCTGGTGCCATGGTTGCTAGCCGGCTGGTCTGTCCTGCTGCATGGCTGGTGCTGATGGGCAGCATGCATGGCCTGCATGCTAGTCATGCTGCTGGCCAGGCAGGTGGGCTGGCTGGCTGGCTGGCCTGCTGGGCGTGCTGGCCAAGCTGGTGGCCTGGCTGGTTGGCTGGGCGTGCTGGCCAGGCAGGTGGCCTGGCCGGCTGGGCATGCTGGCTTGCCTGCTAGGCGTGCTGGCCAGGTAAGTGGCCTGGCCATGCATGTTGGGCTGGTTGGCTGGCGTGCTGGCTTGCCTGTTGGGCGTGCTGGCTGGCCAGGCTGGGCTAGCACACCAGCCCACTAACCTTACCAGCATGCTGGTGCATGCTATGCGGCACCAAAGGGAGGCCAACAGCCTCACCAGCGTGCTGAAGCATGCTGGCCGAGCTGTTGGCTAGCTGGTCCATGGGCTTGCCATGGCATGCTGATGGCTCACTATGGGGGCCGACTAAGCATGTCAGTGAGTGTGTCGAGGCTTGTCCCGGGGCAACATTTCTAGAGGGCCTAACAAAACCCCACCCCCGCACCATCCGACCCCCTCCCCGCACCATACAGAAAAAGAGAGAACTTACTTGGGCCTAGTAAGGTAAGGATCCGATTGTGGATACGTGAGATAGAGATGCTTACCGACAAGGATCTGATTGTGGATATGTGAGATAAAGATACTCTAACTCGTGTACGGCATGTGGTGCGAGTAGGCAGTGGGCTGGAACTTTGAGTGGCGTGTGCATGGGGGTGTGTGCTGTGCCAGAATTGAAAATTTGTTTTCCAAAAAATCAAGCAAATCACAAAGAAGCTAAATATGGGGATAATTATTGAAGATAAGATGACAATAGAAGTCTATAGGGCGTGGAAGCAAACCGATGTGCAAGAATGATGATGTAAAGACAAATTCATTAAGTGCGTAGGAAGCCTTCAGAATACATGTGGTAAATGGAAAAGAACACCACAGAACATGTTAAAAATGAGACTGAGAAAAAAATAACTGCAAGAGACACTAGAAAATCGGTAGCTTTGATGCTTGGAAGAATAACAAATTGGTATGAAATTGAGAAAGAACAACTTGTATTTCTATATATCAAACTATACAATGAGAGGTCCTTTTTATATAGGAATAAGACATGAAATAATGAAATTACAATAAATCAAATATAAAAATTGATACTAACTGATTTACACAGTAAACTATATATGGTAGATAATATATTCTAACATCCAGTACCATACATAGCAGTACTATGGCATTTTGTATATTCTTCAATGTCTCCTAGAATCATTTATGTTGGTGTAAAATGAGCACATGTACAAGACCCAACAAAGGTCTATGGAAGATTGAAGCCCACTATGATAGGACGGAAGGGAGAAAACGAAGCTCTAACAAAGCCAATGAGTTGATCGGACATAAAATAAGGATAAACATAACGTTGGAATGAAGAGAGTTCAAAGTTGAGAGTGATGAGACATAAAGCAATGAAATAGATTAGAAGATGAGAGGGAAGCATTAGAGGAGAGAGGTTGACTTTATTTGGGAGCGAAAGGAAAGTGAAGAACCAAAGAGCCCTAAATTCTTTTTTCTTAGAGATAACTCTATGCGACCAATTGTAGAGAGTTTAGTGAGATTAAAGAGTTTGTATCAAACTCAGCTTATAGTAAATTTTACATCCTGGACTAGCAGACATGATACGTCTTAGTGCCAAATCACGTAAATATAACTCTTCTATATTTCTTGAAATTTATTTTTATGCAAGCCATGAATGAACACTTCAAGCACATGCACTACCACCAAGAACATTCATGTGAGAGGAGAAGATCATTTGACCATATTGTAAAGACCAAAACATGCATCAACAATATCTAAAATGCTTACCTCCTAATTTAACCTGCAAACTTATATACCCACTTGGAGCTAAACAATTGACAATTTGCAATGCATTATCTCTGGTCTGTGTGTCTCTAGAATTTAGATTTAACAAATGAAATTTAAAACCAAGATTCTATGCTTTACTTCTATTTAATTATATATTTTACGTGTTGAATTTATTTATTAAGAAAGTCTAATTAACACCTGAAAATTTTCTTAAAATATAAATTAGATAACAAAATTTGCTCAGCTTTAAGCTTTTATAAATCTTGGGGTTTAACAACAGTTTTTTAAAAGGATAGTTCTTGAATTTATTCATACTAGGCCTCGCTTTTGTCATAGGAAACCATGTACAAAAACTATATTGATTACAAAAGAAAGAAATATAACCAAAACATGTTAGTAACTAAGAACTGATCATGTAAAACACACATAATTGTAATATGCATTAATCTATGTCCAAAAATGTGCGCCAAATGGATCTTCTATTTAATCTTCATTTTCCAATCTAAAGAGTTTTTTGTTTGTTTCTCTGTCCTCTGAATTCTCAATTCCCCATTGCCTTTTTCCTAGTTTACTTCCAACCCCTGTCATTGTTGGGGAAATCGTAGTGATCCAGAGGCAATATCAAAGAAACATGTTACTTGCACAGCAAAATTCAAGACACACATCCACACAATGACACCAAGAATTTAAAGTGGCTCCTCAACTACCTACATCCATAGAAAAAGAGCTTCACTATTAATTAGTAGATCACACAAAATATTATAGAGAAGGACGATCAGACTCCACTCAACTCAGCTCTCATCTTTTTCTCAGAGCTCAACCTGGTTCTCTCTCTCTCTCTTTCCCTTTTCAGCTCCTCGTCACTAAGCTCTTCTTGTGCTTTTTCCCCCATTGCACATTGCATTGAAAATTTCCTCCTTTTATAGGTGAGGCTTTATAGGACAAGCAGCCAAAAATCTTGAGAATGGAATACTCCAGCAGCAAGTATTTACCAACAACTAGCATGGGTGGTGGAAGCTGCAACTCTTGGCCAAGTTGTATGGGCACAGAACACCAAGCAATTCTCCCCCTTCATGCCCCATTAGTGGAGAATGCAATCAAATTTCCTCTAGTTGCTATCCATTCCAGCTATGTCTTTGCATAGCTCGAGCTTCTCACTTGTAACCACCTTCGTCAGTGTGTCCATTGGATTCTCTTTTGTATGGATTTTCACAAGCTTCAACAGTTGTTGTTTCATTGTTTCGCGTTTGTAATTATAGTGGATATTAATATGCTCGGTGCGGAAATTGTTTATTGAGTTCTTCCTCAAGTTTAGAGCATTTTGACTCTCACAATGTACCTTGTAGTCTTCCTGTCTAACCCAGTTCCTAGAGAAACCACTTCATCCACAACATTTCTTTCCCAGCTTCCACCGCGGCAATGTACTTTGCCTCTGTTGTAGATAAAGCAATACACTTCTACAATTTGGACTGCCATGACATAGATATTCTACTATCCAGTTCTCCTGTCATATCTGAATCAGTATAGCCCTTCAAAATTGGTTTAGCTCTCCCGAAACACAAGCATAACTTCAACGTAGCCTTCAAGTACTTGAGAATCCACTTGACCGCTTGTGACGCCCCCAAATCCCACGTATGGACACAGGGAAATCGAGACGTCCGGATGATGACATTATCGGTCACCACCCTATCGACGAGTGTCATGTACATGCAACAAGTGTACAAAAAGAAACACGCAGCGGATCATGAAAGTCATAACTAAGTACCTGAATTTTTCTTAGTTTAATACAAAGCTGTTCAAAACATACATAATAAAATATTACAGATCACAAATATGTTTCAAAACCAACTACAAGGCATAAACTCCAAATCAATACTTCGGCAGAGCCGCCTCTTCAAGCTTAGCCTCCTCCTCCTCCTCGATCTCTACATCAGAATTTACGGTACCAAAGTGGTGCCGCAGGTAAGTAAGATCCAAACGCCACAAGATAAAAACATATTAAACTCAACAATATGCATGAAAGAAATCCTAAGTGCACATATCCCATAAAACACATTTTTCCACGCACGCCAAATTCCCATTTTTGGCCCAAAAATATAACCTTTAAAACCAGCCTTGTCATTACCCCAGATAATGGCCCAAAGTAAGAAACCACAATTTTCCCAGAAAATGGATCACAAAGCCTCAACGAAACTTCGCCATTTTCCCAGAAAATGGCCCGTATCCGAAAACCATAAAACCGATTCAATTATTGCGTGCACCGTGATCTCCCCTAGGATCATCCGCACACTCTAGCTCCTGTGTCACACCGTAGGTAACGTCTACATGTGTGACACCTAAACGAGCGATGCCCTGTACTCGCGCCCAGCGCGTCCCTGGACCAGGCCATCCTCTAGTCCCTGCCACTCTAGGGACCACGGAGTCGACACGACAGCGTTACAGTATCGTGCGATCCGGTCGTCGCCCAACGACGACCCAGGGGATGTCACTCAGTATTATCCACTCCCGAGTGACCATAGGAGCTCCACCGAGATAATACCGCATCCCGGCTTGGGGTCGTGATATACACGCACCTGAAAATTCATTTACACATATAAAATCAGATTTTCTCAATTTAATAAAATGCACGTGCATGCACCATGTAAATGCAACCTCAAAGCACAAAACAACCAACCAATCAAAAATCAACAAACCAAGCAACTTCGCCCTCAATCCATCCGACCCCCGAACTCCTCGGACTCAGTCCGGAATCAACCAACCAATCCAATAATTTATTGTAAGAGCAAAAATATATTTAAATCTAAAATAGAGTTTGGAAAATACTTACAGCGCTATAAGGTAATTTTTGAAAGCTTACGACGTTGCAAACGGCGTTGGAAAATCAACATAATAGTGTATTTTACACTGTAGCCGTGGGTAGTAAATTACCTACTTTCGAACGGGGACAAACCAAGACACGAAATTGATAGGGAATGGCCTTAAGATGTTTATGAAGTTAAAGGAAGTGAGCTTTGGCCATGGGTGGCAGTGGAAACGGCAGTGGAAGTGGAAAAAGGCCAAATCAGAGTTCAGCTCGTGGGAGCTGCTCCGGCAATGGATCGGGGCCGGAAATGGGTGGGTTAGGACGCCAAGAGGTAGGGGAAGAAGCTGTGAAGAGGTGGTGGCCGGAGGTGGAGCGACGGCTCCAGAAACGACAAAAGCCGTGCGGTTTAGATGGGCTGTAGGGGGTGATCGGCGGCACGAATGGAGGTGATTTTTGGTGGGGGTGTTCACCGGCCGGAGGGGGACCGAACGGCAGTGGCTGTGGTGGCCATGTCGGCTGGCGGCGCAGGTCTAGGTGAAGAACAGACCGTTGACGGGAGAGAGCAAAGAGAGAAGTAGCTGCAGCGTGCGCACAGGAAAGGAGGAAAAAGAAGAAAAAAAGAAAAAGAAAGAAAGAAGAAAAGAAGAAAAGAAGAAAAGAAGAAAAGGAAAAAGGAAAAAGGAAAAAGGGAAAAAGAAAAAGAGAAAAGAAAAGAAATGAGGTCCAATCCTCACCTCCGGAAACAAAAAACTGATCCGCCGAAAACGATTTTAAAAACCATAAAACGACTAAAATAAATTAAACACCATATCAAATAAAATAAAACCAATTTAAAATACAATAATTTAAAATAAAAGAACTACTATATTAATTAAATTAAAAACAACTTCTTCAGTGAAAATACACGTAAAAACGGGTCATCACATCCTCGCCCCCTTAAAAACAAATTTCTTCCTTGAAATTTGTAAGATCAAACACCAACTTGAAACAAGCCACATGATTCCACTGAGACCAAGGTTAAGAAATTTACCGTCATTTACTCAAACAAGTAGGGGTACTGCTCCCACATGTCAGCTACTCTCTCCCAAGAGAAATCTTGAGCTAACGGATCCCCCCATGCCACCTTTACCAGAGGTATCGTCTTGGATCTCAACTGTTGCTCTTTCTAATCCATGATCTATGATGGAACAATCTCATAAGTAAGGTCCGGTTGCAACTAAATACTCTCTGGGTCGACAAAGCGCGGCTCTTGTTGTCCAAAACTCTTCTTTAAGGATGATACATGGAAGACATCGTGAATATCCCCAAAATATTCTGGCAAAGCAACTCTAAAAGCGATGGACCCTACCTTCTCCAAAATCTGAAAAGGGCCGACATACCTCGAATCCAGTTTCCTTCTTTTACCAAAACGCTTAACTCCTTTCATGTGAGAGACTTTGAGATAAACCCAATCACCTTCTTCAAAAGATAACTCTCTCCTCCTGGTATCAGTGTAGCTTTTCTGACGACTCTGAGCTGCCGTCATTTTATCCCTGATGATCCGAGCTTGGCTATGCATCTCCTGAATTATTTCGGGCCCAATTATTTTATTCTCCCTGACTTCATCCCAACACAAAGGCGATCTGCACATCCTCCCATAAAGAGCTTCATAAGGAGCCATCTGAATGGATGCATGGAAGCTATTATTATACGCAAATTCTATGAGCGACAAGTGATTTTCCCAACTCCCTTGAAATTCCATGACACATGCCCGCAGCATATCTTCAAGGGTCTAAATGGTGCGCTCTGATTGGCCGTCCATCTGCGGGTGATATGCAGTACTGAACTTCAACTTAGTACCCAATGCTGCCTGCAAACTTTTCCAAAACTGAGATGTGAACCTTGGGTCCCGATCCGACACAATAGTCTTCGGTATGCCGTGCAACCGCACTATCTCTCTCACATACAAGCGAGTCAACTTACCTAAGGAATCAGTGTTATTAACAGGCAAGAAATGAGCACTCTTCGTTAACCGGTCAACAATCACCCAAACCGAGTTCTTCCCACTAGGGGTCCTCGGTAAGCCCACTACAAAATCCATCGTGATGTCGTCCCACTTCCACTCAGGAATAGGGAGGGGTTGGAGCATACATGTTGGTCTTTGATGCTCGGCCTTAACTTGACGGCATGTGTGGCATTTCTCGATATACAAGGCAATATCATTCTTCATTCCATTCCACCATTAATTTTTCTTCAAGTCTCGGTACATCTTCGTACTGCTAGGATGAACTGAATAAGGGGCATCATGAGCTTCTGCCATGATCCACTTCTTGAATTTTGAATCTTTGGGAACCACTCTACGATCTCGGAACCGAAGAATTCCATCTTTATCCATACTGTAATGCAACGGCTCTCGAGATTTTCTGACTCTTTTTCTGATATCCAACAGCTTCGGATCCTTCCTTTGAAGAGTCTTCAATTCCTCGAAATCAGTTATTCGAATATCAAGAACTGAAGATAATATCTCCTCTTACTGTGAACTTTCAATAAGGAGTCTTCTCATCCCGCAAAGTAAAGAATCCAATTCTGACAATTTGGCTTCATCTTCCATGTGCGACTTTCGACTCAAGCATCTACAACTATATTTGCCTTCTCCGGATGATACTTGATCTCGTACTGGTAGTCACTGATTAACTCTAGCCATCGCCTCTGCCTCATGTTCAGATTCTTCTAGGAAAACAAGTGCTTCAACCTCTTATGATCGGTACATACCTCGCAAGCTTCCCCATACAAAAAGTGCCGCCAGATCTTAAGAGCAAATACAATCGCAGCCAATTCTAAATCATGCGTCAGATAATTCTTCTCATGATCCTTTAGCTGACGAGATGCATAAGCAACAACCCGTCCCTCCTGCATAAGGACACATCCCAATCCAAATTTAGACACATCGCTGAAAACTACAAATGGCTTGTGCGATTTTGGAAGTGCCAACACTGGTGCAGTTGTCAACTTGTTCTTCAATTCTTGGAAACTTCTCTCACACTTGTCTGACCAAATAAATTTCGCATTCTTTCTAGTCAAAGCTGTGAGAGGTCCGGATAAGCGAGAAAATCCCTCCACAAATCTTCGGTAATATCCAGTAAGTCCCAAGAAACTCCGAATCTCACGCACGGTCGTCGGACGCTGCCATGACAAAATGGCTTTCACCTTACTAGGATCAATAGCCACCCCGTCTCGAGAAATCACATGCCCAAGAAATCTAACTTCCTCCAACCAGAATTCACACTTGCTGAGCTTGGCATACAACTGGTGTTCTCTTAATTTCCCAAGAATTAGACGGATATGATAAACATGCTCTTCAACATCTCGGGAATAAATCAGAATATCATCAATGAATACTACCACAAAGGAATCCAAATAAGGTCTAAATACACAATTCATTAAATTCATAAAAGCAGCAGGGGCATTGGCTAACTCAAAAGGCATCACCTGAAATTCATAATGCTCATATCTCGATCTGAAAGCAGTTTTGGGTACATCCTTGTCTCTTATCCTCAACTGGTAGTATCCTGACCTCAAATCAATTTTCGAGAATACAGCTGCTCCTTGAAGCTGATCAAACAAATCATCGATTCGTGGGGAAGGATATTTAGTCTTGATGGTCACCTTATTTAATTCCCAATAATCAATGCACATCCTGAGGGTACCATCTTTCTTTTTAACAAACAGCACTAGTGCACCCCACGGCGAAATACTAGGCTAAATAAACCCCTTATCAACCAAATCTTGCAATTGAATCTTCAACTCTTTTAATTCAGCCAGTGCCATACGATAAGGAGCGTTATGTACAGGAGCCGCGCCAAGTTCCAAGTCAATAACAAACTCCATTTCATGAACAGGGGGTAGCCCAGGCAAGTCATCCACAAACATGTCCGAAAATTCTTCCACAACGGGGATATCTACCAATGACTTCTTCTCAGACGGCGTAGACACCATTTGGACTAAGAAGGCATCCTCTCCACATGCAATCTCTCTTCTTGCTTGAATTGTCGATATAATTACCAACTTTTCTTTTAACTTACTCCCCGCAAATTCCAGATAATCACCATCTGAGAGCTGAAAGCTAATTACCCGACTTCTGCAATTAATACTCGCAGAATATCGGTATAGCCAATCCATCCCAAGGATGATATCGAAACCCAGCAGCTTAAAAACAACCAAATCTGCATCTAGAAACCTTCCACCAAAATTCAAAGGGCAACCCAAAGCAACTTTGGAATACCACACCACTTCACCATTTGGTAGAGCCACTACTAATGACTTTGGCAAAGGTTCCGTAACCAGATTACATATCCGAGCGAAAGTGGAAGATACAAACGACTGAGAAGCACCCGAATCAAACAAAGTGCAAGCATAAAATTCATATAAACGGACTCTCCCTGAACCAAGCACATTAACCCATGAAATCCAAATACAAAAAGAAACTAAAGCACACCAAAAATCAAATCCAACATTAAATTAAATTAGATCCATACCTGTAATTACTCCAACATCATGGCTCACTGGTGCCTCATCATCAACATCTCCGGGTGTAACAACATAAATCCGGGCTTGCACTGCTTGCCTATGATTTGTTCTTCCACCACATCTACCTCCATGGCTTCCTTGAACTCTAACGGGGCACTCACAAGCGAAATGTCCCACTTGGCCACATCAGTAACAATGAGTTCCACCACTTAGCCGACACTCACCCTCATGAGCTCCATTACAAATTCTGCAAATTGGCACCCGTCCTCCCATACGTACACCCGAGGCCGCTTGTGGTCAAGTTCCGGTCCGCTGAACAAATTTCTGAGGCGAACCCGAACTACTTCCTTCACCAGAAAAACTCCGCCTCTTATGTCCTGGAGGGGAGCCCATACTCAAATTATTCTCTCACTCTGCAAGAGTGGCCAAGTCCACTAAATCATGAAAAGTGGATATCCGGTAGCAGACCACCATTCTACGTATATCAAGATACAGACCCTCCTGGAAACGCTCGGCCTGCATCTCCTCTGAGGCGATGAGGTGGGGAGCAAAACGCCCAAGCTCTATAAATCTTCGAGTGGACTGTTCCACAGTCATGCTCCCTTGGACCAAGCTTGAGAACTCTCTTGCTTTTTGCCGCCTCACGGAAGCGGGAAAGAATTGATCATTGAATTCTTTCTTAAAGCACTGCCAGGTCACAACGGCAAAAGATCCCAATTCTAACTCCAGCATTACTCTCTTTGTATCCCACCACTCAGAAGCGGTGCCTTGCAACAAATAGCTGGCATAAAGTACTTGTTGCGCCTTAGTGCAACCACATACTTCAAAAGTTCTTTCTAAATCTTTGACCCACTTTCCAGCCTGTAGTGGGTCCTCTTCTCCCGTGAAGGGTGGAGTTCTATGCGCTAGAAAGCGCTCATAGGTGCATCCAGCTTGCACCACGCCACTAGGCCCTCCTGGGTGTAGCCAAGGCCCTCCTTGTTGTGGCCAAGGCCCTTCTTGTTGTGGCCAAAGCCCTCCTTGTGGTGGCCAAGGCCCTTCTTGTTGTGGCCAAGGCCCTCCTTGTTGGGGTCTAAAATTCTGCTGCATGAACTCAATCAATCATTTGCATTATTTCTTGGGCTATGGAATCATCTCTCGGTGTATCGTCCCGAGGCTCTTGAGTAGACTTTCGTGGCCTCACCATTTTCCTGCCACAATACAACCTTTGACCCCCTTTAAGAAAAACGAATAAAACCAACAACTTAAAATCAAAAACCAAAACCAAAACCAAACCACATAACAAGAAACAAAAAGAAACCAGCATGCAATAACACAACTAAGTAAATAAATACAAGCACACTAGCTCAAATAAATTCAAAACAAATAAAACAAATCAAATAGCAACTTTACTTAAAATAAATTTTAAAACGCAACTTTAAAAAAACATTCTGGTACTACCTACGGGACATGTGGTTTTACCTAAAGCCAAACCGCTCTGATACCACCTGTGACGCCCCTAAATCCCACGTACGGACACGGGAAAATCGAGATGTCCAGATGATGACATCACGGGTCACCACCCTATCGACGAGTGCCAAGTGTGTACATGCAACAAGTGTACAAAAAGAAACACGCAGCGGATAACGAAAGTCATAACTAAGTACCAGAATTTTTCTTAGTTTAATACAAAGCTGTTCAAAACATACATAATAAAATATTACAAACCACAAATATGTTTCAAAACCAACTACAAGGCGTAAACTCCAAATCAATACTCCGGCGGAGCCGCCTCCTCAGGCTCAGCCTCCTCCTCCTCCTCAATCTCTGCATCAAAATCTACGGTACCAAAGTGGTACCACAAGTAAGATCTAAACGCCACAAGATAAAAATATATTAAACTCAACAATATCCATGAAAGAAATGCTAAATTCACAAGTCCCATAAAACACATTTTTCCACGCACGCCAAATTCCCATTTTTGGCCCAAAAACATAACCTTTAAAACCAGCCTTGCCATTATCCCAAATAATGGCCCAAAGTAAGAAACCACCATTTTCCCAGAAAATGGATCACAAAGCCTCAATGTAACCTCGTCATTTTCCCAGAAAATGGCCCGTATCTGAAAACTATAAAACCGATCCAATTATTGCGTGCACCGTGATCTCCCTTAGGGATCATCCGCACACTCTGGCTCCTGTGCCACACCGCAAGTAATGTCGACGCGTGTGATACCTAAACGAGTGATGCCCAGTACTCGCGCATCCCTGGACCAGGCCATCCTCTAGTCCCCGCCACTCTAGGGACCACGGAGTCGGCACGATAGCGTTACCGTATCGTGCGATCCGGTCGTCGCCCAGTGACAACCCAGGGGATATCACTCAGTATTATCCACTCCCGAGTGACCAGAGGAGCTCCACCGAGATAATACCCCATCCCGGCTTGGGATCGAGATATACACACACCTGAAAATCCATTTACATATATAAAATCGGATTTTCTCAATTTAATAAAATGCACGTGCATGCACCATGTAAATGCAACCTCAAGGCACAAAACAACCAACCAATCACAAATCAACAAACCAAGTAACTCCGTCCTCAATCCATCCGACCCCCGAACTTCTCGAACTCAGTCCGGAATCAACCAACCAATCCAATAATTTATTGTAAGAGCAAAAATATATTTAAATCTAAAATAGAGTTTGAAAAATACTTACAGTGCTATAAGGTAATTTTTGAAAGCTTACGACGTTGCAAACGACGGAGGAAAATCAACGTAATAGTGTATTTTACACTATGGCCGTGGGTAGTAAATTACCTACTTTCGAACGGGGACAAACCAAGACACGAAATTGATAGGGAATGGCCTTGAGATGTTTATGAAGTTAAAGGAAGTGAGCTTTGGCGGTAGGTGGCGGTGGAAACGGCGGTGGAAGTGGAAAAAGGCCAAATCGGAGTTGAGCTCGTGGGAGCTGCTCCGGCAACGGATCGGGGCCGGAAATGGGTGGGTTAGGATGGCAAGAGGTAGGGGAAGAAGCTATGAAGAGGTGGTGGCCGGAGGTGGAGCGACGGCTCCGGAAACAGCAAAAGTCGTGCGGCTTAGATGGGCTGTAGGGGGTGATCGGCGGCACGGATGGAGGTGATTTTTGGTGGGGGTGTTCATCGGCCGGAGGGGGACCGAACGTCAGTGGTTGTGTCGGCCATGTCAGCCGGCGGCGGCATGTCTGGGTGAAGAACAAACCGGCGACTGTAGAGAGCATAGAGAGAAGCAGCTGCAGCGCGCGCACGGGAAAGGAGGAAAAAGAAGAAGAAAAGAAGAAAAGGAAAAAGGAAAAAGGGAAAAGGGAAAAAGAAAAAGACAAAAGAAAAGAAATAAGGTCCAATTCTCACCTCCGAAAATCAAAAACAGATCCGCCGTAAACGATTTTAAAAACCATAAAACGACTCAAATAAATTAAACACTACATCAAATAAAATAAAACCAATTTAAAATACAATAATTTAAAATAAAAGAACTACTATATTAATTAGATTAAAAACAACTCCTTCAGTGAAAATACACATAAAAACGGGTCATCACACCGCTTCCAAATGATCCTTTCCTGGACTTGAAAGGAATCTGCTCACCAAGCCTACAGCATGAGTAATGTTTGATCTTGCACAAACCATTGTGTGCATCAAGCTTCCTACAACTAACGAGTAGGGGACTACTTTCATCTCTTCAATCTCTTTCTTTGGAGAAGGACATGAGCCCTTGCTCAATTTGAAGTGGTTAGCTAGAGGAGTATTGACTGGCTTGGCATCTCCTTTGTTGAAACATTTGATTACCCGTTCAACATATTTTTATTATGATAGCCACAAGCTTTTGGCTTTCCTATCACAAACAATCTTCATGCCCAAAATTTGTTGCGCTGGGCCTAAGTCGTTCATGTTGAAGGAATTGGATAATTCCTTTTTTAGCTTGTTAATCATGGACCAATCCTCACCAATGATTAGCATATCATCAACATAAAGAAGGAGCATAACAAACTTGTCATTCGGGAATCTTCGAACATAGACACACTGATTTGCAGCAAGTCTCTTGTAACCATGACTCACCATGAATAATTCAAACATCTTGTACCATTGTCTCAACTCTTGCCTGAGGCCATAGAGATTCTTCTTGCAGACTAAGTGATATTTCCTTAACCCTTCTGCTTGCTCCATGTAGATTTCCTCCTCCAAATCTCCATGTAGAAAGGTTGTTTTCACATCCATCTATTCGAGTTCCAAATTCAAGCTAGCTACAAATCCAAATATGAATCATATTGAGGTTATCTTCACCATCGGTAAAAAATATTTGCGAAAGTCGATTCCTTTGTTCTACAGGACAACCAATCTGGCTTTGTGTTTCGATCACAAGCTTTCCATGGCCATCTTTCTTCAGCTTGAACACCTACTTGTTCTTCAGTGCAAGCTTCACCAACTCATAGGTCTAATTTTTCTGCAAGGAATTCATCTTATCTTGCATAACCAACATCCATATGCTTCTAGTTTGAACTTTCTGGATGCTCTCTCTCTCCAATCATCAGTAAGCAAAATATAGTCTGATTGCGAATATCTCTTCGACAGAATCATATATATATATATATATATATATATATTTTAGCAGGAATAACCACATATCTGTAAAGTTTGGTAAATCTAGGTCGCTAGAGTTTATTTCAAAAAATATAGAATATAATATAAGTAGCCTATAAAATTGGCCGCATGAATATTCATTAATCTCAACTTATAAAATTAAAGGAGCATATATATATATATATGCTTTGGAATAAAATAGCATACAATAGTTCTCAACAGTACACTTTATTGAGTTATTCTATTCTCAAATGTGCGTGTACATAGTCAACAACACTTAAATGGTAAAATTTAATTGGTAAGATTTAAATTTTAAAATTTCTCTTTCAAATCAAATTATACCACGTAAATAGTACGTAATATAGATACATTATAATCATATTACTCCACTCCAATACTGGAAGGAATGACCCTCAGATTTCAATCGATCACTAAGACACATATTGTCTCTCAACTTTACTAATAATAATTCCTCATTAAATTGAGCTAATTTATAAAGTACAGGTACTCCAAAAACCATGCATGCAGATGATCAAATGATTATTGGGGAGCTGCTCCAGATCAAACGTAAAAGTGAACGGTCTCGAATAATTTTCGTGATGAAGAGCCAGAAATAGGGCTAGGGCCAGGGGCAGGGGCAACACCAAAACCCAAAAGCTCACTCATGGAACGGCCGTGAGGATTGGCGCTTGGAGAGCCGGAAACAGGGCCAGGGGCCACACCCGAACCCAAAAGCTCGCTCATGGAACGGTGAGGATTGGCACGTTGTTTCTCACACAGGACCGGCAAATTTCCTCCTGCATAGTGCACATATATATGTATAATTTCATGTCAGAAAATCATATCATTTTTACGAAATACAACAATTATAATTAAGCGAAAATCAATATGAGTGCTCCTGTTACAAGTAAGAATCGAATAATCAATTAGCACTTGCATAATCTTCACTAACTCATAGGTCTAAATCCCGTTCATTTCTTTTGAAAAAAAGTGGATGAATCTCATACTTGCATAAAAAAAAATAATAAAAAAAAAAGGTTATTTTTTTTAATTGTAGATCCTACTTTTTTTTTTAGTGTCTTGAATAACTAATACTATATCTAATATTACTCATTTACAAGTTGATTAGTAAACACAGTTTTACAATTACCATGATCAAAACCAACATATTTATTTAAAAGCAAATTCGAAGTATATGTTTTTTATGCCAACTGATGTAACAAATGTCCACATCAATTTTATATTTGCGTTTTTCTGTTTTTAACGAGTTTGGAAATATTAGTCTTACGTACCCTCCCCGGCAGCCAAGTTGGAGTACAAATCGACAATGTTTGGGCACATTTGGGAACAATCCGGAGAGCAAAGCTTGGTAGTGGATTTTGCATCAAGAAGGGCATCCGATGAGATTCCAACAGTTTTCCTATCAGCCCCACACGCTTCAACACATTTATCGGTTTCAATATATTCAGTCATGCCATTAACCAACACTTCCGATGTCTTGCATTGGTACTCCACCTTTCCATGATCACTAGCCACTGACGTCTCCAGCAAACACCTTTTGCCCGACGATGATATTGAAAATGCACAAACATTGTTTGAAAAATTCTCGCAAACAAGCTCGGCTACACACAAATGAACATATATCACACGCACAATTTAGAAAAGAAAAACTACATTTTCAATTATGGAGGATGCAACTTTCACATTGTTACCTTGACATGATTTGATTTATAAAATAATTTAGTTTTAAATTCTGTCATGTCAACGATATGTGGGCAGATTCCAACAACAGAACAATCAAAACATACACAATCCTTAACAAATAAATCACTCAGTGTAACCATGACAAAGTGTGTGAAAAGATCATACCTGTTGCAGCATGGAGGAAGAGAGAAGAGAGGAAAAGAACCAAGCACTACAAAAAAAAAAGACTAGATTGGGCTATTTTTATTTCTTGCGACACTAAAATCGCCAGAAATAATCACATTTTTATTTCAGACCGAAATTAAATACTTTTTCGTGCGAGTATTGGTCGCCGCAAATAGTCTAGTCAAATTTCTCGTCTTAATAACTTAATATAGCGACCCAAATTTGCCTCAATTTCAGTCGCCGCTTAAATTGACTTATTACAGTGACTTGGAGTCGCGGTAATAAGCAATTTAAATCCCCCCTCCCCTGATTTCCCCACTTTCACCCTCTCTTTATCTCGCTCTTTCTCTCTCTGAGGTTTAACATCCTCACAAATTTCCGCTGTCGCCACCAACACCGTCTTCTCGCCGCTGTCTTCTCATCGACGCCGGTCAGTTTCTCATGCTCTCTCTCTCTCTCTCTCTCTCTCTCTCTCTCTCTCTCTCTCTCTCTCTCTCTCTCTCTCTCTCTCTCTCTCTCTCTCTCTCTCTCTCTCTCTCTCTCTCTCTCTCGGATTGTAGCTTAATATTTCTCGATCTGTCACTATCATGGAGTCCATTTCTCGCCCTTTTCTCTTTGATTTTCTTTCCTTTGGCTACCAAAAATGTTTAATAACTAGTTAATTATGATTGTAATCAAGGGATTTTCGATTTTGGGGTTTGTAATAACCAGTTTAGGCTGTTTTTCCAACCTAATTTAGTGGTTTGAGTACTGCGGTGCATGTGTGGTTCCTCATGTGGAAAAGCCAAACTCAGTTGCAAAACTGATTCTAGAATATGTTTAGGAAGATTGCTATAAAGAGATGGAATGTGTTCGTTCACCAACATTGAAGCTTCACTCTCAGTCTATGCATAAATGACACAGAGATGGCTGCATTGTACACCATATTCAAGATTTGGTAATGTAATTCTGGAATGAGCTAATTTAAGGGCCATTTGGTAGAGTTATTTTTTAAGTTTGAACAATCTTTGTATTAATTTTCATTTCGTTTTATGGTTTGGTAATCATCTTTGTATAAACTGCTGGTTCTAGAAACTTGTTTGTCATTGATATATAGAAGTTGTCAGTCATTACTCTTTATGTTTTACCGAAGGACTTCTAAGCAGTTTAACCCTTTGTTTACAGGAAATTTATATGGATTTTGTGAGTTTGTAGATTGAAGAGAATGTTTGATTGAAGCACAAACCTGCTTACTTTGGCCCCTGAACTTCACATATCTAGTCAAATTATTAGAAGAGCAGTTATAGTTGAGACTAATACTGCTGTTGTTGTTGTTATAAATTAATTGTTGGAGTAATTTGAAGGCAATTCGTCACCTTATATGAACAACATGGTGTTCACAAAAATAGGTCCTGCACAAAGAACAAAAATGGGTGATCTACTTGATGATTTCTATGATTTCAAAGAAAATAGAAGAGATATCCAAATATTAAAGGAGTTGTAAGTGAAGCATAGAGATTGTGAAGTATGGGGTTGTGTTGGTTGTTCTATGTGGAGTTTAGTTGGACTTTTGTATTGAGTATGTGTGTTGTAGGTATTGCCAAGAGGCTTATATATTGAGTAAAGTATTTTAAGTGTTGGATGGACAGATTTTATGCATTTTGAAAGTAATATGAGGTTTATATGATCATAATTTGTGTAATGGGTTTAGTTTATGGGCGCATATTTATTTAGTTGAAGAGTTGGTAAGATTTTATTTAAATGCAATGGTTTATGAATTTGAATGTACATGAGAACCATGAAGTCCAACAATTGGACAGATTTTTGCATAAATATGTTGGGTATGATAAATTATATGGAAGTGATGTATGGATTGAGTATGCATGTTTGTGTGAAAGAAGCTTATTAGTCTTTGTGAATTGTAATTGTGTTGGATTGATGTATATGTGCAACAAGTATGCTAGTATCTTTTATGAATTTAAGTTGTGTATATGGAAGATTGGAGTGGAATGATAGGAATTGGTACTAGATATTGAAGTGATGTTGGTTGGGATTTAGTTGTAGGCTTGTGAGATCAGTTTATTTTCTTTTTCCTCAAAAAATAAAGGTTTAAATGTTAAAGAACTGTGTGAGATCAATTTTGGCTGGGTTCTGCTTCCATAGTTACCAGTGGGTGAGTTCCTTAATTTTTTGTGCCCTGTTTCTGTCTATTGCATGTGTGTACTACAAACCACAAATATGCATAATGTTCTATTTTAGTATTGTGTTATGCTTGATTGTTGGTTTTCTTTTATGCGAATCACAGTCTGGGGATGGAATTCATATCTAATCCATTCATATAACATGTTTTAATCATTACTTTCATTAGTTTGATTTTCTTATAACTAGCCTGACTCCTTCACCTTCACTACCCCCTTTCTTAATTTTCTTATCTCATAATATCATTGTCAATATTAATTAAGTCTTCAAAACTCCTCTATTGACTTTATTCCTGTTTTGTCCTTCTCTCGATTTGCCTGCAGGCGTTTCTCAAGTTGAGATATGAGATCACCAAGGTTGAACGCATCTTTGTGGTGGGGAACTCTGGCAAACATTTTGAGATAATTCTAGTTAAGTGTCTTGGATTACTCGTTTAATTCCAGCATGTTTATAGCTGATTTTAGGAAACCACACACAAGTGCACATTTTGAGATAATTTTCTTGGAGTGTTTGCCAAGAACCACACAAAACACAACAATGGAGATTCGTACGTGTGATGTGAGACAAATTTAGCTACTGGAGATTCCAGTAATAGAAACAAGATTTAAAATTAACGGCAATTACGGTTTGAAATGTTAATGTTTACGGTCTGATCTTTTCACCAGTGGCAAATTAGCAAATAGTTCTCGTTACTTGTGCTTACCTCATCAACTGTACTATTTAATTCCCAAATGACATTATGCTACTATAAGTTTAGCTGTGTGTATATGTTGGAGAACTAGGTACCTTGTGCAGTTTCTATTATATAATGATATGCAGTTCAGTATATATAATGATGTACTATGGTGATATCAATCTCTAGTTTCCAAGTGCTTAAATTTACATTCCCATATTCTATGTACTGTGGTGACTACAAAAAGTGCATCTTGATTCAACTAGTTAATAAATAGTTGAAAATATATAATCACAAAAATTAAGGAACAACACCTTCGATCTTCCACATTAATATAAAAATCATATCATCCACAAATTTTTTCTTTTATATGACCAGAATATGGGTGGAATGGAATGATTCTTTAAAGGATCTTTTTCCCAATTTTGTAGCTTTGAGATCAATGAAGGAGGTTTCTTTTGGTTTATAATATGACTTACATGCATGCACCCATTTTCTTTTGGTTTATATTAGTTTTTAGGTTTCCTAATTTTGTAGTTGCAATTTAAATTTCTGTTGGGTTTTGGAAACTAAAGAAAAATTTGTGAATCTAAATTTTTGCAGCTTTGAGATCAATGAAGGAGGTTTCCAGTTTTCAGATGAAGAGGTATACCTTTAGGTTTTGAGATGAAGAAGGCAGCTTCCATGATGATCAGGACTTGCTAAGGAAATCCTTATTATACAATAAATATGAGGAGTATACATGTAAACTTACATTGATATATTAATGTGGCATATTGGGGTGAATTTCAAATAGCACCTTTTTTTATGAATGAATGATATACCGATACATGTTGGGGGTATTTCAAATATCTATATCATGTAAACGATTAATTCATGATATTATATACTTATTAGAGAATATGTTAATCTATTACATGCGTTGGATATTGTATCTAATGGGGGAACTACATATGTTTAAAAAAAAAAAGAGGCTGACATGGTAAATTGTAAATCACGGAAATGCAGCATGGAAGACATTTGTGGCGAATCATAGTACTTTTTGCGGCGACTATCTATCGCAGCAAAAACTCAATTTCATTTTAAATTAACAGGCTACGCAAAACACTTTTCCGGCGCACTATTAGATCATTAGCGGCCACAATTTGTCGCGGCTAAAAATATTATTTCCGGCCACGATAACCCACGCCGCAAACATCTTTTTCTCACTCAACAATTGCGGCACAATACCGGCGGGTACAGAGTAGCCACAAATTAGTATTTGCAGCGACTTTTAGACTTTTGCCGCGATATTAAGTCGCCGGAAATAGTGGCTTTTGTTGTAGTGAAGGGCAACGTGGATAAGAAAGCCATGGATGGATTAATGTGTGACGGTTTATAAAATGTAGACACTTTGTGTCCTACTATGATGAGATATAAAGGTATTTTAGTCTTACGGTAACTCATTTAAATTAAGTGATAACATTGAGCTAATCTAAACACATTAGATATGGGTGTGTAGGACCTAAAATTTAAATAAAACTCTTACATTCTCCCACTTGGCCTATACGCCCATAAAATAACAATTTTTCGTTCATGGGTTTATTATAGGAAATTAACCATACTATGCAAGTTCATTTCAGGAAACTTTCATAACTCAAAATACATTACATGAGTTTCGCAATATCAATGTCAATCAGCTACCAATGCGAGTCATGCTAGTCCTATGTTATATAACCAACAAATTCTCTTCCATGTACCACAACAGTAGTAACTTAATTTAACACGATCTTTAATTGGGACAATTAAGGCTAATACCGTGATGCCTTGGGTTCCAATTGATTTCTATTGTAGACCTTATCTTGTTGTCATTCATCCAAACCATTTAATGTACATATAAAGTAAAAGGACAAAAAAACATAAACAACCATAATATATATCTTTCAATTTTCAGTAACAAAATACTCGACATATCAATGATCTCTGTAACATGTTCACATTATGGGTATAAGCATAGAACTCATATTTTCAACATGTTTTTTAAATTATAATCAATAACACACTATTGATATGGACATATTTGTTTCTATACTTTATCCTTAATCTTTAGGTATTTAAAATTTCATTAAATACTCATCACTCGGATAAAAATACTTTGAAGAATTCTTGCCAAACATTCTTAGCGGCTTGGCTATAAGTCAACAATTTCTAGCCCTAAAATAAATTTCCTCAGTCAAATACTGTAAAGGCAAAAATTGGCTAGGATTAGATGACTAAATGATAATATTTATCTTATCATTATATGATTAAATTTGGATGAATGATAAGGTTTATCTTATCATTATTTGATTAAATTTGGATGAATGTAAAATAAGTATTGATTTGTATATAAACAATGTTGAGTCTATCTAGAAGTCTTAGGTGTTGTTTAGATAAGTCTTTGAGGTTAAAATCGAGTTCTGGAAGATTTGTATTTATCTAGAAGAAAGCTGAATAGAGTTAGTTTAGTCAATGACAAAAGATGTTATCGCGAAATGTTAGCAATCCGTCGAAACACGTTTTCGCGACTATTGCTAACCGTCAGAAGAGTCCTACTGTGACTAAAACTCTTTCCAGACTTTCTATTTAAAATGATTAGGTTTTGTATCTTTTCAAGGACTTTGAGCCATGAATTTCAGAGAGGATATTCTGAGCATTTATAAGAGAAAATTCACTTAAGAATTTTCATGGGGTTTTTCATATCTTCTTGAGTGTGATCATGCTTTGAGTGTAAAGGAATATCAATTGGATTTCAGCCTCTAGAGTTCCAGAAGGGAAGTCAACATTTGAAGATCGCTAGAGGTTCTGACTACTACTACGGTAGAAGACAGACGCGTCATTTGTCTAGGCAAGTAAGAGAGTCGAATTGCAAAGGTTTTGTAATTGATTATTGCTTGTAATTGTTCTTCAAATAATAAGATTGTTTTTCCTAGGTTTAGCTGCCCCGTAGGGTTTTACCTTTAAAGAGTTCTTTAAAGGATTTCCCTTCGTAATCAATCATTGTCTCTTGCAAGTTTAATTATTTATTTTAAAGTATTTGATTTGTTTCATAATTTTGATAATTAAGATCTAACTTATTTGTTCAAAGAAATTGATAGACAATTTCGTGGTTTTACAGGGATACGTTTGGAATTTCAATTGGCATCAGAGCGTGGTTCACTCATTCAAGTGTGATCTGTGCCCTTGTAGATCATGTCGACGTCATTATACGTTCCACCATACTTCGATGGGGAAAACTATGCTTATTGGAAAGTTCGTATGAGGGCTTTTCTCAAATCTTTAGATGAACGTGTATGGCATTCGGTTGAACGAGGATGGACTAAACCCGAGACATTTATAGATACTTGGATAAAAGATGAAATCAGCAATTGCAATTTGAATAGCAAAGGACTTAACGCTATTTTCATAGCGGTATCCTCCGAAGAATTTAAAAGAATCTCCATGTGTAAGATTGCTAAAGAAACTTGAGATATTTTGGAGGTTACACATGAAGGCACAAGAATAGTAAAAAATTCGAAATTGCAAATGCTAACCTCAAAATTTGAAGAGATTAAAATGTTGAAAGACGAAAATTTTAATGATTTTTATGTTAAATTGAATGATATTATGAATTACAGGTTTAATCTTGGAGAGAAGGTGGAGGATTAAAGGATCGTGAGGAAGATTCTAAAGTCTTTACCTGAAAGATTTCGACCCAAAGTTACTACTATTGAAGAAAGTAAAGATCTTGATGCAATAAGGGTAAAAGAACTGGTAGGTTCTTTAGAAATGTATGAATCTTTGCCTCCTTAAGCAAGAAAATGTAAGTCTATTGCCTTAAAAACTATAGAAGAAAATCAAGATGATTTTTCTGATGAAGAAAATCTTAACAATGAGGATATAGATCTCATAGTAAGAAAGTTCAGAAAATTCATGTTTAATAAAAAGTATAGTAGAAAGAAAAAAAAGAGGTAAAGAATTTTCTGTAAAGAAAAATTATTTTGAAAAATAGAATAAAGAAAAATCTGATAAAGTAAAGTGTCATGAATGTTTTGGTTATGGTCATATAAAAATTGAATGTCCAAATTTCAAGAAAAGTAAAGGAAAAGTATTGAATGTCACACTTAATGATATTTCAGAATCTGAAACTTCAAGTTCATCATCTGATTTTGACAATACTTTTGTGACTTTTTCTACTATTGTTAATGATTTTTCTGATATTGAGCTAACAAAATCATTCATGAATAAAGGTATCAAAAATATATTGAAGAAAGAAGTTCATAAAAATGCTATGTTATTAGTATACTTACTCACACACTCACATGAACTTTGACATTGATGATCTTATGAGAAATGAACATCCATAGCGATTGTTGCAAATAAGAGGGTGTACTCTATTGAATTTGTTTTGTGAGTTACACTATGTTTGAACTAAGATACATCTAGGCATGTTACTTGCCCTATTTTTTTTATTAAAAAAATCAATTTGTTTGTTATTTTTTTCTAATCTCTATTTTTTTTTATATAAAATAAATACAAAAATATAAATATAAAGTTTTTTTGTTATTTTTTTTTTTTGGGTCAAGATGGTGTATTGTGTTTTTTTTTTTAAACAAAGTGTATGAGTCCCAGTGGGACTTTTTGGTCTAGCACGTGCACTAGAGAATCAAATCTTAAAGACTTAAAACCCATCTCTTGCCTCTTTCATTTGCTCCCAACCCCCATAACTAAGCACTTCTCTATACCCATTTTCACGGTCTCTTGGCTCCTTCATGCAAGACCCATTTCACGATGTCCCTTTCATTTTCCTCTCTTCATTTTCCATCATTAAGGTAAGTATACTCGAATTCACTGATTTTATTTCTTTTTCTAGTTTCATGTTCGGCATATGGATAGATGAAGTATGTGTGGATGGTTTTGATTTTAAGAAGCATTGGGCTGTTTTGTTGAGCTAAGTTGCCCGTAAATGTGTTTTTTTTTTTTTGTTATATCTACTCTATGCATGTATTGAGGACAATTTTTCAGCGGGTTCTTGATCTTTGTCATTTGGTTTTCATGGAATGCCCACTAAATGTTTGTTTTTTTGTCTCGACCAAATTGTCTCAATCTTTTGCTTATTGTTTAACATACATTCATGCTCATACATCGTGTGCATTTAATCCATGAAAAATTGAGACACATGAGAGTTGTTCATCATGTCTTTCTTAGTGTCTTCATCTTGGCACACACAAGTGATATTTACTCTATTTTGTATCTTGTCAGATTAGTAACAAAAAGGGGGAGTATTGGAAGAGCAAATTGGAATATCTTGATATTGTGAAATTTAGGGGGAGTTTGAATAAGTGAGAGTTTAATGAATTTGCTAAAAATAAAAAATGGGAGAACTATATACTTTAGGGGGAGCAGCAGAATATTGAGGGGGAGAACTAAGTATTGAACATGGTTATTGATGATGACTAGAACACTTTCATTTTGTAAGTTTACATTACATCTAACCTTTGATTATTATTGAGACTAGTTTCAAGGAATATTCTATGTCATTTCTTATTATTACTGTATTAAGATATTTTTCACAAGATCTTGGTCTGCTGGTTTTTTTTTTTTTTTTTTTGTCTTAGGTACACACTATATTCATCAAGTTGGTTTTGTGACCGATCTGCCAAAGGGAAGATTGTATATGTAAGACATTCATCGAGTTGGTTTTGTCACCAATCCATCAAATGAGGAGATTGTAAAGGCAAAAATTGACTAGGATTAGATGACTAAATAATAAGGTTTATCTTATCATTATTTGATTAAATTTGGATGAATGATAAGGTTTATCTTATCACTATTTGATTAAATTTGGATGAATGTAAAATAAGTATTGATTTGTATCTAAACAATGTTGAGTCTATCTAGAAGTTTTAGGAGTTGTTTAGATAAGTCTTTGAGGTTAAAATCAAGTTTTGGAAGATTTGTATTTATCCAGAATAAAGCTGAACAGAGTTTAGTCAATAACAGAAGATGTTATCGCGAAATGTTAGCAGTTCGTCGGAACACGTTTTCGCGACTGTTGCTAACCGTCGGCAGAGTCCTACTGTGACTAGAACTCTTTCCAGACTTTCTATTTAAAGGGATTCAGTTTTGTATCTTTTCAAGGACTTTGAGCCATGAATTTCAGAGAGGATATTCTGAGCATTTATGAGAGAAAATTCACTTGAGAATGTTCATGGGGTTTTTCATATCTTCTTGAGTGTGATCATGCTTTGAGTGTGAAGGAACATCGATTGGATTTCAGTCTTTGGAGTTCCAGAAGGGAAGTCAACATTTGAAGATCGCCAGAGATTCTGGTTGCTACTGTGGTAGAAGACAAACGAGTCATTTGTCTAGGCAAGTAAGAGAGTCGAATTGCAAAGGTTTTGTAATTGATTATTGCTTGTAATTGTTCTTCAAATAATAAGATTAACTTTCTTGGGTTTGGCTGCCCCGTAGAGTTTTACCTTTAAAGAGTTCTTTAAAGGGTTTCCCTTCGTAACCAATCATTGTATCTTCCAAGTTTAATTCTTTATTTTAAAGTATTTGATTCGTTTCATAATCTTGATAATTGAGATCTAACTTATTTGTTCAAGGAAATTGATAGACAATTTTGTGGTTTTACAGGGGTACATTGGGAATTTCAGATACTGTACACGGTGGCCTCAGATCATAACACAAACTCAGTCCCTATTGCACATGAAGCAATATGAGATTTGCCTCATACTTTTCTATAAATAACTCTACTAGATAGCAAAATACATAATCATAACTGTATTTTTCATCGTAGAATAATCCCACAAAATAGAGTCTGAAAATATTTTCCAAACTTTTATGTTTCAAATTATACGCCATAAATTGTAAAAAATTTTCAGAAATCAATTTTTCTTTTGATTCCAATACATACCTCATGAGTGAAAAAAAACTTTTAATAAAAAATTATTATGAAGGCATGACAAATACAATTTTATTGGAAAGAACATTGGAACCAACATAAATGGCACATGACAAATACAATTTTATTATGAAGGCATAACAAATACAATTGTATTGGAAAGAACATTTGTACTCAAGTTTAATTTAAAAAGAATGCATAAACATGTATAAGATCCTATTCGAACTTATACAAAAAAAGGTTTACCCTTCCCTTTAAATCATGTCTTATACTTAGAGCACCTAAATTTTCATGTGTCGTTGTTTCTTTCAAACTTTAATTGACATAATTCTTATATTTTCATTACAATCATTTTATTCATTTCCCAAGAAGTACAAATTAGTAAAATGAATTTGTATTTAGCTAACAACCATGCTACTAACTTGTTTATATCTCATTACTTTAATGAAAATAATGCCTCTAAAGTAAACCATTATGTACAAAACTAAAAATTCATATAATTTAATATGTAGTAATTAATTCCATTTTCTTAAATATTGTACTTTCTGACCCTTATCACTATTCTTAATAATAATTGATGTTAAATTTCAAATGGATAAACCAAGGTCTAAAACTCTTAGTGTAAATTTGACATACTCATGTTTCTCTATATTAGAGTTCATTTTATACATTAAACTTGTGATGATATTCATATACTTACTGCAAGAAAAGCATTTTGATCACTTTAATGCTTTGAGTTTGACACTCATAAACAAGAATGGAATTTAAATCATTATGGATAAACTAATAGTATCATCGAGATCCCTCATTTTGGAGTAAATCTCAAAACACAGAATATTCCTTCCAGTTTTAATTTCAAAATTTAAACCATGCATTATCAAGAAGTTAAACTATTATGAATGAACTAATAATGTTATTGAGATCCCCCCTTTGGCGATAAACTCCAACACACAAAATGTTCCCTCCAGTTTTAAATTGTATGGATGAACTGGTTGTATCATCAAAATCCCCTTT
This sequence comes from Carya illinoinensis, assembly GCF_018687715.1. NCBI lineage: Eukaryota > Viridiplantae > Streptophyta > Magnoliopsida > Fagales > Juglandaceae > Carya > Carya illinoinensis. The sequence goes on from NC_056761.1 coordinate 36,587,947, forward strand.
TAGAAGTAGATCTTGGCACACTAAGTGTTTACTCTAACCTTAATTTAATGGATGGACTAGTAGTGTCATCAAGACCCTCCTTTGGGAGTGGATCTTAACACACAAAATGTTCACTCTAACCTTAATTTGATGGATGAACTAGTAGTGTGATGAAGATCCTCTTTTGGGAGTAGTTCTTGACACACAAAAATGTTCACTCCATCATATCTACCTTACAATAGAATTTAATGATTTTTCACCAAAATTTAAGAAAATCTTATACTTTTGGGCAACCAAGTTTTTCTTTAATTTTGGTGTAAATCACTTGTCCATATTGGATAAACAAGTATATATATATGACATAATAATAAGAGTCAAAACAAACAATTCAAACATGTATATAATAATAATAACATGCATATTGACTCACTCAAAAATGAGTAGCACTAATACTATCCCAAGTACAGGAGGATGTTGTGTAATAATTAGGAATAAATTCTTAGATCATCTCCTCAGGGAAAGTTGCTTAAAATTAAACTCGTTGAAAAAATGTAAAAAATTTCACAAAGAGAAAAAAAAAATGATGGTATGTGCAATGGATGGAAAAGGGTACTAGTCATGGACTAGATTCATGTCTTTTGATTTTGATTGTCGGATTGAAATGTAAAGGGCTAATAAATTAAACTCAGAAATTAATAAAACTAAATTAAGAATTAAACTAAATTAGAAAGTAATTGACAAAACATGAATTGAAAATTGAAAATGCCCAAAACAAAGATTCTAGAATCCATCTTTGTAATTAAATCACGAATTCTTAAAATAACACATAACAATTGTAATCACTATTAAATGAAAACTTAAAGAACTAAGAAAAATAAATAACACAAAATAAGTAAACAGAAACTCAAAAGTATTTTATAAACTTTAAACTGAAGTTAAATAAAATAGGGAACGAAAAGTCTAAACGAAAACTTCCTTTCACTATTCAATTAAAATTCAAAAGCAAAAAAGAACAATTTCTCACGTATCAGTCTTGAAAATTAATCTCTAAACCTTTAATAAAAACTCTAGAACAATTCCTCTACTCCCCATGTATGATGTTTCAGAAAAATCAAAAACAAAAACAAAAGCTTAAAACCAAACCTTTCTTGCAATAAATTAAGGTAACACAATTAATGAGAACTTCTAAAACAATTCTTTTTGAAACAAACTAGCACACTTGATTAAAATTAAGGTATTACACTTAATGAAATAAAATTCTAGAACAAATCTTAATATACTTAATAAAAATGCTAAAACAACAAAGTATTGAAACTAAAAGGAGAAACAAAATTTCCGAAAACAAAAATGAGCTAATTCTTTTAAGTACATAACAAAGAAATAACATAAGCAGAAAATTGTGTGTGTTGAGTTGTCTTTGTCTAAGTTTGAGTTGTGGCTTGTAAGCTTCGGACTGCACCCATTTTATAGCCGAACATCTTGGCTAGTTGCATCTCCATTCAATTGGTTTCACACTTCAATCTTGCATTCACACCTTAATTCAGCCACCTTTTGCATTCACACCTTAATTGCATTCACACTTAATTTCGGCTATTGCATTCCTCTTTATTTCAGCCTAACTTGTTGCATTCACACTCAATTGGTTCACAATTCAGCCGCCTCTTGCATTTCTCTTCTCTCATTTTATTCAATTGGTTTATTAATTCAAACCAAACAACCAAGTCCCACACGGTTTCTTCATGCCTAACTTGTTGACTAACTTCATGCCTAACTTCTTGCAAATTCATACACGGTTTCTTCATTGCCTCCCAGCCGACTTCTTCAATCTGTTTTTTTTTTTTCAATTTCAGCACACAACACGCACCTATCATGCATTGACCGACTCTCTCTATGTCTCTACTCATCAGAATAAAGTCAGCACCAATAAAATCCTTCAAACCGACTATCACTCCTGCTAGAGAAATTAATCCAGCCGACTAAACTCCAATCCATCACATGTTCCTCTTTATCTTCCTTCATTTCGGTGGACAAAGGCTGACTTTTTCAATGTTAAATTTGGTGGAGCAGCAGCCTTCTTCTTCCTTCATTTCGGTGGAGACAGCAGCAGCCTTTGATTGCACCAATCCATCACATGTTCCTCACCTTAATTTAGCTACACCAACCGATGTAAGTTAAGCCAAACAAGCAGCCTTTCAATTAATGTATAATTTAGGTGGGTTGGAAATGAGTTGGTGGATTTGTGGGGTGATTGGTGTAGCTGTGTATGAGGTTAGATGGAGTTGGGATTGTTTAAATGGTGGGAAAGCTCAAGACAAAGTATGAACAATGCATGAATATAATGAACCATGGTATGCATGAAAAATGAAGATGGAGATAAAAAAAAAAAAAAAAAAAAAAAAAAACACTCAACAACAAAATAACATAAATGAAAAATTAGCTTGAGCAACTTCCATTCAAAGATGGCAAGAAGTGCTTCTATCTTTTGAGGTTCATGAATTGAACCCAAAAGATGGAAAGATAGCTCAAGAAACTTTATGAAAATGAAGAACAAGAAAAACAATGGTACAAATGCAAATGATAATGGAAAGCAAGAAAAATTATGGACTAGAATGCACAGTAATCAATAGTTGGTAGAATTCAAGCAGAAATTCATGCTTTTAATCAATTAAAATCACAACTTTGATTTATTCATTTTAACCATTTTTCCATTTAAAACCAATAATAATGTCATGATGAATTTAAAATACATTGGTTTTAAATAGCTAAAATATACAATATTTCAGCTCAATCACACCCTCCAACTAGTTTTTTGCTAATCCTTGAGCAAAATAGTGAAAATTAATTGAGATGAATATTGTATAAAGATCGAAATCCAAACAAAAACAATCGAACACAATTATGAATTCTCACAAAAGTGGCATGTTACTACTCAACCCCCAAGGGTTATACCCACCAAGACTATCTCAACAATCTTTCACATAGAATTAAGGCAAACATCTCAGGACTCAAATATGTGTGTGGAGCTAAATTGGTTGTGTGTTCCTCATTACTAGCCATGATTTGTCATAGGATTTTTCAACTTTAAGATTTAATCATTGCTGATTCTAACTATCTCAAAGCCCAAGGGACTAGCAGTTTTCACGCCAGCTCTGTTTTTAAAGGTTGGATACTCAACCCCCAAAGTCTTTGGTAACTGTTTCTAGCCCTTTTTACTTAGGAAAGTTCACTAAGTTGCCTTTATTCATTTTCTCTCTTCTTCTTTTTTTTTTTTAATCCTTTCTTTTTTTCTTTTCTTTTCTTTTCTTTTTTCTTTTTGGCATGGCTCGGTAGTCCTGCAGTTTACTTCTCCAGTATTAAATCAATGAATGGTAAATAAGGAACACTACAAGCGTAAGCATGTGCAAAATGTCCTTCAAACTTTGCCTTTCATTCTACAAAAATTTTATCAAGTTTTATCTCAATAACTATAACATCCTGGTGTTCCAAGCCACATATCAACATAATATGATGCATCAAAAATCATGCTCTATGTTTAAACTTGAAAATAAATCTTCACAAATGATCCCGCTCAACTACTCCACCAAGATGCTCAAATTTCACAAAAAAAATTTTTTTATTTTATTTTTTTTTATTTTTTTATTTTTTTTTATATATATGTGCACACATGCTACCCCCCAACTAGTGAGAGACATAGTCCTCAATGAATCGAACGAAAGAAAACAAAGTGCACAGAACTAAGCAAGCAAAACAAACAATCAACATGAAATATAAAATCAAAGCAAAAGAACAAATAAAAACAAAGCAAGTAAAGAAAACTGTAAAGAAGGAAAAACAACTTAAAACACTTCCCTGGGGTCTTGCACAAGCAAGATCTCATCATGTGGATCAAAGACCTTCATAAATGACTTTAGACGTTGTCCGTTGACAGTGAAGCTATTACCATTCTTCGGATTGACAATGTCTACCGCGCCATGAGGATGAACGGTCTTTACAATGTACGGCCCACTCCATCTTTACAATTCCGACGAGCTTCATCCAATTCATTTATCTGCAATTTTCTCAGCCCTGAAGCTTTATCAAGTGACATGTTAACATGTTTTATGGCCCAAAGAGCTCAATGCTGAATTTCAATAGGTAAATGACAAGCTTTACCATAAACTAATCGATAGGGAGACATCCCTAGATTTGTTTTAAAAGCTGTCCTATAAGCCCACAAAGCATCAAGAAGCTTAATCGACCAATCTTTCCTATTAGGATTTACTGTTTTCTCCAGAATGATTTTTATTTCTCTGTTTGCCAATTCAGCTTGCCCATTTGTTTGAGGGTGATAAGGGGTAGAAACTCTGTGTGTGATACCATATTTCTTCACAAGTGTAGAAAATGGTTTATTGCAAAAATGAGAACCCTCATCACTAATGATAACCTTGGGCATGCCAAATCGAGCAAACAAAGATTGTAAAAATTTTAGTACAACATGATGGTCATTGGTTTTGCAAGCGATGGCCTCAACCCACTTTGAAACATAGTCCACAGCCAATAAAATATATGTGTTTCCAAAGGAAACCAGAAAAGGTCCCATGAAGTCTATTCCCCAACAATCAAAGATTTCTAAAGTAAGAATGGGGGAAAGGGGCATCATGTTTCTTTTGCTAATGGCTCCCAATTTTTGACAAGACTCACATGCTTTACAAAAATTGTAAGCATCCTTAAACATGGAAGGCCAATAAAAATCGCTTTTCAAAATTTTTGCCACTGTTTTATTTGCTGAAAAATGACCACCACATGCACCCATATGACAAAATCTCAATACTGAAGAAAACTCATCATCAGGAATGCATCTCCGAATCAATTGGTCCGAACAATATTTGAAAAGATAAGGGTCATCAAAGTAGAAATGTTTTACCTCAGATAGAAACTGACGCTTATCTTGGGTTGACCATTCAGAAGGCATTTGCTCAGTTACTAGATAATTGACTATGTCAGCATACCAGGGAGCTCTATCAACCACAAACAGATGCTCATCCGGGAAACTATCATCAAAAGGAAGGCTGACATTTGAAGAAGGAGATGATGACAATCTAGAGAGGTGGTCAGCTACCACATTTTCAACTCCTTTTTTATCCTTAATGTTGATGTTTAACTCTTGAAGTAATAGAATCCAGTGAATCAAGCGTGGTTTTGCATCTTTCTTAGTCAACAAATACTTAAGAGCAGAGTGGTCAGTGAAAATAGTAACAGGAGAACCAAGAATATAAGTCCGAAATTTATCAAGTGCAAAAACAACTGCAAGCAATTCTTTTTCAATAGTGGTATAATTTTTCTGGGCATCATTCAAGGTTCTACTGGCATAATAAATCACAAAAGGTCTGTTATCCACTCGCTGCCCCAAAACAACTCCTAAGGCATAGTCACTAGCATCTGTCATAATCTCAAAGGGAAGGTCCCAATGCGGAGGTTGCACAATAGGGGCAGTGGTAAGCGACTTTTTCAAGGTATCAAAAGCTTTTTGGCACTCATCAGTCCAAACAAATTCAATATCATTTTGTAAAAGAGTGCACAAAGGTTTTGCAATGGAACTAAACCCTTGAATAAACCGTCTATAAAAGCCAGCATGACCAAGAAAAGAACGAATATCCCTAACTGTCCTAGGGATAGGAAGTTTAGATATTAATTCAATCTTTATCTTGTCTACCTTTATACCCTCAGGAGAAACAATATGCTCTAATACAATGCCCTGAGTAACCATAAATTGACATTTCTCCCAATTAAGTAAAAGATTTTTTTCCTCACATCTCTGGAGAATACGTGCCAAATTATGCAAACAACTCTCAAAGGATTTTCCAAAAACAGAGAAATCATCCATGAATATTTCACAAATATCATCAATCATGTCAGAAAAAATACTCATCATGCATCTCTGAAAAGTAGCTGGAGCATTACACAAACCAAAAGGCATTCTAGTAAAAGCAAAAGTGCCAAAAGGATAGGTGAAAGTGGTTTTCTCCTGATCCTCAGGTGCTACAGCAATTTGATAATAACCAGAATAGCCATCCAATAAACAATAATATGCATTACCAGCTACTTTTTTCAAAATTTGATCCAAGAATGGTAAAGGAAAATGATCCTTCCTACTGGCTGAATTAAGTTTTCTATAATCAATGCACATTCTCCAGCCAGTAACCATTCTAGTTGGAATCAACTCATTTTTTTCATTTTTTATGACAGTCAAACCAGATTTCTTTGGTACCACTTGAGTTGGACTTACCCACTTACTGTCTGAGATGAGATAAATGATTCCCACTGCGAGTAGCTTAAGCACTTCCTCTTTCACGACTTCCTTTATGGTAGGATTGAGCCTACGTTGAGCATCACGAACCGGTCTAGCATCATCTTCAAGATGGATTCTGTGGGTACATACAGCGGCATCAATACCTTTGATGTCTGCTATTGTCCAACCAATTGCGCCTCGATGCTTTCTTAATACTTCAATTAACTGGGCTTCATCCTTCTAATTTAGCTTTGAGGAAATCACCACCGGAAAAGTTTCTTCTTCAGGTCCAAGAAACGCATACTTTAAATCTTGAGGAAGCGGTTTCAGTTCCAACTGAGGAACTTCTTCCTCTGAAGATCTGAGTATGTCTGGTGGTGGTAGAGCTTCGAACTGAGGTTTCCATCTTGCTCCCGCAAATTGTACTTCAAGTGGTAAAGATGAATCTGCAAAACAATCAAAAAAATCAAAGTCATCTTCATCGATATGATCAATTTTCTCATCAAGTAAAAATTCAGGTGTCTAAAAAATATAATCATCATCAGAGAAAGGAGAAGTTGAGCAAATAAAATCTGTTGGTGTCAAACTCTCCACGGCATTCAAATCACTTGTGTCATCAAAATGTGCCGGCATCTTGCAAGCGTTAAAAACGCTCAACTCAAGTGCCATGTTCCCAAAGGTAAGCTTCAAAACTCCACTTCTGCAATTGATCAAAGCATTTGATGTAGCTAGAAATGGTCTTCCTAGGATGACAGGAGCTTGGTAAATAGTGGAGACCGGCTGCTGCATGTCAAGAACCACAAAATCTACTGGGTAGTAGAATTTGTCCACCTAGACCAACACATCCTCTACAATACCCTTCTGTACCTTAACTGATCTGTCAGCCAGCTGTAGCATGATGGAGGTCTTTTTCAGCTCACCCAATCCCAACTGCTCATATACTGAGAACGGTAGCAAGTTCACACTACTCCCCAAATCAAGTAAAACTCTCCCAATTCGTGATTCACCAATCATAATGGAGATGTTGGGAGAGCCGGGATCTCCAAACTTCTGAGGAGTCACGCTCAATATCAATGCACTAACTTGCTCCGTTAGGAAAGCTTTCTTCTTCACATTCAGCTTCCTCTTCACCGTGCACAAGTCCTTCAAAAACTTTGCATATGAAGGCACTTGTTGTATGGCATCCAAGAGTAGAATATTGATTTTCACTTGCTTGAAAATCTCTTGAATTTCTGTGTGATACTTGTTCTTTTTGCCAGCTGCCAATCTCTGAGGATAGGGTACCACAGGTTGGTATCCCTTACTAGTTTCAGCATCTGCACTTACAGGCTTCTTCTGTTCTGGTCTTGCTACCTCTGGTTCTTTTTTAGCTTCATCCGTCTCTGCTGCATCTTTAGGTGTAGGAGCAATTACCTCTGTGTCTATGGTCATCTCAGGTCGGGAAACTTCCTTCCCACTTCTCAAAGTAAGAACAGCTTTTGATGTCTCAATAACGTCTCCTGAGACATTATGCACTTGATGTTGTTGTTGTCTGTATACTTGAGGATTAGGCTGAGGCTGTGCAGGAAATTTCCCTTTCTCTAGGGTGCTCAAGGTTGTGTTCATCTTATTAACAATGCCACGCAACTCATTTATGGCCTGAGTATTTTGATTATTTGTGGTGGCCTGAATCTACATGAATTGCTGAAGTGTATTGGTCATTTGTGCCATACTGTCATCTAGAGTCTTCTTGGCAGATGATGAAGGCTGAGGACCTTGTGCAGCTACATGAGGCTGAAATCCAGGAGGAGCTACATAAGGATAGCTCTGAGGATTTTGATATAGCGGATACTGGTGCTGAGGAGCACTTTGATTAAATGGCTGCTGCTGAGGTGGTGGGGACCTACCAGGCTGATCATTTCTCGATGAGAAATTTGGGTGATTTCTCCACCCCGGATTATATGTGTTGGAGAAAGGCTGATTCTGTGCTCTATTAACCCAGTTAACTAATTGCATTGGCTCAGACCCACTTTCTTGAAATACTGGCATAATCGGGCAGTCTTGGGTCTTATGGTTTGAATCAGCACATATAGAACATGCCTCTGCTACTTTCGTAGCCTTTACTTTTTCCATTTCCATGACCTCCATTCTTCTAGTCAATGCAGTTATTCGGGCTTGAACATCAGTGTCTCCCTTAAACTCATATCTGCCCCCTCCAGAAATAGCCCTCAGTGGCGGTGCTGTTAATGGAACTTGATCAGTACGAGTGTTCCACTGTTGTGCGCTCTCAGCAAGGTAGTCAAAAAATGATAATGCTTCATCAGGTTCCTTGCTGAAGAACTCCCCATTGCACATTGTCTGAACAAACTGCTTGCATTCCGGAGTGAGACCAGTGTAAAAATAGCTCACGAGCCTCCAAGATTCAAAACCATGATGTGGACAAATGTTCACCAAATCTTTAAATTTGTCCCAACTGGCCTGAAAGGTCTCATCAGGTCTCTGATTGAACTGGCTGATCTGTTCTTGCAAAAATTGAGTTCTCTGAAAAGGAAAAAATTTCTGTAAGAATTCACGCTGCATGTCAGACCAACTAGAAATGGAATTAGGTCTTAAAGAGTTAAACCAAATCATCGCTTTATCCTTTAAAGAGAAAGGAAATAAACGAAGTCTAATGAATTCATCAGTAACAGCCCTAGTGATAAAAGTAGCACATGCCAGCTCAAAATCTGTCAAGTGCTGGTAAGGACTCTCAGAATTCATCCCGTGGAACTAAGGTATCACTAACATCATGCAATGCTTGATAGAGAAATTAGGTGCATTTTCAGGTAAAATTATGCATGAAGGTGTAGTGGTACGAGTGGGTTGCAAATAGTCCTTAAGAGTGCGTGGTGCAGGTGCAGCCATGTTTTCTAATTCAATTTCAATTTCATCACCTGGTTCACTCAAAGAAAAGACAGACGAGTTATCTATCTCCAAGCTGTGTATACTACTCTCAACACTCGATGTGACTCTAAGCAACCTATTTGAAGTGTCTCTCACCCAAGACATGAAACATCAGTTTAGAGAAGCAAAATAAAAATAATAATAATAATAATAATAACGAGTTTAAATTCAAGTTAAAATACAATTCCCCGGCAATGGCGCCAAAAACTTGAATCACTCAAAAATGAGTAGCACTAATGCTATCCCAAGTGCAGGAGGATGTCGTGTAATAATTAGGAATAAATTCCTAGATCGTCTCCTCAGGGAAAGTTGCTTAAAATTAAACTCGTTGAAAAAATGTGAAAAATTTCACAAAGAGAAAATAAAATGATGGTATGTGCAATGGATGGAAAAGGGTACTAGTCATGGACTAGATTCATGTCTTTTGATTTTGATTGTCGGATTGAAATGTAAAGGACTAATAAATTAAACTCAGAAATTAATAAAACTAAATTAAGAATTAAACTAAATTAGAAAGTAATTAACAAAACATGAACTGAAAATTGAAAATGCCCAAAACCAAGATTTTAGAATCCATCTTTGTAATTAAATAACGAATTCTCAAAATAACACATAACAATTGTAATCACTATTAAATGAAAACTTAAAGAACTAAGAAAAATAAATAACACGAAATAAGTAAACAGAAACTCAAAAGTATTCTATAAACTTTAAACTGAAGTTAAATAAAATAGGGAACGAAAAGTCTAAACGAAAACTTCCTTTCACTATTCAATTAAAATTCAAAAGCAAAAAGGAACAATTTCTCACGTATCAGTCTTGAAAATTAATCTCTAAACCTTTAATAAAAACTCTAGAACAATTCCTCTACTCCCCATGTATGATGTTTCAGAAAAATCAAAAACAAAAACAAAAGCTTAAAACCAAACCTTTCTTGCAATAAATTAAGGTAACACAATTAATGAGAACTTCTAAAACAATTCTTTTTGAAACAAACTAGCACACTTGATTAAAATTAAGGTATTACACTTAATGAAATAAAATTCTAGAACAAATCTTAATACACTTAATAAAAATGCTAAAACAACAAAGTATTGAAACTAAAAGGAGAAACAAAATTTTCGAAAACAAAAATGAGCTAATTCTTTTAAGTACATAACAAAGAAATAACATAAGCAGAAAATTGTGTGTGTTGAGTTGTCTTTGTCTAAGTTTGAGTTGTGGCTTGTAAGCTTCGGACTGCACCCATTTTATAGCCGAACATCTTGGCTAGTTGCATCTCCATTCAATTGGTTTCACACTTCAATCTTGCATTCACACCTTAATTGCATTCACACTTAATTTCGGCTATTGCATTCCTCTTTATTTCGGCCTAACTTGTTGCATTCACACTCAATTGGTTCACAATTCAGCCGCCTCTTGCATTTCTCTTCTCTCATTTTATTCAATTGGTTTATTAATTCAAACCAAACAACCAAGTCCCACACGGTTTCTTCATGCCTAACTTGTTGACTAACTTCATGCCTAACTTCTTGCCTAACTTCTTGCAAATTCATACACGGTTTCTTCATTGCCTCCCAGCCGACTTCTTCAATTTGTTTTTTTTTTCAATTTCAGCACACAACACTCACCTATCATGCATTGACCGACTCTCTCTATGTCTCTACTCATCAGAATAAAGTCAGCACCAATAAAATCCTTCAAACCGACTATCACTCCTGCTAGAGAAATTAATCCAACCGACTAAACTCCAATCCATCACATGTTCCTCTTTATCTTCCTTCATTTCGGTGGACAAAGGCTGACTTTTTCAATGTTAAATTTGGTGGAGCAGCAACCTTCTTCTTCCTTCATTTCGGTGGAGACAGCAGCAACCTTTGATTGCACCAATCCATCACATGTTCCTCACCTTAATTTAGTTGCACCAACCGATGTAAGTTAAGCCAAACAAGCAGCTTTTCAATTAATGTATAATTTAGGTGGGTTGGAAATGAGTTGGTGGATTTGTGGGGTGATTGGTGTAGCTGTGTATGAGGTTAGATGGAGTTGGGATTGTTTAAATGGTGGGAAAGCTCAAGACAAAGTATGAACAAGGCATGAATATAATGAACCATGGTATGCATGAAAAATGGAGATGGAGATAAAAAAAAAAAAAAAAAAAAAAAACACTCAACAACAAAATAACATAAATGAAAAATTAGCTTGAGCAACTTCCATTCAAAGATGGCAAGAAGTGCTTCTATATTTTGAGGTTCATGAATTGAACCCAAAAGATGGAAAGATAGCTCAAGAAACTTTATGAACATGAAGAACAAGAAAAACAATGGTACAAATGCAAATGATAATGGAAAGCAAGAAAAATTATGGACTAGAATACACAGTAATCAATAGTTGGTAGAATTCAAGCAGAAATTCATGCTTTTAATCAATTAAAATCACAACTTTGATTTATTCATTTTAACCATTTTTCCATTTAAAACCAATAATAATGTCATGATGAATTTAAAATACATTGGTTTTAAATAGCTAAAATATACAATATTTCAGCTTAATCACATATGACATTTAATAAAATTTTATACATGTATTTAACAATAATAATATGCATTTTTTGTTTTTTGCAACCATCTACGCCGCAATCACTGGTGTTTTAAAGCCCCTTGTGCCAGCCGTTACAAAGGCATTGTCGAGGAGGGTCTCAGCCTCCTCCCAAAGCCAAACTACCCTCCTGGGTTTTGTCTTCCAACACACCCCCCTTTGAGGTAGATCGGGCCACCAAAAAACGAGAGGACTTTATGACGGCAGTGGTGGTGTTCTTCCATCCTAGAGTGCCAACAAGAGCACTTCGACCACCTTGCACCACCCCTTCTCAGCCCTACTCAGTGCTCCTCATCACTATTCTCTCTATCTCTCGAGACAATGCCAAACAAGCAGAATTTATAGTTCGTGAAAATTGGAAGCAATTTCATATGCATTATAAATACATATGCAATTTCAAATATAGTTCATAAATATCAATGTGAAAATTTCACACATGCAGAACCAAAACTACAATTTCACATATATTTGTGACATTCACGTAGCAGTTCATGCATAATATCAATATGAATATGTTTTTTTTTTATGCATGATATCAAGACAAAACAATCTATATTTTTATCTTCTAGACCAAGAAGAAATTTACGGGCATGTACAATATTTTTATCAAGATCATAAAAAATCTATAACTTGTCTCCGATATGTCATGTTAAATATTTTAAACATGAACACTAATAATTGGACCTTTGATTTTATATGATCTACAATAATATAATAACAACTAAATAAAATACATTTCTGCATCTGCGTTCAATGAAGAATTTGATCTAACTATGAGAAAAGAATCACCCTAACAACTTCACCATTGAGTATCTCCCGATGGCTAGAGGTATAATAATGTTGTAGGTGATAACCATTTAACTCCTTAGTACTATTTATAGACTTATAGTTATCATGAAATCTAGACACTTTGTGTTCCAATGTGATTAGATATAGAAGTATTCTAGTCCTACTGTAACTCATTTAAATTAAGTAATAAGATTAAGCTAATCTAAACCCATTAGATATGGATGTGTGGGACATAAAGTTTAAATAAAACTCTTACATCAACCCCTGTCCAATACCAACTTGTCCCAAAAAGAAATTAAAACCACTATCAACAAACCAGATAAAGCATAAAAAATAAAAGATTATAGAATATATATCACTCTCATAATTCAAATTTGTTGGATATATTATTTAAAAGAAATGATAGTTGCAGTCGTTATTGTGCAAGCATCGTGTAAATTATTTAAAATAAATAAATAAATATGGGACTCACATAAAAAAAAAAAATTAATTTTTTTAATAGTAGACTCTACTCTTTTTTAAAACGACTACACAATTCTTACATATTCAAGGACTGTACGTAGTATTACTCATTTTTTTAATTTATCTACATCTCTTTTTCAAGTGATAAAAAATAAATGTGTTAGGTTCGAAACAAAATTTTCCTTTAAATTAGTTGGAACGATCCAAGTGTTCCAAATGAATAAATTCAGTTTCAACTTCAAGGCAAAAATGTTTCTTCTTCAAAAAAAAATTTGAGATTTATTTACTATATATTATTTGTTTATAAGTAGATGGTGAGTTTTATTGGAATACGCAGTCATAAAATTTATCGTGTATATATATATATATATATATGCAAGGACGTGCTAGAGTGAATTTCGAAAATAAGCAAATGGTAAAGCTCCCAGAATTTTTATCTCTCTTTCACAAATTCTAGTGGGGCAGGGGTCTTTAGTGGTGACGTGGCACATTAATAGAATAATAAAAAAATCTACATTTCCACATTTTAACAATGAAGCAAAATGTAAAGCCCACGGAATTTGTTTCTTTGTCTCACACAAATTATTGGGGGATAGGGCTCTAGGGCTGTTCATACGGGCCGGATTAAATCCGGCCCGGCCCGGAACCCGGATAACCGGAGTTCCGGTTATAGGTTTCGGCCCGGATTTTATCCGGGCTAGAACCCGCATTGGACAAACCGGATTTTTCCGGTCCGGACCCGGGTTTCAAACCCGGGTTCCGTATTAGTAACCCAGTGTAACCGGGTTTGTATAAATTGGAAAGAAAAAAAACCTAACCCGTCTTCTCCGCCGCTCTCTCTCTCTCTCTCTCTCTCTCTCTCTCTCTCTCTCTCTCTCTCTCTCTCTCTCTCTCTCTCTCTCTCTCTCTCAACCCAGGTCTGTCTCTCTCTATCTCACACCGAAACCCACCCCTCTCTCTCTCGTTCATCTGTGCGAAATGTTCTATCTCTCTCTATCTCACACCGAAACCCAGGTCCCTCGGTTCCTCTGCCGTTTGATTGTTTCCGAGTTTGTGGGTTTCGTCTCAGTTGATGATGGCTTAAGCGCGAGGGTTTCGTCTCAGTTGATGATGGGTTTCGTCTCATATTTTGAACACCTCAGCCACCACAAGTGCAAAAGGGGGTTACTGAACCTATGCTTGATTTTTTTTTAATCTTTTTTTTGTTTACTTCAAGTGTTGTTCAATCTCTACCTCTAAATGGAGCTTTTGGGATTTGCTTGTTTTGTTCTCCATTTTGTTTTGGTTTAGAACCTGTCAAATGGGGTTTTTATGGGTGTGCTAGTTTTGTTCTGTTTTGTGTAGATCTGGTGAACTGGGTCTCTTTTTTGTGTAGATTTTGGTGCCATATTTTGATAAGGAGAAAATGTTTGCTTGAATTTGGTTTTGTCTCGAATTGATTTCTGGTGTTATATATGGTTTAGTGAATTTTGTTCTGATTGACCTTTACAACACTGCACAGTTGTCTCAAACAATAACATGCACCATCCCCAACTACCGTATTTACAAAAACATGATTGTTTGAACAAGAATTTGAGAGCAGCAGGAACCCTCGAGTCCTCGACATCTTTCATTCAAAACAAGGACCAAAGTCAGTGATAAAACAAGGTGGACTCATAATTTTCTATATCCTAGCGATGGTAGTAGAGGTTTTTGGTGGTGTGAAATCCAACAGCCTTGCAGTTATCATAGATGCAGCCCACTTGCTCTCTGATGTTGGAGGGTTCTCTTTTTACTGTATGGACTTCAAGTTTGGTGGCAACATCACAGTGCAATATTCATCTCGAGGTTTTTGGTGCACTACTATTAGCTAGTGTAGCTCATATGGCTGATCTCTAGGATTTTTAATTTATGAAGTCATTGACATAATACTTTACAAAAATGCAAAGATGAATAGAACACCCATGTTTACAATTGCAGTATTAGGATTTATTATCTTCTGTCTGATGTTTGCAGGGCTTGGTTATAATCACTATCACAAAAAAAATTATGCTTTTAAAGCCTCAAAAAAAAAAAAAAAAAAAAAAAAAAAAAACGGGTTCAATCCGGAACCCGGAATCCGGGTTTTACCAAACCCGAGTTCATCTGGGTTCCGGCCCAGATTTGACCCGGATTAACCCGGTCCGGGTTCCGGCCCGAATTCCAAATTCGGGTTCCAGTTTGGGTATACCCAGGTTCTCGGGTCGGAATCCGGATGAACAGCCCTGCAGGGCTCCTCAGTCGGGCGAAGTGGCGGTAGGTAAGAGATAGACTAATGACGTGGCAAACACTGGCTACTAACGTGGGCACTGATGTGGGTTTGAGTGATTGAGTTGGAAAAAGAGAGAACTTACTTGGGCCTGGGAAGGCTAGGATCCGATTGTGGATACATGAGATAGAGATGCTTACCCAACAAGGATCTAATTGTGGATACGTGAGATAAAGATGCTTTGACTCGTGTGTGGCATGTGGCACGAGTAGGCGGTGGGCTGGAACTTAGAGTGATGCGTGCATGGGGGTGTGTGCGGTGCCCAAATTGAAAATTTGTTTTCCAAAAAATCAAGCAGATCACAAAGAAGCTATATGTGGGGATAATTATTGAAGATAAGATGACAGTAGAAGTCTATAGGGCATGGAAGCAAACCGATGTGCAAGAATGATGATGTAAAGACAAATTTGTTAAGTGCGTAGGAAGCCTTCAAAATATGTGTGGTAAATGGAAAAGAACACCACAACACGTTAAAAATGAGACTGAGAAAAAAATAATTGCAGGAGACACTAGAAAATCGGTATCTTTGATGCCTGGTAGAATAACAAATTGGTATGAAATTGAGAGAGAACAACTTGTATTTCTATATATCAAACTATACAACGAGAGACCCTTTTTATAGAGGAATGAGACATGAAATAAGGAAATTACAATAAATCAAATATAAAAGTTGATACTAATATGGTAGATAATATATTCTAACATCCAGTACCATACATAGCAGTACTATGGCATTTTGTATATTCTTCAATGTCTCCCAGAATCATTTATGTTGGTGTAAAATGAGCACATGTACAAGACCCACCAAAGGTCTATGGAAGATTGAAGCCCACTATGATAGGATGGAAGGGAGAAATAGAAGATCTGACAAAGCCAATGAGTTGATCGGACATAAAATAAGGATAAACATAACATTGGAGGGAAGAGAGCACAAAGTTGAGAGTGATGAGACATAAAGCAATGAAATAGATTAGAGGATGAGAGGGAAGCATTAGAGAAGAGAGGTTGACTTTATTTGGGGAGCAAAAGGAAAGTGAGTAACCAAAGAGCCCTAAATTCTTTTTTCTTAGAGATAACTCTATACGACCAATTGTTGAGAGTTTAGTGAGATTAAAGAGTTTGTATCAAACTCAGCTTATAGTAAATTTTACATCCCAGACCCGTGGACATGATAGGTCTTAGTGCCAAATCACGTAAATATAACTCTTCTATATTTCTTGAAATTTATTTTTAAGCAAGCCATGAATGAACACTTCAAGCACATGCACTACCACCAAGAACATTCATGTGAGAGGAGAAGATCATTTGACCATATTGTAAATGCCAAAAAATGCATCAACAATATCTAAAATGCTTACCTCCAAATTTAATCTGTGAACTTATATACCCACTTGGAGCTAAACAACTGACAATTTGCAATGCATTATCTCTGATATGTGTGTCTCTAAAATTTAGATTTAATAAATGAAATTTAAAACCAACTATGCTTTACTTCTATTTAATTATATATTTTACGTGTTGAATTTATTTATTAAGAGAGTCTAATTTACACCTAAAAATTTTGTTAAAATATAAATTAGATAACGAAATATGCTCATCTTTAAGCTTTTATAAATCTCGTGGTTTAACAATAGTTTTTTAAAAGGATAGTCCTTCAATTTATTCATAATAAGCCTCACTTTTGGTATATGAAACCAAGTACAAAAACTATATTGATTACAAAAGAAAGAAATATAACCAAAACATCTTAGTAACTAAGAACTGATCATGTAAAACACACATAATTGTAATATGCATTAATCTATGTCCAAAAATGTGCACCAAATGGATCTTCTATTTAATCTTCATTTTCCAATCTAAAGAGTTTTTTGTTTGTTTCTCTATCCTCTGAATTCTCAATTCCCCATTGCCTTTTTCCTAGTTTACTTCCAACCCTTGTCATTGTTGGGGAAATCGTAGTGATCTAGAGGCAATATCAAAGAAATATGATACTTGCACAGCAAATTTCAAGACACACACATCCACACAATGACACCAAGAATTTAAAGTGGCTCCTCAACTATCTACATCCATAGAAAAAGAGCTTCACTATTAATTAGTAGATCACACAAAATATTATAGAGAAGGACAATCAGACTCCACTCAACTCAGCTCTCATCTTTTGCTCAGAGCTCAACCTGGCTCTCTCTCTCTCTCTTTCCCTTTTCAACCCTTCTTCACTGAGCCCTTCTTGTGCTTTTTCCCTCATCGCACATTGCATTGAAAATTTCCTCCTTTTAAAGTTGAGCCTTTAGAGGGCAAGCAGCCAAAAATCTTGAGAATGGAATACTCCAGCAGCAAGTATTTACCAACAGCTAGCATGGATGGTGGAAGCTGCAACTCTTGACAAAGTTGTATGGGCACAGAACACCAAGCAATTCTCCCCCACCATGCCCCATTAGTGGAGAATGCAATCAGATTTCCTCTAGTTGGTATCCATTCCGGCTATGTCTTTGCATAGCTCGAGCTTCTCACTTCTAACCACCTTCGTCAACATGTCCCTTGGATTCTCTTTTGTATGGATTTTCACAAGCTTCAACAATTGTTGTTTCATTGTTTTGAGTTTCTAATGATAGCGGATATTAATATGCCTAGTGCGAAAATCATTTATTGAGTTCTTGCTCAAGTTTAGAGCACTTTGACTCTCACAATGTACCTCGTAGTCTTCCTGACTAACCTATTTCCTAGAGAGACCGCTTCATCCACAACATTTCTTTCCCAGCTTCCACTGCGGCAATGTACTTTGCCTTTGTTGTAGATAAAGCAATACACTTCTACAATTTTGACCGCCACGACGTAGATTTCCTACTATCCAGTTCTCCTGTCATATCTGAATCAGTATAGCCCTTCAAAATTGGTTTAGCTCTCCCAAAACACAAGCATAACTTCAACGTACCCTTCAAGTACCTGAGAATCCACTTGACCGCTTCCTAATGATCCTTTCCTAGACTTGAAAGGAATCTGCTCACCAAGCCTACAACATGAGTAATGTCTGATCTTGCACAAACCATTATGTGCATCAAGCTTCCTACAACTAACGAGTAGGGGACTACTTTCATCTCTTCGATCTCTTTCTTTGGAGAGGGACATGAGCCCTTGCTCAATTTGAAGTGGTTAGCTAGAGGAGTATTGACTGGCTTGGCATCTCCTTTGTTGAAACATCTGATTACCCGTTCAACATATTTTTATTATGATAGCCACAAGCTTTTGGCTTTCCTATCACGAACAATCTTCATGCCCAAAATTTGTTGCGCTGGGCCTAAGTCTTTCATGTCAAAGGAATTGGATAATTCCTTTTTTAGCTTGTTAATCTTGGACCAATCCTCACCAATGATTAGCATATCATCAACATAAAGAAGGAGCATAACAAACTTGTCATTCGGGAATCTTCAAACATAGACACACTGATTTGCAGCAAGTCTCTTGTAACCATGACTCACCATGAATAATTCGAACTTCTTGTACCATTGCCTCAGCTCTTACTTGAGGCCATAGAGACTCTTCTTGCAAACTAAGTGATATTTCCTTAACCTTTCTGGTTGCTCCATGTAGATTTCCTTCTCCAAATCTCCATGTAGAATGGTTGTTTTCACATCCATCTATTCGAGTTCCAAATTCAAGCTAGCTACAAATACGAGTATGAATCATATTGAGGTTATCTTCACCATCGGTAAAAAATATTTGTCAAAGTTGATTCCTTTGTTCTATAGGACAACCAATATGGCTTTGTGTTTCACAAGCTTTCCATGGCCATCTTTCTTCAGCTTGAACACATACTTGTTCTTTGTGCTTTCTTTCCTTCAGGAAGCTTCACCAACTCATAGGTCTAATTTTTCTGCAAGGAACTCATCTCATCTTGCATAACCAACATCCATATGCTTCTAGTTTGAACTTTCTGGATGCTCTCTATCTCCCATCATCAGTAAGCAAAATATAGTCTGATTCCGGATATCTCTTCGATAGAATCATATATATATATATTAGCAGGAATAACCACATATCTGTAAAGTTTGGTAAATCTAGGTCGTTAGAGTTTATTCCAAAAAATATAGAATATAATATAGGTTGCCTATAAAATAGGCCGCATGAATATTCATTAATCTCAAGTTATAAAATTAAAGGAGCATATATATATATATATATATGCTTTGGAATAAAATAGCATACAATAGTTCTCAAAAGTACACTTTATTGAGTTATTCTATTCTCAAATGGGCGTGTACACAATCAACAACACTTAAATGGTAAAATTTGATTGGTAAGATTTGAATTTTAAAATTTCTCTTTCAAATCAAATTATACCATGTAAATAGTACGTAATATAGATACATTATAATAGTATTACTCCACTCCAATACTGGAAGGAATGACCCTCAAATTTCAATCCATCACCACGATACATATTGTCTCTCAACTTTACTAATAATAATTCCTCATTAAATTGAGCTAATTTATATAGTACAGGTACTCCAAAAACCTGCATGCAGATGATCACATGATTATTAGGGAGCTGCAGCTCCAGATCAAACGTAAAAGGGAACGGTCTCGAATAATTTTCGAGATGAAGAGCCAGAAACAGGGTTAGGGCCAGGGGCAGGGGCCACACCAAAACCCAAAAGCTCGCTCATGGAACGGCCGTGAGGATTGGCGCTTGGAGAGCTGGAAATAGGGCCAGGGGCCACACCCGAACCCAAAAGCTCGCTCATGGAACGGTGAGGATTGGCGCGTTGTTTCTCACATAGGACCGGCAAATTTCCTCCTGCATAGTGCACATATATATGTATAATTTCATGTCAGAAAATCATATCATTTTTACGAAATACAACAATTATAATTAAGCAAAAATCAATATGAGTGCTCCTATTACAAGTAAGAATCGAATAATCAATTAGCTCTTGCATAATCTTCACTAACTCATAGGTCTAATCCCGTTCATTTCTTTTGAAAAAAAGTGGATGAATCTCATACTTGCATAAAAAAATAATAATAATAATAAAGTTATTGTTTTTAATTATAGATCTTACTTTTTTTTTAGTGTCTTGAATAACTAATACTATATCTAATATTACTCATTTACAAGTTGATTAGTAAACACAGTTTTACAATTACCATGATCAAAACCAACATAGTTATTTAAAAACAAATTCAAAGTATATGTTTTTTATGCCAACTGATGTAACAAACGTCCACATCAATTTTATATTTGCGTTTTTCTGTTTTTAACAAGTGAGTTTGGAAAATATTAGTCTTACGTACCCTCCCCGGCAGCCAAGTTGGAGTACAGATCGACAATGTTTGGGCACATTTGGTAACAATCCGGAGAGCAAAGCTTGGTAGTGGATTTTGCATCAAGAAGGGCATCTGATGAGATTCCAACAGTTTTCCTATCAACCCCACACGCTTCAACACATTTATCGGTATCAATATATTCAGTCATGCCATTAACCAATACTTCCGATGTCTTGCATTGGTACTCCACGTTTCCATGATCACTAGCCACTGACGTCTCCAACAAACACCTTTTGCCCGACGATGATATTGAAAATGCACAAACATTGTTTGGCAAATTCTCGCAAACAAGCTCGGCTACACACAAATGAACATATATCACACGCACAATTTAGAAAAGAAAAACTACATTTTCAATTATGGAGGAGGCAACTTTCATAGTGTTAACATGACATGATTTGATTTATAAGATAATTTAGTTTTAAATTCTGTCATGTCAACTATATGTGGGCAGATTCCAACAACAGAACAATCAAAACATACACAATCCTTAACAAATAAATCACTCAGCGTAACCATGACAAAGTGTGTGAAATGATCATACCTGTTGCAGCATGGAGGAAGAGAGAAGAGAGGAAAAGGACCAAGGGCAACTTGGATAAGAAAGCCATGGCTGGATTAATGTGTGATGGTTCCTGTAAGTACATGCCCTGGTTCCAAAGGGAAATGTGGAGTCTTTTTAACGATGGGATGTACTCAAAGGACAAGACAAACCAAATCTTTTGTGAGATGAAGTAAATGAATGAGGAGGTTCTACTTATATAGGTGGTGGCTTTCTCGGACAATACAATGAATTAAAGCGGAATCCATGGCCTACATATAGGAACATAGGCTTTGAAGGCTCCATTGCTTGTTTGTGTATCCCTCAAAATTAACTTATACCTATATTTGGAGGTTTGAGGTTAATTATATACCATATTCCAACTGAAACTCCTTTTGGAAAACCTCACTTTGGGATTTCTTGCTATTTTTAAGTTTCTGTTTGTTTACTATTTATATTATACACTGATTCCTGTTTTTGGTTGCAGCCAAAATATTATTCTTTTTTTTATATTTTTTTTTTAAATTTTAATCACACTTGTTAATATGATAAATCTTAATTGATCACAACAATTATAAAATTATTTAAATTATATATATACAGTAAATATATATGTGACTAAAAATTATCAAATTTAAAATGTTGATTTGCCCTATAATTCCTAAATTAAGAATCAATTAAAATCTAAAGTTTTTAAAAAAAAAAAAAAAATCTTTAACCATTGAATCGCTCGTATATGCTTGCATATTGCATGTTGAAGTTCTCGATTGAACAAGGAAAGAATTCGGGCCTTTTGTTATTTGTCCATTTGTAAGCTTGTAGCATCGATTCGGCCGATATCCAAGGGCCCACAAACATGTAAACAAGTCTAGGAACTTCATTCTTTAAAAACACAAACAGTCTAGGATCGAACGTTAAACTGTCTCAACCCCTGTCCAATACCAACTTGTCCCAAAAAGAAATTAAAAACACCATCAACCAACAAAATAAAGCATAAAAAATAAAAGATTATATATCACTGGCCTAATTCAAATTTGTCAGATATATTCTTTAAGAGAAATTATAGTTACAGTCATAATTATGCAAGCATCACAGAAATTACTTTAAAAAAATAAATAAATACAGAACCTATATGAAAAAAATAAAAATAAAAATAATAGTAGATACCACTCTTTTTCAAAAAGACTATACGATATTTGCGTATTCCTTAACTGTACGTAGTATTACTCATTTTTTTAATTAATATACATCTCTTTTCAAGTAATAAAAAATAAATGTGTTAGGGGTCAAAACAAAATTTTCCTTTAAATTAGTTGGATCGATCCAAGTGTTCCAAATGAATAAATCCAGTTTCAGCTTGAAGGAAAAAATGTTTCTTCTTCGAAAATTTTTTGAGATTTGTTTGAGTGAATTTTGAAAAATAAGCAAATTGTAAAGGCCCCATAATTTTTTTCTCTCTCTCACAAATTTTAGGTTGGCAGGGGTCTTTAGTCGGATGACTTGGCGCCATGGATAGAATAAGAAAAATGATGGATGCAACAACATGGTGTAATCGGCGTGCAATCACAGTGTCCATGTCATTTAATGAAACGGTGTTTTTTTTTATTCCAAAAAGTCTATTTGCACATGGGTTGGGGGGCCTCTACCATACACATTCATCCACGTGTAATAATGAAATAGAGTGTTTCGTTCATCTTCTTCTTCAAACATAGATTTTTTATTGTAACAATCCTTACCGCAAAGTCCCATTCGCTTCCATTTTCCACTTTCGTTGCGTCGGCGAATCCTTCTTCTTCTTCTTCTTCATCTTCTCTCTCTCTCTCTCTCTCTCTCTCTCTCTCTCTCTCACACACACACACATTTGAATCCCGCTATATCAAACTTCAATTTTGAATAATCTAAATCGTGTATTGGTTCCTTCTGTGTCCGATACCTAATTTTGCGAGGTTTGCTTTGCAACTCGAAGGATTTGAGTTTTTTGGTCTCTACTTTGTGTAGCTTTGTCTATGCTACATAGGAGTTTCAAGCCCGCCAAATGGTAATTTCTCCTATGTTTTCTCTCTCTCTCTCTTTGTTTTTTTTTTTTTTTTTTTTTTGGCTACTAATTTTCAATCCCTATTTGAGTTATGAGAAATCTTTGGAAATGAAACAAATTTTTGGATTAATGAATCGAGTTCCAATTAACGTGGCTGTTGTCAAATCCTCAAGCTTTCTCTAAAACGAAATAGATTCTATGTTGCGTGCTTCTTTCTTTTGAATTGTAGCAATATTTGTCCTTTTCACTCCCTTTCAGCAGTAGATTCTACTATTCGATTGATGGAATAAATTTGAATTTGTTGGATTTGGATCGTTGGTTTCTATTATAGCAAAACTGCGTTGAAGCTTGTGGTGTTGCGCATAAAGTTGTTTTACACCCTTCTTTTTTAATATCGGTTGACATAGCATTAACCACGTTAGCCAATTCCGCAAAAGGTACCCAATGGCGGGTACCTGTAGCAAAACTACTTTCACCCATATCATTCTAGGAAAAATATAGTTACAATCACAATTATGTACTAATTTGTACACCAATGTGATGTGATTGGTCAAAAAGTAGATTTTATTGAAAATAGTGTTAATTTAAATTTTAAATATGAATAAATCAATATTGGTACACAGATTAGTACGCGACTGTACTTATATGTAGCAAAACTCATCATTCTATCTTCCTCTCCTTCTCCCTCTCCATTTCGTTCTCCCTCCCTCCCCCTCGAAATTTCATCTCTTTAATGACAGAATTGTTAGAAAACTTCTAATGGGGACTGCTTCGAATGCCCTGCAATGGCATTTTATTTCAATTAATTCGTTTCATGGAAGTGAAAAAATTTCTACCACAAAAAGAACAACTCCTTCCCCTTCCTCAAAACACGACTCCAAGAAAATATTTGGAAAAATTCAAATTCTGAAGGCTGCCACATATTGTGCACACCTCACCGGCACACCCACCTGCCCAAACAAGATCAACGGGAAACGTATTATCAACAAGACTACAACAATGAAGACACCATTCTCACTCATTAGCACAAACACACCATTTCTCTGTCTCCTTTTATTTTTGGGAGAAGAAAATAAAAAAAAAAAGTGAAACTGAGGAAAGCTGAAATTAGAGAGAGAGAGAGAGAGAGAGAGAGAGAGAGAGAGATACGGACGGAGATGGAGAAGAGCGAGTGACTAAGAAGGTAAGGGATTCTGGGAGTGACCCATTGTTTTGGGGTTTTGACTTGGTTTGAACATGGTGGTGGCTTAGTTTTGTTTATTAATGATGGTGTGATCAAGATTAATAAGGATGATTAGTGGGTTTTTGGGTGTGATTAAGTGGGTTTGGATTTTCTTCATCTTGCTTCAGTATTCAAAGCTAAGATTTTGGTCGGTTTTTGTTTAGGAATTAGTATATTACGATGAGTCTGCTTGAGGTAGCATAGGTTAATTTTGATTGGTTCGGAAATTGCCTTCTCCTTCCCTAAGCCCAAGTTGCCAACAAACTCCTTCATCCTCTGTAAATCCAAACCCTAAGACCTAACCTATTCTCCTTCACCAAGCCTAGCTAGCTCCTTCATGGAACACCAAACTACCTGGGAGGCTTATAATTTAGTCCCGAATTCCTTCAGGTACCAGAGATGGTGAGGCTCACTACCGATTTGGAAAATCCCTCATTTTTCCAATGCCATTAAGGAGCGAGAGTTAGATCTTCGAGATATCATTCTCTTCCTCCCACTGTTTAAACTCTCTCTCTCTCTACCCCTGCCAAAATAGAAGGTCCCTCCTTCGAGTATCACATCGAAATGGTCTTACATATAATTGCCAAATAAGCTCCACATACAGCCAGTTGCCTCCCAATTCGACTGGCCAGTTGTCTCTAGCAAAACTAATAGAATAATTAAAAATTCTTAAGATAAATTACTACTTTTTAAAAATGAAACAAAATGTAAAGCCCCTGAAATTTGTTTCTCTCTCTCTCTCACAAATTCTAGGCAGACAGTCCTCTTCAGTTAAGCGACGTGCCAATAGGTAAGAGACTGACTAGTGACATGGCAAACACAGTGCTATTGACGTGGGCATTGATGTGGGTTTGAGTGATTGGGCTGGAAAGAGAAAGAACTTACTTGGGCTGGGTAAGAGTATCGGCAATGGCCTCGCCATTGCCAATTGCAAGTCCAAAATAAAGGTTGTTGGCGTTTTTGGTCTGCAATGGCCTAGTGAAAACTAAAAAGTTTGACATAAAGTGTACAGTAAATGTAAGGTGCTCTCTATGTCTGGCGAGCAACTGTTCCGAGTCTATGAATTTTTTTATTCTTTTTCTTTCACTCGCTCTCTCCCCTTTCCCTTGGTTTCTCATTTCTCCCCAACAGATTCACTCTTTCTTTCTTTCTCCCAAACTACTGAGCATTCGCCCTTCTTCTTCAGCCGCCGCCTTGAATCAAGTCCAGCGGTCGCCTCCTCCAGCAGACGCCGTCGTCTCCGAGCGCTAATGTAAGTCTCTCTTCCTCTCTCTTCCTCGCTCTTCTCTCCCTCTTCTTTGTTGAATACTCCGAACGAAACTCCAAACTCTTCTCTCCCTCTTCTCCGATTGCCTCCTGAAATGTCTTGTTTTTTCATCCATTTCGTGCCCTTATTTTCCCAGCCAGGTCGAATCAAAGCATCGGCTTTTGATACCCATCCCATGCCGAAGTCTCTTCCTCCACGAATCTCCCACTACAGATATCGTATGTTTGCATGAATACGATGTTTTTTTTTTCTTTTTCTTTTTTTTTCTTTTTTTGTAGATGAAATGGTAAAGGGTTGGCATTATTGTTTTTATTTTTTCCTGCATTTGGGCGAGATTCTTGGTTATATGTAAAATCTGTTGGTGCTTGGACCCTGATGCCTCGTCTTGACATTGCTTGATCATAAGATTTGGGGTTGTTGCTTGACATTGTTGTAGATGGAGGCTTGTTTGTCTATTTTATTTTTCTTCAACGTGTTTATCAATTCTTGGTCTGTAGTTGGGGAAATCAAGTGTATTTGGTAGACCACAGTCTTGAAATGGCAGTAGTTGAACTCTGCCACTTGGGAATAAAAATTAATATTATCAAAATATATAATATTTTATTATTAATTAGACTTTAAAATAGCTAGTCCAATGTGGACTAATATATCTAGAAATCTATTTTAGACTTACAAGTTACCATTCTAGCTAAATTATGGATTTGGCAATGGCTAGGCCATTGTGAATGCTCTAAGGCAAGGATTCAATTGTGGATACATGAGATAAAGATGCTCTGACTTGTGTGTGGCGTGTGGCGCGAGTAGGCGGTGGGTAGGAACTTCGAGTGGTGCGTGGGGCTGTGTGTAGTGCCGGAATTGGAAAATTGTTTCCCAAAAAATGAGCAAATCGCAAAGAAGCTAAATATGGGGATAATTATTGGAAATAAGATGACAATAGAAGTCTATGAGGCGTGGAAGAAAACAAATGGTGCAAGAATGATGATTTAAAGACACAAATGTGTTAAGTGAATGGGAAGTCTTTGGAATACGTGTGCTAAACAAAAAAAAAAAAAACCCAAAAAACACGTTGAAGATGAGACTTAGCATGAACAGAAAAAATAAATAAATAAATAAAGCTACAAGAGACACTAAAAAATCAGTATCTCTTATGCCTCGTACAATAACAAATTGGTATGAAATTGAGATAGAACAACTTGTATTTCTATATATCAAACTATAAAATGAGTGGCCCTGTTTATAGAGGAATGAGACATGAGATATAATGAAATTACAATAAATCAAATATAAAAATTGATACTGATTGATTTACATAATAAACTATATATGATAGATAATATATTCTAATGTCCGATGGTAGATAATATATTCTAATGTCCAGCACCATACATAGCAGTACTATGGAATTTTATATATTCGTCAATGTCTCCCCATAATCATTTATGATGGGGTAAAACAAGCACATGTACAAGACCCACCAAAGGTCTATGGAAGATTGAAGCCCACTATGTTAGAATGGAAGGGAGAAATAGAAGACCTGACAAAGCCAAATTAAGAGTTTATCGGACATAAAGTAAGGATGAACATAACGTTGGAGGGAAGAGAACACAACGCTGAGGATATGATGAGACATAAATCAATAAGATAGATTACAAGATGAGAGGGAGGCATTAGAAGAGATCGAGAGGTCGACTTCATGTGGAGAGCAGAAGGTAAGTGAAGAACTGTGTAATACTATAGTATAAATTTTACATCCCAGACTCGTGGACATGATAGGTACTCTTAGTGTAAAAATAAGTTATAAATAATTTAGACAATAGTATAATATAATACCATGTAATACTATGGTATAAAAATAAGTCTAATATAATAAGTTAGTAACACATAATACTATACTATAATAATATGCAATTAGACACTAGAAATTATAAGTAATACTATTGTGTGATAATATGTAATTAGAAACATAGTACTATACGTCTAGTATAAAAATAAATTAAACATTAGTATAGAAGTAAATTAGTAATGAATGATTTAGTTTTAATTTTTAATTTTTGAAAAAATTAAAATTTGAAAGTCCACCAAAAAAAAACTCGTTTTAAAAATCAGTTAAATATAAAGTTAAAGAAAATCCAAAAAAAGCTCAAATGCAAGTACTTCACTCTGATAAGTTAGAGTCGGAGTCGAATCGGAGTCTACACAAGTCAGAGTTCAAATTTGAACTCCAAAAAAGTTGGAGTCAGATTCGGAGTCGACTTTAGGGGAATCCGACTTCGACCAAATCGTAGTTGGGACACTATTTTGCAAATCTTCTAACCTATATTCAAACCCCCAGCATACGAGACAATCATGTTTTGCAAACTTTTTTATGAGAAAACAATGTCATGTTCTCCTCCTATATATTCATCTTAAAACCCTAGTTCTTCCTCTTACGCATTTCCTCCAACATTGTTTTCTCTCTTCCTCTTTCTCTCTTGTCCTCAGTTGACAGTAGCTAAAACCTAGTTCTTTGAATCTTTGTTCGAACTTCTCTCTCTCAGCCTTGCATCCTCTCTTTATTTGAGTCTCTATCTTGTCTTCCTCAATTGTCATCCTAATTTTCATTCTGGTTGTTGTCTAGGCATGGCCGCATGGGGTGGCAAGAGTGCAGATACAAGTAAAGATGGAGGAATCAACGTCTTAAAGTTGTTAAGCATCGGCATGCTTCACTATCTAAGTAAGAAGTTTCTCTAGAATCTTTGGATGTTGTTTGGATACTGGGAAAGGGATAAGAAAATTAGTAAAAAAAACTTATATTGGAGCTAGGCTTCGACACTTCAACTCTAACTCCAGCAATTCCAATCAGAGTCGTAATCCGCTCTGATTTGGAGTTAGAGATCAACTTGGCCTTCAACTTTGGTCGAAGTTAGAGTTAGAGTTGGACATTCTAACTCCAACCAAAGTCGGAGGCCAAGTCAAAGTCTGACTCAAAGCTCAACCCTACTTTTAAGAAAGTGTGTGGACTTATCCACCGTCAACCATATAAATCATGAGTATGATACATATAAGTTCCAAATACATAAGCCTCGTATAAGTCTTTATATATATATATATATATTTTTTTTTTAAATGTTTCCATCATAAAAATGTGGTAAAATTTCACTATTTTTGTGTAACAAATTTTTTAGAAAAAATTTGCACAAAACTTATATGTTTAGGACTTTTTCACGACATTACTCAAAAAATCATTTCCAATATTGTCAGATTCACGGACGTACCATCTTCGTCCGTAAGAAATTTTGTCACCTTGGAGTTTACACCCTCAGCTTCAGCCTAACCCCAACTCGGCAAGTTGGCAACTCCCGCGGTAACTTGCAGCTAGCTCCACTTGTTATGCAAGGATAAGTACTGGGGCGGGGGGACCCGACGTATAATCAGAGATAGTTTCCAACCTCACAATCCTTCGCTTAACCAGTAAAGTAATCCCAGCATTCCCACTCTTCAAGAAAGCAAAAGCAATAAGTAAGAACAGGCAGCTGTTCTCAAGTAGAACACCGTCCCATCTCCTGTTCTCAAGTTCTTCTTTGCATTTGCGCTACTACCTGATAAACCCGGGCACAAGGAAAGTGATCGCTTCCCAGATCCGATGCAAAGTAGCTGTGGGATCCGCGACGACTTTCTCGCAGACCAAAGCCCAGAAAAGGAAGAAGAAAGAGTTCCAGATCGAGAACCTGACGACATGGCTGTTAAAGCAAGAACAGGCTGGCAACATAGACGCAGAGCTCACGGTGGTGCTGTCAAGCATCTCATTGGCGTGCAAACAGATTGCTTCCTTGCTTCAGAGGTCAAGCATCATCGATCTCACAGGGGGTCATGGCACCATTAACATCCAAGGCGAAGATCAGAAGAAACTTGACGTCATCTCCAATGAGGTGGGTTTTTCTTTTTTTTTATAATCATTTGTGAGTCTTAACTTCAAGCTCGATCAAAACCCTCAAGGATATTTGCAAACGTACGTCAGTGTCATCTGTTATGTTAGAGACCGAGATCAACCGGAAAAGATTTAAGATTTCAAAACAAAAACATTGAATTGCAATTTTAACTAATAACAAGTACTGTACATGCATTATCCACGCTACATTTTGAGCTTCATGAAAAATAGAGAGTTTGATCATGGGTTCTTAATTTAATTTGCAGCTGTTTTGCAACTGCCTAAGGTCAAGTGGTCGCACAGGGATTATAGCATCAGAGGAAGAAGATGTACCTGTTGCAGTAGAGGAAACTTACTCTGGACACTACATTGTCGTGTTTGACCCTATTGACGGATCTGCCAATATCGACACCGCCTTAACTACTGGCTCCATCTTTGGCATTTATGGCCCTGACAGGCAATGCCTCGTCGACCTTGACGATGACTCCACGGTACTCATTCTCTCGCAACGTTTCTCAGGAACAGCCGGATTGCATATTGAGAACTCCTAATATTATTGCAGTATTGCTTCCATTCTTATTCTTCTCTACCTAATTGTTCAACTATATGTGAAACAACACAGCTCGATGAAGCAAAACAGAAATGCATCATCAATGTATGCCAGGCAGGCAGCAACCTACTGGCGGCTGTCTATTGCCTGTATTCAAGCTAGGGCTGTGCAAGAAATACAATAATCCGATCAACCCGTTAGACCCGTTTGAATATGACCCGATAAATGCGGGTTGAAATTTAAATCGGTTTGAAAACTATTTGACCCGATGACTGTCGGGCTGTTATTTCAAACCCGCATATTAAAACTCTTTTGTAATCTTCTCTCACTTTTGCATCAAAACCCTAACCCCTGCCCTAACTTCTCCTTGTCGTGCTCTGAAAAGGTCTCTCGTCGTGCGTCCTGCTGACATTTCAGCATGAAACAAGAGTGATTTCTAGAAACCCTTTGTGTTATGCTAACCAATTTGATTTCACCTCGTCTGCAAGCCCTAGAAAATCAAAGAGCGGCCTTGCATCCCCAGGATCAAAGGCAACGTAGTCGTCGGCCGCATCGAGTTCTTAGCTTCTGCAGATGGCTTCGTTTATGCAAACAAAGAGAACTGCTGCGAGGATTCTAGTTCATCGCTTCTGCAGATGAGAACGGCATCGAGTTTGTCCTTCATAGCTTTCTGATGTGCCCTTTCGATTTCCATTTTTTTTATACAGTTGGTAGACTGTAGAAGTGTTCGATGGATTTCCTCATT
Source organism: Carya illinoinensis (assembly GCF_018687715.1). Taxonomy (NCBI): domain Eukaryota; kingdom Viridiplantae; phylum Streptophyta; class Magnoliopsida; order Fagales; family Juglandaceae; genus Carya; species Carya illinoinensis. The sequence continues at coordinate 36,618,847 of NC_056761.1, forward strand.
TCCTCCCCTTCAGCACTAAAACCGTGCGTTCCACGGGCTTCCAATACGCTACGTTTTGAGTTCTTCCCTCACTCGACAGAATCAATTGAGTCTTTTCCCTGTAACTCCTCTGTTGTTTACCCCTGATCTCTTGCTTCTTCCCTAAGAGGTCACAACAACCGCGGCATGTTGTGGGTCTGTTGGTGCAATTGATACTGGGGATTTAGGTTGGTATTAGTGGCGGTGGGGTGTTAGTGCTTAGAAAAGGAAGAAGGGGAAAGGAAAGAGGTGAAATGCCTCGGTTCTGAAAGTTTCGAACCGACCCGCAACATGACGGGTCAGATCGCACCGTTCCCATTCCAGATTGTTGATGGTCCGGGTCGGGTCGGCCCAAAAACTGCTTTCGGTGGATCGGGTTGCAGGCCATTTCAAGCTCAGTTGTCTTTACCCTTTCAATAGGGAAAGGGGTGTTTGCATTCACCTTGGACCCATCATATGGAGAATTTGTTTTAACACATGAAAATATTAAGATTCCAAAAACAGGGCATATCTATTCATTCAATGAAGGTAACTATGACCTATGGGATGAAAAGCTGAAGAAATACCTCACTCACCTAAGGCAACCAGGCTCCAATGGAAAGCCCTATTCTGGCCGTTACATAGGATGCCTTGTCGGTGAAATCCATAGGATGCTGCTCCGTGGTGGTGTCTATGGCAACCCCAAAAACAAGAACAGCAAAAATGGGAACTTGAGGCTCTTGTATGAGTGTGCACCAATGAGCTATCTAGTAGAACAAGCTGGAGGGATTGCTATAGATGGTCACCAAAGAATACTTGACATCAAACCATTGCAGGTAATCAAACAAAAGTACCTACACTTCTGCAATTGATCATTTATATAACAAACTTAACAGGACATTGGAAATTTGCGCATGAGGATAATTTGCAACAACAAAGAATAAACCAGCAACAAGAAAGAGTTATCTTTGGAAAAAAGACATGTCTTGATATCTTGCAAAATTGGAACAAAAAGTAACTTTTCATAGCTGGCTTAATATTTAGCTACGGCTGACATTTACTTGTTTCTCTGGCAGGTTCACCAGCGTACACCAATATTCATTCGAAGCCCAGATGAAATCGAGAAACTGCAAACATACTTGCTTTGATCATATATGTCTTAATTTTGCATTCAGACTATTCCTTTGAATATGTTTCAAGTATTTCAACACATTTGAACGAACAGAGAAAAGGGAGAAGGATAAGTACATCTGACCAGGAAGTCAATTTCAAAATTAATTTGTTACTGGCAACCTCCACAGAAATGTACAGTCATGTAATCCCACGGAATGAATGGATAGTTTAATGCTTTTTGAAAATAAAGATGGCTGGCATCCTTTGCTGTAGGCACAGGCACTATGTCAGCATACCAATGATTCCTTCAACCGTTCAGATTCTTGCAGCGCAACTATCTTGATTCAAAGAATTCCGATGAATTTTTGCTGCAATTTGTAACAACTAAATTAGTAAATCCAATGCTGCGTTTTTTTAATGTTGAGGAAATCTTAGTTGATAGTGTTTTGTGGATTCCAATGAAATGTGCTTACATGTATGAAATAGAATAAGATGGATTTAACTTTTGATATGAAGTTGAAAAAGTAGAGATCCCGTCAATAATTTGTTTGAGATGAATTGAAGTGATATTAACATCCAAACACTACCAGTTTTCACACAAAAATGAGAGGGAGCATGAAAAAAGAGGATAAACGTCGAACATACCACTAAAATTCTTATGCATTTTGTACGTTAAGGACTTCCCTGCAGTCAGAGATTCTTGGCCTACACAAGGAATGACCCCCATAAATTTACAATGGATGACATTAACAATTTCTCTTTATTTATTTTTGTTTACTTATTTATTATTTATTTTATTAATAAACATGAAGAGTACCGTATTGAAGCCTAATCACCAACATAGGTCAGATAATTCATTCTTCCATTCTGACCTGTTGTGTAAATTTATGCATTAATAGTAGTTTTATAATATATCATATCACATCAAGTCACGTTAATTTGTAAGTTTATTTTTTATGATTTTTTTAAGAGTAGAACATTTTTCTATAAATAATTATCATATAAGAGGTAATTAAGATCGAGTAGGGTTGAGTAAAAATTCGAAAATCCGAGGTGGGGCCGAACTGACACCGACTACAACTCCGACTCTAAATTTACCCTCCAACTCCAATGTTATACATATGTTATAAAATACATATATATATATATATATATATATATATATTTCTATACATTCGTCATTATAACTTGTAATATTAATGTATAAAGACTAATAACTAATGTATATTAATGTATAATGACGTTAATGCTAATGTACAAACACTAATCTATAAATTTATAAGAACATATAATACTATTATGCTAATGTATAATATTATAAAGACAAATGTATAAATTTATAATAATATGTAGTACTAATGTATAATAACTAAATTATAATAACTAGAATATAATAACATGTAATAGTATCCTATAATAACCAATGTATAATAACATATAATACTAATTTATAATAACATATTAACATGCATACCAATGTATAATAACACTAGTACAATAACATATAATACTAAGTCTAGTGTATCATTAAGTTAGAAATAAGTTAGAAACTAATATAATAATATATAATTAATCACTATAGTACAAGTCTATAGACTATAATAGGAATAAGTTAGACACTAGTAGTCTAGTTTAGTACAAGTATAATGAGTTAATAATATGTAATTGTCAATAATCAATTCTATAGTACAAATATAAATACTAACAATTGTATTTAAATCCTATAGAGTATAGGTAGGCCATAGTACAAGTCTATTTAGAATAATGTATAATAACATTATAAACTTATAGAACATGTAATACCAATGTATAATAACACTAGTATAATAATTCTATTTAAATTTTGGATAATATAGTACAAGTCAATTTAAATAATAGTTATTATTAATCAATACTAACAATTAAATTAAGTGATGGAAAAAAAACTATAAAAAGCATAAATAGAATGATAAGTTGATAATATATAATTAAACACGACAGTATAATAAACTGTTAAAAGTATAATAGGATAACATATATTAATTTCTAATAATAAACAATACTAACAATTATAAAAACCATAATAACATGTAATAATAATAATGTATAATAATTAATGTATAATAAAATGTAATACTAACATATCATAACTAATATATAATAACATGTAATAGTGCTGAACTAGGAATAACTAAGGCTGAATTTGAGGGGATGCAAAGATAGTCATAGATGCAGTCAAGGATTCTACTCCAGATAACTCATGGCATGAACAACTTATTGAAGACCTCAAGCATAACATGAAACGGAGGATTGGAAGTCTTCTCTCTCTTTCTTCTCTCTGAAAAAAGGAGGTGAAGGTGTGTGAGTGTGCGTAAAGGGCACGAGTGTCAGAGGCGGTTATAACAGAAAAGTGCAAAAGAGAGGGAATATTCGGTTGAGGGAATAAAAGAAAAGCTAGATTAGTGGTGGTTGTCAGCCGTGTAAGGTGGTGAGTACTGGGAAGTAGAACAGAATAAGATGAATGACCTAGAGAAAAAATGGAGGACGTTTAAGCTGATAGAAGAGGAAGCTGCTGAGATCATTTTCGAGGATGAAGAAAATGATGTACTAAGGTATAAGGAAGATAAGAGTGTAGTCGGCAAAGTTTGCTCGACACGACAAATTAGCAAGGAGGTGCTGGGATCAACAATGGCGAAAGTGTGGAGGATTAGCAAGGCAGCAAAATTCCTTGAGGTAAGTCAAAATACCTTTGACATTGTGTAAGGGGGGGGGGGGGGGGGGGGGGGGGGAGACCGTGGCTGTTTGATAATCAGCTTTTAGTTATGAAGAGATTTGATGGTTTCACTCCCCCTCATCGAATGGTTTTTGAATATAAAAGTCTTTGGGTAAAGATGCATAACTTACCTTTGGCTTGCATGAATAAAACTAGAGGAGAACAAATAGGAGGAACAGTGGGGTTAGTGGAGAAGGTGGACACGTTAGAAGATGGAAGTGGATGGGGACCATTCATGAGAGTTGGTTTGAGAGTCTATTCTCAAACACGAATGTATTTCTTCTTAGTCAAACCTTCCTCATCTGTATAGCCACAACTTCTAGCTTTTCTTTGTCAAGACCATCCATCAATTTTTCCCATAATGCCATAAAGTCCCTTTCAACGCTTTGCCATTTCTGCAGTTCACTCAATCTATTAGCCCATACATCATTTGCTGCTTTACATTCCCATAGTACATGCATCACTGACTCCTCTTCTCTATGACATATAGGACAGCTGGGATCCTTCACTATCTTTTTTTGGTACAGGTTTTTCTTTGTAACTGGTAATTCATTAGCTGCCTTCCACAAGAATACCTTCACCATGTTTGGCACTTCGAGCTCCCATATTTTCTTCCATCTATGATTGACCTGTTTCTCCAATGAAGATTCCCCTCTACTCTTTATTTTATCCCTCTGCAGGTAATAAGCACTTCTCACAGAAAAAACCCCTTTCTTGGATGGCCCCCATACTACCTTATCTTCAATCCTACCTTTACTTAGTGGAATGCTCAGAATCTACTTTGCCTCTTCATCATGAAAAATAGCTTGAATCCTTTCTTCATTCCACTCTCCCTTGTTTTCTCCCATTAACTCATCAACTGTTGCATCTGCCCTTAGTACTGATACTGGTGACTAAACTGAGAAAGAAGTAGGTGTATTAAACCACTTATGACCCCATATTAGAATCTTCTTGCCATCACCAACCCTCCACCTCATTCCCTCCTTAATCAAATCACGAGCATTCCAAATGCTTCTCCATATTAGAGAAGGTTTAGAGCCCAATTTTCCTTCCAAGAAGCTGGATTGTTTGAAATACTTCGCTCTATAGACAGCTGAGGCCAGAGAGTTAGGAGACTGAATGAACCTCCACCCTTGTTTAGCTAGTAAAGCTAGATTGAAACAATCCAGGTCCCTAAATCCCAGTCCACCCTTCCCTTTCTGCCCAGCCATCTTTTCCCACTTCCTCCACTGAATTCCCCCTTCCTTCTGGTACTTACCCCACCAAAATTTTGAGAACATATTGTTGATCTCATTACAAAGTTTCAGGGGTATTTTGAAAACACTCATTGTATATGTGGGCAAGGCCTGCAAAATAACTTTTATCAGAACTTCCTTACCTGCCTAAGACAAAAAGTTGTTTTTCCAACTAGTGATCTTGTGTCAAATCTTCTCTTTCAATACTCTGAATGTATTGAACTTTGATCTTCCCACAACTGTAGGAAGGCCAAGGTATCTTTCATAACTACCACATGCTACTGATCCACTTGCGTTCAAAATTCTATTCTTTGTAACTAAAGAGGTATTAGTATTGAAGAAAATAGAAGTCTTATCCTTGTTAAGGAATTGACCCGACGCCTTTTCATATGTCTTCAATAACTCTTGCAACTTATACCACTCCTCAATAGTAGCTCTACCAAACAATATACAGTCATCTGCAAACAACAGGTGATTTATGAAAAGACCACCCCTTGCCACTTGAAATCCTTTAATTATCCCCCTCCTTTCTGACTGGTTTAGCAGACAACTCAGCCCCTCTACACATAGTATAAAAAGGTAGGGTAACAAAGGGTCACCCTGCCTTAAACCTCTTGAAGGTTTAATAATTTGCCCCAGCTTCCCATTGACCAGTACAAAATAGGTTACTGAAGTTACACACCTCATTATCAAAGCAATCCATTTCTCACAAAAATCAAGTTTCTTCATAACAGCCTCCAAGAATGGCCATTCAATGCGATCATAGGTTTTAGACATGTCCAATTTTACTGTCATAATTCCTTCTTTTCCTCTCTTTCTAGTCTTCATGGAGTGAATCATCTCATATGCTATCATAATATTATCTGAAATAAGCCTTCCTGGTAGAAAAGCACACTAAGTTGGGGCAATAATCTCAGACAATACTTTCTTAAATCTGTTTATAATAGTTGTTGAAATTAGTTTGTACAAAACATTGCACAAACTAATTGGCCTGAAATCCCTCACATGTTTAGGCTCTTTCAGCTTAGGAATAAGGGCAATAAACGTGTAATTCAACTTAGGAAGCCAAGAGTTACCATTGAGAGCAGATAGCACAGCAACACACACCTCATATGCTACTTGATTCCAATGACTTTGGTAGAAACAAGCACCAAAGCCATCAGGACTAGGTGACTTCAAATGGGCCATTTGTCTCAAAGCCTCCTCAACTTCTGCTCTAGAAAAATTCTTCAATAGCCTATCATTCATGTCTTGGATCACCTTTGGCTCCATTCCACTCAGACAGCCTTCTAAGTCTTCCCTCGATGGCTCAGTAGACCTGAACAATTCCTCAAAATAATAGCCCAAAGCTCTTTCAATTTCCCCACTTCCGCTCACCATTCTGTTATGCTCATTTATGACTTGCTTAATAGTATTTCTCTTCCTTTTTTGGTTTGTACAAGCATGAAAATACTTTGTATTTTTGTCTCCATGCTTGTACCAATTAACCTTTGCTCTCTGTTTCTACCTTAAATCCTCTTTTTCCAATAGCAAGCTTATTTCTTCCTGCACTTTTTTTATCTCAATAACATTTTGTTTACACTCAGTCTGCTGCAATTGTTTTAACCTTGCTATAAGTACTCCTAATTCCCTTTCTCCCCCTCTCTTGTTTTTTCTGCTCCATTGCTGTAAAGCTGTCTTACTTTTTATCAACAAATTTTCTACTCTCTTCAAGGGGTTCCATCTACCATCTTCCTTAGTCCAGGCCCTCTTAACCACCTCTGAACAATCTTCCTCTAAATCCCAACTTGCTTCATATTTGAATCCCTGTTTCCTCACCCATCTCCTCCTTTCTCCTTGCAAGACATGAATCACTAATGGCTTATTATCTGAAGTTCTAGCAGGTAGTACTTCCACCAAAACATCATTATACACCTCTAACCATTTTGTGTTTGCAACAGCTCTATCCAATCTCTTCTGAGTGAAAGTCTCATCTTCATGCATATTGCTCCAGGTAAATTTCTCACCCTTCCATCCTAAATCATGCAAGCTCCTTCTTGATAGAACCTTTCAGAAGTCCTCAATTTGTTTTTTAGGCCTTGCTCTCACACCCTCTATTTCATCACTAGTTAATATTTCATTGAAGTCCCCTATAATGCACCATCTCGCCATGCCTTTTGGCTCCATAGAATCTAAAAGATCCCATGATTCCTTTCTTTTTGCCACCTCAGGTTGCCCATAAAATCCAGTGAACAACCACTTCTCCTCTGTCCCTTCATCTTGAATCCATGCATTAATATGCCTCTGAGAATAGTTCTATATATTAACTTTGCCATTCCATAGGAGTAACAATCCACCCCCTTTCATCATAGGATCCACTGTGAAACAGCCTTCAAACCTAAGCCTCCTTTTCAAATGGTCAAACTTCACCCTACAGCTTTTAGTCTCCATAAGAAAAATAAAATTAGGTTTATTAATCTCTGCTAGGTTGCAGAGATCTTGAACTATCCTAGGGTTCCCCAACTCTCGGCAGTTCTAACTTAAGATTTTCATAATGTATGGCGGGACTCGTTTCAGGCCACAACCTTTGAAACTTCATGTGTCACCTTTCCTTCCTCACTTCTTGCTTTTTTTCCTGTTTATATTTTTTGTTCACCCTCTTTCTCTTCATAACTCCTTTTATTACCACTTAGATCCTTACTCTCTTCCTCAACTCTCAACCCCTTTCCTCTTGCTCTCCTCTTCCACGACCCTTTCTTTATTTTATTAGCTTCTTATTCCTTCCAACCAACTGTCTCAACGTCTATCATATTCCCCTCCTCAGCATCCTTCAATCTATCCTAACAAACCAGACTCTCTACCACCTCTAGCTCCTTCTCTTTAGCTTTCTAACCTTCCACTTCTCTTCTCTCTTCACCTTGCAGTAAAATAAACCTTTCCCCCTTCCTCCCTTCACTTACTTTTTCTTGTAATACATTCATGAGAGATGCTTGGGGACCATTCATGGAAGTGGATGGGGGTGATCATGAGAGATGTTAATGGAGAGGCATTAGCATGTGACAGAAAGTTCAATGTTCAATCAACAGAACTCGCAGAATGCTACGCTCTTTCGAAGGCTTTGAAGGTGTGCAGTGATTTGAATGTGTAGAAAGTAATTTTTGAAGGAGATGCTAAAGGAGTTATAGTAGCTGTGCAGAGTGAAGAAGAAAATTTGTCTGTCATAGGTCCCTTAGTTGATGACATTAGGGATGTTTTGAGTAATAGGAAAGAGTGGAGTTTACAATTTGATTATAGAGAAAGGAACAAAGTTGCACATAATTTGGCAAAATTTGCTTTAAGTTTAGATGAGGAAAAAATTTGGTTAGATGAGGTACCAGACTGCATTACTAATAGTCTGGATATTGAAAAGAGATGTAAGAGTTTGAATTCATAAATGAAATTGAGGATCTTGGTTTCAAAAAAAAAAAAAAGACCTCAAGCATGCGTTGGGGACCCATCCAAGTTGAAAGCTCTCTTATGTAAATAGAGTGGGCAACAAAGTTGCACATGAATTAGCTAAGCTAGCATTTTCTTTTGTAAATGAATCTATCTGGATGGAGGAAGAGTCGTGTGTGGTCTCACCTCTCATTTCTTTTGACAAACTTTGTTCCAGTGGTTTATGAAATACTAAAAGCTCCCTTTCAAGAAAAAATAAAATAACATGTAATAGTAATATATAATAACATGTAATATTAATGTATAATAATACTTGTATAATAACATATAATACTAAGTCTGGTATATAATTAATTTAGAAACTAATATAATAATATGTAATACTTTACGTTTAGTACAATAACATGTAATTAATCATTATAGTACAAGTCTATAATAGGAATAATTTAGACATTAATATAAAATATTATAATGAGATAATAACATGTAATTAGGCACTAGTTAAATAGTCATTGTTAATAATCAATATTAACAATTAAACTTAGTGATAAAAAAATTATGAAACCCATAAATAAAAAAACTTTATGGCTAAATTAAAGATTAAAATTTGTATAAGGCTTGATTTAGAATTTAGGGAAAAAAATTTAAAAAAAGGGACCCAAAACAAGGTTTAAGAATTCAAAGAATAAAAAAAAAGACTTAAAAGCTCAACCTAGCCCAAAAGGCCCAAAACAATCAAAACAATATCGTTTTGCCCAAAACAATCAAAACAATATCGTTTTGCCTCTGTAAACCTCACCACATCCAAGCTACTAGGTAAAACAGCATCGTTTTTATAAGGTAAAATGACATCACTTCACATGTTTAAGAACTTATCACCCTCTCCCCCGTTCGATTTCATCAAGTCATTAGTCATCAAGGATTCACTTCCATCTTTCAAAGAGTTCAACCCCCCCCTCTCCCCAGGGCTCGATCTCTTCCTAAGAAACGCTAGGTCCCCTAGCCCGTCATCGCCGTTCACCCAGCCTGTCACCACCTCTCTCTCTCTCTCTCTCTCTCTCTCTCTCTCTCTCTCTCTCTCTCTCTCTCTCTCTCTCTCTCTCTCTCTCTCTCTCTCTCTCTCTCGTGCCTCTTCCATTCGCAACCTCACTCTCCCATCACAATTCGTGTGTTCTCCTACCCTTTGTTGTTGCCACAACTGCTCCTTGCCGTCGATTCCTTCTCCTAAGTCCCTCCCCCTCTGCCTCTCAATCTATGTCTCTCTAATCGCTCACACTCAATCTCCATCTCTTACTCAATTTCTATCAATTTGTTGCTTTTAATTTGAGTGTACATATGCATTTTGGGTTATTGTTGTGTGATTTTGCTTCCAGATTTTGGAGTTTCTAATTTTGGCGATTTTGCATTTAGGCGAATTAGTGATTTTACTTGTTGTGATTTGGACATTTTGTAGAGTCTACAGTAGTCAGAGTCTAGAGTCGGAATCAAAATTAGGACATTCTGACTCCGATTGAGTCGATGCTCAGTCCTAGTAGTCTCGATCGAGTTGTTGTCATTTTGATCATAGTATGTCGGTATTGCTTTTTCGTAATCACTAGGATAGGATATTATAGACATGAACGTAATTAATTGTCTGTTTTAATCTATATATTAAACAATCCTGAAAATTAGACTTCGATCTGCAACGTCCAACATTCTTCACCACAATATTCAAAAGCGTGAGCATCTGGCATTCATGTAGCTGCTGTTACATTTTCATTCCTGAAAAATCCTATCATGATTAAATAGATGTGTAGAGCACATTTAGGATTCATTTGGCAATGTAATTATTCTCAAATATTCTTAAATATTGTCAGATATTACATTCTCAAGCATAACTCAAAATACAAAATATTTTCAATTTCAAATTTTCAGCTAATTATTTATCTAATCATTATAATTTTCTCAAACTCTAACATAAAATACAAAAAATAATATTTATTTTTTAAATTTTAAAACAAAAATAATATTAAAATAATTTTCTAATTTTATAACATTTTATTTAATTTTCTCTTTCTCTAGCTCTCACATTTTCCAAAACTTAATAAAATATCTTAATTTAAACAATTTCATTACTATTCACAAATATATCGATATGTTGGTTGCAAACCGTCTAATTTTCATGGCCATGGCAACTCATTCCAGTTGATTTCATATATAATTATACATTTTCTCCTTAGGTTCTATGCCTTGCACAATGTGCAACGTGAACTACGAAAAATTGAAATGTGCAACGCTACAATGCTGTTAAGTTTCAAGGTTCACCCTCAGGCCAGTGATCTATCCTTGAGACGTTTTGAAATAAGAGTGATTATAAATATGGTCATAGATTATCTAAGTATTGTACATTTTTTTTTTAAATGAATAAGTTTATTATTAAAAAAATTAATTTTTTAATGTAAATATAATATTTACTCAATTTTTTCAAATAAATATACAACACTTACATATTTTATAATTATAAATATCATTTCTCTTAAAAATAATAATGAAAACAATACGAGGGAGGAGCATCTTCTTGACTCCGCACTCGGTGGTGGAGAGAAGGAACCCCCTGTTGTGAAAAATGATGACAATGAATTGAAAAAATAATATCGAACAAGAAAAAACACGCGCAATCACACACGACACAAGATATACGTGATTCGGCAAATTGCCTATGTCCACGGGAGCTGCAGAGGATTTTATTATTGAGGAATATCAAACTATAAGATGGATCTCAACACTGTACGTCCACAGTATTCACTCGTACAGCCATATGATGCAAAACATCATATATATAGTTACACAGCAGAAAACCCTAAAAATGCATGTTCACTCGAGCGGCGTGTCGAGGGCGAGTCGAGCGAACTTCCCTTCCTCATCCTGCTCGAGCTCACTGTCGAGCTGACATCGAGCGTTCTACTCTACCTGATTTCGCTCGAGCGGCCAATGCCTCCGCTCGAACGGTGTGGACCAGACTCCACAGTACTCAACAATTCTCCCACTTGGAGACTGGTACACTCGCTGCATCGCCGTCTTCCTCAAACATGATATCTTCCACCTCTGCAACTCACTACTCCTGTCTTCATGCTAGAAGACCAACTGAAGTTGCGCACAACTTCAGTTTCTCGAGCGTAACACCCTTTGTCAACATATCAGTAGGGTTCTTACTTCCACAAATCTTCTCAAGTAACAACTGTCCGTCATCTAACAATGATCGTATGATTTCCTAACAAGGAATCCATCTCATCTTTCATGGCCAGCTCCCACTTGATAGAATTTTCATCTTGCAAGGTTTCTTCGTAACTCTGCAGTTCTCCACCATCTGTCAACAGAATATAATTCAAAGTAGGTGAGAAACGTTGTGGAGGACGTATAGTCCTACCTGACCTGCGAACTGCAACTGTAGGAGTGGACAGTTCTGAAACTGCCTGCAGAATAATAGGAATGGGTGCACTGGACCCACTCTCCCCGTCACTCACATCTCTACACTCCACTGTGACCTCTGGTAGGTCATCCAATCTCACAAACTCGGACTCCTGAGGAGCTACTGCAAAAGCTGTACTAGACTTATCCTTGTACGTAATTTTCTCATTGAAAATCACATTCCTGCTTCTTATAGTTTTCTGACCCTGATCATCCCAGAAACAATAGCCAAATGCCTCGTCTCCATAACCAATGAAATAACATTTCTTTGACTTAGCCTCCAGCTTACAACGAGCATCAGAATCAACAAGCACATAAGAAAGACAACCAAAAGTTTTAAGATGAGAAAATTTAACCTCTTTCCCACTCCAAACCTCCTCAAGCAATCCACAATCCAGTGGAACTGATGGCCCTCTGTTTATCAAATAAACGGCAGTGCTGACTGCATCTGCCCAGAAAGTGGGTGGTAGTCCAGCATGCAACCTCATGCTTCTAACACGCTCATTGATGGTTCTGTTCATACGCTCAGCAACTCCATTTTGCTGTAGTGTCTTGGGAATGGTCTTCTCCATTCTGATACCCAGAGCTACACAATACTCCTTAAACCCACCATCGACATACTCACTACCATTGTCAGACC